>NC_143130.1:388125-756250 GCF_059928025.1 Delphinapterus leucas | reverse complement strand
TCACAGAAGCAACTAAAGATAGTTGGTGATTATGGAAAGGAAATAGCCACTCCCTAGAATCTTCCAAAGGAAAAGGGGGTGGGGAGAGCTTGGCCTCACACAGATAGAATTAATCATGGGTTTCTGTGAAATGGTACTGTATGCAGATGTCATTCCCCAGCCCTTAAGGAAATTCCTAGTATCTATTTTGTAGATTCCTTGACACTTTTCAGGAATAGTTAATCCTGTTATCTGTGAATAGAGACAGTTTTGTTCCTTCTTTGTAGGACTTTTAAAATTCTTGCCTTATTGTATCTCCTCCTCACTCCAGGCTCCCCGGCGTGATGGTGAATGGCAGCGGTGCTTTGTCCTCCTTATTGAGGCAGTATTCAGTCTTTCACCAGGAAGTATGATACTAGCTATAGGTTTTTAAATAGATACCCTTTAGCAAATTAAGAAAATTCCCTTCTATTATTAGTTTGCCGAGAGCATTTATCATGAACTGATGTTGAATTTTGTCAAGTGGTTTTTGTCTGCATCAGTTGAGATGATTATATGTTTTCTGTCATTTGATCTGTTGAAATGCTGACTCACATGGATTGATTTTTGAATGTTGAATGAGCCTTGCCATTCCCAGCACAAACTCCACTAAGTCGTGACATATTAGTCTTTTGTATAGTACTCCAGTTATCTAGCCTGCAGTTTTCTTATGATGTTTTTGTCTGCTTCTGTATCAAGGTAATGCTATATTCATAAAACATGTAGGGAACTGTTTCCTTCTCTTCATTTCTCTGGGGAGTTTCTGTAGAATTAGTATTATTATTTTTTTAAATGTTTGGTAAAATTCCCCAGTGAAAACACATTTGGGCATGGAGCCATCTTTTGGGGTACGTTTTTAACAACAAATTTAATTTCTTTAAAAAAAAAGCGAGGTGGGAGAGAGAGAGGAGGGGTGGAGAGAGGGCGAGCAAGCATGTAAGAGAGTTCATCTCTACACACACACACACACACACACACACACACACACACACACGACTGTTAGGTTTTCTTCTTTTTTATTTTTAACATCTTTATGGGAGTATAATTGCTTTACAATGGTGTCTTAGTTTCTGCTTTATAACAAAGTGAATCAGCTATATGTATACATATATCCCCATATCCCCTCCCTCTTGCATCTCCCTCCCACCCTCCCTATCCCACCCCTCTAGGTGGTCGCAAAGCACCGAGCTGATCTCCCTGTGCTATGTAGCTGCTTCCCACTAGCTATCTATTTTACATTTTGTAGTATATGTATGTCCATGCCACTCTCTCACTTTGTCCCAGCTTATCCTTCCCCCTCCCTGTGTCCTCAAGTCCATTCCCTATGTCTGCATCTTTATTCCTGTCCTGCCTCTAGGTTCATCAGAACCATTTTTTTTTTTTACATTCCATGTAAATGTGTTAGGATATGGTATTTGTTTTTCTCTTTCTGACTTATTTCACTCTATATAACAGACTCTAGGTCCATCCACCTCACTACAGATAACTCAATTTCATTTCTTTTTATGGCTGAGTAATATTCCATTGTATATCTGTGCCACGTCTTCTTTATCCATTCATCTGTCGACGGACATTTAGGTTTCTTCCATGTCCTGGCTATTGTAAATAGTGCTGCATTGAACATTGGGGTGCATGTGTCTTTTGGAATTATGGTTTTCTCTGGGTATATGACCAGTAGTGGGATTGCTGGGTCATATGATAATTCTATTTTTAGTTTTTTAAGGAACCTCCATACTGTTCTCCATACTGGCTGTATCAATTTACATTCCCAACAAGAGTGCAAGAGGGTTCCCTTTTCTGCAAGCCCTCCCCAGCATTTATTGTTTGTACACTTTTTGATGATGGCCATTCTGACTGGTGTGAGGTGATATAGCTCATTGTAGTTTTGATTTTTATTTCCCTAATGATTAGTGATGTTGAGCATCCTTTCATGTGTTTGTTGGCACATCTGTATATCTTGTTTGGGGAAATGTCTGTTTAGGTCTTCTGCCCATTTTTGGATTGGGTAGTTTGTTTTTTTGATATTGAGCTGCATGAGCTGCTTGTAAATTTTGGAGATTAATCCTTTGTCAGTTGCTTCATTTGCAAATATTTTCTCCCATTCTGAGGGTTGTCTTTTCATCTTGTTTATGGTTTCATTTGCTATGCAAAAGCTTTGAAGTTTCATTAGGTCCCATTTGTTTCTTTTTGTTTTTATTTCCATTTCTCTAGAAGGTGGGTCAAAAAGGATCTTGCTGTGATGTATGTCATAGAGTGTTCTGCTTATGTTTTCCTCTAAGAGTTTTATAGTGTCTGGCCTTACATTTAGGTCTTTCATCCATTTTGAGCTTATTTTTGTGTATGGTGTTAAGGAGTGTTCTAATTTCATTCTTTTACATGTAGCTGTCCAGTTTTCCCAGCACCACTTATTGAAGAAGCTGTCTTTTCTCCATTATATATTCTTGCCTCCTTTATCAAAGATAAGGTGACCATATGTGCGTGGGTTTATCTCTGGGCTTTCTCTCCTGTTCCATTGATCTATATTTCTGTTTTTGTGCCAGTACCGTACTGTCTTCATTACTGCAGCTTTGTAGTATAGTCTGAAGTCCAGGGGCCTGACTCCTCCAGCTCCATTTTTCTTTCTCAAGATTGCTTTGGCTATTCGGGGTCTTTTGTGTTTCCATACAAATTTTGAAATTTTTTGTTCTAGTTCTGTGAAAAATGCCATTGGTAGTTTGATAGGGATTGCACTGAATCTGTAGTTTGCTTTGGGTAGTATAGTCATTTTCACAATGTTGATTCTTCAATCCAAGAATATGGTATATCTCTCCATTTGTTTCTATCCTCTTTAATTTCTTTCATCAGTGTCTTATAGTTCTCTGCATACAAGTCATTTGTCTCCTTGATAGGTTTATTCGTCGGTATTTTATTCTTTTTGTTGCAATGGTAAATGAGAGTGTTTCCTTAATTACTCTTTCAGATTTTTCATCATCACTGTATAGGAATGCCAGAGATTTCTGTGCATTAATTTTGTATCCTGCTACTTTACCAAATTCATTGATTAGCTCTAGTAGTTTCCTGGTAGCATCTTTAGGATTCTCTATGTATAGTATCATGTCATCTGCAAACAGTGACAACTTTACTTCTTCTTTTCCGATTTGGATTCCGTTTATGTCTTTTTCTTCTCTGATTGCTTTGGCTAAAACTTCCAAAACTATGTTGAATAATAGTGGTGAGAGTGGACAGCCTTTTTCTTGTTCCTGATCTTAGAGGAAATGGTTTCAGTTTTTCACCATTGAGAATGATGTTGGCTGTGAGTTTGTCATATATGGCCTTTATTATGTTGAGGTAAGTTCCCTCTGTGCCAACTTTCTGGAGAGTTTTTATCATAACTGGGTGTTGAATTTTGTCAAAAGCTTTTTTTGCATCTATTGAGATGATTATATGGTTTTTATCCTTCAGTTTGTTAATATGGGGTATCACTTTGATTGACTCGCGTATATTGAAGAATCCTTGCATTCCTGGGGTAAACCCCACTTGATCATGGTGTATGATCTTTTTAATGTGCTTTTGGATTCTGTTTACTAGTATTTTGTTGAGGATTTTTGCATCTATGTTCCTCAGTGATACTGGCCTGTAGTTTTCTTTCTTTGTGACATCTTTGTCTGGTTTTGGTATCAGGGTGATGGTGGCCTCGTAGAATGAATTTGGGAGTGTTTCTCCCTCTGCTGTATTTTGGAAGAGTTTGAGAAGGATAGGTGTTAGCGCTTCTCTAAATGTTTGATAGAATTTGCCTGTGAAGCCATCTGGTCCTGGGGTTTTGTTTGCTAGAAAATTTTTAATCACAGTTTCAATTTCAGTGCTTGTGATTGGTCTGTTTATATTTTCTGTTTCTTCCTGATTCAGTCTTGGAAGGTTCTGCTTTTCTTAGAATTTGTCCATTTCTTCCAGGTTGTCAATTTTATTGGCATAGAGTTGCTTGTAGTAATCTCTCATGATCCTTTGTATCTCTACAGTGTCAGTTGTTACTTCTCCTTTTTCATTTCTAATTCTATTGATATGAGTCTTCTCCCTTTTTTTCTTGATGAGTCTGGCTAATGATTAGTCAATTTTGTTTATCTTCTCAAAGAACCAGCTTTTAGTTTTATTGATCTTTGCTATTGTTTCCTTCATTGCTTTTTCATTTATTCCTGATCTGATCTTTATTATTTCTTTCCTTCTGCTAACTTTGTGGGGGATTTGTGTTCTTCTTTCTCTAATTGCTTTATGTGTAAGGTTATATTTTTATTTGAGATTTTTTGTTGTTTCTTGAGGTAGGATTGTATTGCTATAAAACTCCCTCTTAGAATTGCTTTTGCTGCATCCTGTAGGTTTTGGGGTGTCGTGTTTTCATTGTCATTTGTTTCTAGGTATTTTTTGATTTCCTCTTTGATTCCTCAGTGATCTCTTGGTTATTTAGTAGTGTACTGTTTAGCCTCCACTTGTTTGTATTTTTTAAAGGTTTTTTCCTGTAATTGATATCTAGTCTCATAGCGTTGTGGTCAGAAAAGATACTTGATATAATTTCAGTTTTCTTAAATTTACCAAGGCTTGATTTGTGACCCAAGATATGATCTATCCTGGAAAATGTTCTATGAGCACTTGAGAAGAAAATGCATTCTGTTGTTTTCAGATGGAACGTCCTGTAAATATCAGTTAAGTCCATCTTGTTTAATGTATCATTTAAAGCTTGTGATTCCTTACTTATTTTCATTTTGGATGATCTGTCCGTTGGTGAAAGTGAGGTGTTAAAAGTCCCCTACTATGATTGTATTACTGTCAATTTCCCCTTTTGTTGCTGTTAGTATTTGCCTTATGTACTGAGGTGCTCCTTTGTTGCGTGCATAAATATTTACAATTGTTATATCTTCTTCTTGGCTTGATCCCTTTATCGTTATATAGTGTCCTTCTTTGTCTCTTGTAATAGTATTTATTTTAAAGTCTATTTTGTCTGGTAGGAGAATTGCTACTCCAGCTTTCTTTTGATTTCCATTTGCATGGCATACCTTTTTCCATCCCCTCACTTTCAGTCTGTATGTGTCCCTAGGTCTGAAGTGGGTCTCTTATAGACAGCATATATACGGGTGTTGTTTTTGTATCCATTCAGCCAGTTTATGTCTTTTGGTTGGAGCATTTAATCCATTTACATTTAAGTTAATTATCGATATGTATGTTCCTATTCCCATTTTCTTAATTGTTTTGGGTTTGTTATTGTAGGTCTTTTCCTTCTTTTGTGTTTCAGGCCTAGAGAGGATCCTTTAGCATTTGTTGTGAAGCTGGTTTGGTGGTGCTGAAATCTCTTAGCTTTTGCTTGTCTCTAAGGTTTTTAATTTCTCCATCGAATCTGAATGAGATCCTTGCTGAGTAGAGTAATCTTGGTTGTAGGTGCTTCCCTTTCATCACTTTAAATATGTCCTGCCACTCCATTCTGGCTTGCAGAGTTTCTGCTGAAAGGTCAGCTGTTAACCTTATGGGGATTCCCTTTATGTTATTTGTTGTTTTCCCCTTGCTGCTTTTATTATTTTTTCTGTGTATTTAGTTTTTGATAGTTTGATTAATATGTGTCTTGGTGTGTTTTTCCTTGGATTTATCCTGTATAGGACTCTCTGCGCTTCCTGGACTTGATTGACTATGTCCTTTCCCATATTAGGGAAGTTTTCAACTATAATCTCTTCGAATATTTTCTCAGTCCCTTTCTTTTTCTCTTCTTCTTCTGGGATCCCCTATAATTGGAATATTGGTGCATTTAATGTTGTCCCAGAGGTCTCTGAGACTGTCCTCAATTCTTTTCATTCTTCTTTCTTTATTCTGCTCTGCGATAGTTATTTCCTCTGTTTTATCTTCCAGGTCACTTAACCGTTCTTCTGTCTCAGTTATTCTGCTATTGATTCCTTCTAGAGAATTTTTAATTTCATTTTTTGTGTTATGCATCATTGTTCGTTTGCTCTTTAGTTCTTTTAGGTCCTCGTTAAACGTTTCTTGTATTTTCTCCATTCTATTTCCAAGATTTTGGATCATCTTCACTATCATTACTTTGAATTATTTTTCAGGTAGACTGCCTATTTCCTCTTCATTTGTTTGGTCTGGTGGGTTTTTACCTTGCTCCTTCATCTGCTGTGTGTTTCTCTGTCTTTTCATTTTGCTTAATGAAAAGCTGTGTGTTTGCGGTCTCCTTTACACAGGCTGCAGGTTTGTAGTTCCCGTTGTTTTTGGTGTCTGCCCCCAGTGGCTAAGGTTGGTTCAGTGGGTTGTGTAGGCTTCCTGGTGGAGGGGACTGGTGCCTGTGTTCTGGTGGATGAGGCTGGATCTTGTCTTTCTGGTGGGCAGGACCACATCCGGTGGTGTGTTTTGGGGTGTCTGTGGCCTTATTATGATTTTAGGCAGCCTCTGTGCTAATGGGTGGGGTTGTGTTCCTGTCTTGCTAGTTGTTTGTCATAGGGTGTCCAGCACTGTAACCTGCTGGTTGTTGAGTGGAGCTGGGTCTTAGTGGTAAGATGGAGATCTCTGGTAGAGCTTTCACCGTTTGATATTATGTGGAGGTGGGAGGTCTCTGGTTGACCAATGTCCAGAACTCAGCTCTCCCATCTCAGAGGCACAGGCCTGACACCAAGACCCTGTCAGCCACACGGCTCAGAAGAAAAGGGAGAAAAAGAGAGAGAGGGAGAGAGGGAGGGAGGGAGGGAGGAAGAAAGTAAAACAAAGTAATTAAAATAAAAAATTTTAAAACTTTTAAAAAAAAGAAGAGAGCAACCAAATCAAAAAACAAATCCACCAATGATAACAAGCACTAAAAGCTGTACTTCAAAAAAAAAAACGGACAGACAGAACCCTAGGACATATGGTAAAACAAAGCTATACAGACAAAATCACAAAAAGAAGCATACACATACACACTCATAAAAAGGGAAAAAGGAAAAAAATATATATATAAAAAGGAAGAGAGCAACCAAATCAATAAACAAATCTACCAATGATAATAAACTCTAAATACTAAACTAAGATAGATATAAAACCAGAAATAAATTAGATGCAGAAACCAAACCCCAATTGCTCCCAAAGTCCACCGCCTCAATTTTGGGATGATCCATTGTGTATTCAGGTATTCCACAGATGCAGGTACATCAACTTGATTGTGGAGATTTAACGCGCTGCTCCTGAGGCTGCTGGGAGAGATTTCCCTTTCTCTTCCTTGTTCGCACAGCTCCCGGGGCTCAGCTTTGGATTTGGCCCCGCCTCTGCATGTAGGTCGCCGGAGGGCGTCTGTTCTTCGCTCAGACAGGACGGGGTTAAAGGAGCCGCTGATTCGGGGGCTCTGGCTCACTCAGGCCGGGGTGAGGGAGGGGCACGGAGTGCGGGGCGGGCCTGCGGCGGCAGAGGCCGGCGTGACGTTGCAGCAGCCTGAGGCGCACTGTGCGTTCTCCCGGGGAAGTTGTCCCTGGATCCCGGGACCCTGGCAGTGGCGGGCTGCACAGGCTCCCCGGAAGGGGGGTGTGGAGAATGACCTGTGCTCGCACACAGGCTTCTTGGTGGCGGCAGCAGCAGCCTTAGCGTCTCCTGCCCGTCTCTGGGGTCCGCGCTTTTAGCTGCAGCTCGCACCCGTCTCTGGAGCTCCTTTAAGCGGCGCTCTGAATCCCCTCACCTCGCGCACCAGGAAACAAAGAGGGAAGAAAAAGTCTCTTGCCTCTTCAACAGCTCCAGACTTTTCCCTGGACTCCCTCCCGGCTAGCTGTGGTGCACTAGCCCCCTGCAGGCTGTGTTCACGCCGCCAACCCCAGTCCTCTCCCTGCTCTCCGACGGAAGCCGGAGCCTCAGCTCCCAGCCCCGCCCACTGCGGCGGGGGAGCAGACAAGCCTCTTAGGCTGGTGAGTGATGGTCGGCACCCATTCTCTGTGCGGGAATCTCTCTGCTTTGTCTTACGCACCCCTGTGGCTGCGCTCTCCTCCACGGCTCCAAAGCTTCCCCCTCCGTACCCCCGCAGTCTCCGCCCGCGAAGGGGCTCCTAGTGTGTGGAAACCTATCCTCCTTCACGGCTCCCTCCCACTGGTGCGGGTCCCGTCCCTATCCTTTTGTCTTTGTTTATTCTTTTTTCTTTTGCCCTACCCAGGTACGTGGGGAGTTTCTTGCCTTTTGGGAGGTCTGAGGTCTTCTGCCAGCGTTCAGTAGGTGTTCTGTAGGAGCTGTTCCACGTGTAGATGTATTTCTGATGTGTTTGTGGGGAGGAAGGTGATCTCCGTGTCTTTACTATTCCGCCATCTTGAAGGTCCTCCCTAGGTTATCTTCTCGAGTGAGCTTTGCCATTTTGTCTGAAGGAATTTGTCCATTTCATCCAAGGTGCCAATTACATAAGCATAAAGTTGTTCGTGATATTCCTTTATTATCATTGAATGGGCTGTAATATCCTGTGGTAGTGTCCCCACTTTCATGCCTGTTATCATAATTTGTGTCTTCACTCTTACATCAATTATCTATTGTTGTATAATAAGTTACTGCAAACTTAGTGACTTTCAAATAGCAAAATGTGTATTGTAGGAAGGTTTCTGTGGGTCAGAATTGGGGAGTTTGGTCATGACTTAGCTGGTCCTCTGTTCCATGGCCCCAACAGGGCTGCAGACGTATCTGGGGCAGAGGCAAGGGTCTCATTTGAATTCTAGACCGATGAAGGATCTGCTTCCGAGACCACGTGGTGTCGGCAGGATTCACAGGCCACCCCTAACTCCTTCCCACTTGGGAGCTGCCTCGTCAAAGTGTGTGAACTGAGAAGGTAATCGAGAGTCAGCCCGGAGCTGGAGGCCACAGCCTCACACGGCCTGGCAACACATTCCACATTCTGTTGGTTAGAAGCAAGTCACAGGTTTCACTCACATTCACAGAGAGGGAGTTTACACAAGGGTGTTAAGAGCAGGAGGTGAGGGTCATTGCTGGCCTTCTTGGAGTCCACCTGCCTAGCTCTTTGTCCAATTTGTTGGTCTTTTATAGCACCACATTTACATTTAACATTTTAAAAACTTTTCTTTTCACAATTTCATTGATTTCTGCTCTTTATTATTATTTCCTTTCTCTGCCTACTTTGGATTTATTTAATTTCTCTTTTTCTAGTTTTATCAAGTTGAATCTTAGATCATTGAACATAGTTGATTGTGCATAAATGTAAATTTAAATTTCTCTCTAAGCACTGCATCCTACGAATTCTGATCTATTGTGTTTTTATAACATATCATTCAGATCAGAATATTTTCTAAATTCCTTTGTAACTTCTTTGACCAGTGAATTGTTTACAAACGTTATTTAATTTCCAAATACTTGGGGATTATCCAAATATCTTTTGGTTATTGATTTCTTGTTTAATTTCATTATAGTCAGAGAATATGCTTTGTATGATTTCAATTAAGTTTGTCAGAATTTTTTTTTTTTCTGGCCCAGAATATGGTCTGTGTTGTTGAATGTTCTGTGTGTATTTAAAAAGAATGTGTTCTGTTGTTGTTGAATAGAGTATTTTATAAATATTATTTAAGTCAACTTGGTTGATAATGTTATTCAGGTCTTCTATATTCTTACTAATTATTTGTCCATTTGTTCTGTTAATTGTTGGGAAAAGACTTAAATTCTCTGTAACTGTAGCTGTGTCTGTTTCTCTTTTTACATCAGTCCACTTTTGTTTAATAGATTTAGAAGCTCTGTTGCTAGGTAGATACACATTTATGAGTATTATGTTTTCTTAATGAATTCACTCTTATTATGTAATACTCTTTTTTACCCCAGGTAATGTTCATTGTTCTGAAGTCTGCTTTGTATGATATATAACGTAGCCACTCAGGCTTTCTTTTGCTTATTATTTGCCTGGTACATCACTTTCTGTCTTTTTACTTTAACCCATCTATATGTTTATTTTTTGCGGTTTTTTTTTTTCAGACAGCATAGTATTGGGTCTCATTTTAGTTATCCAGCCTCACCATCAGTGTCTTTAATTGATATGTTTAAACTTTAACATGTATGTTTATATATATATATTAAATAACGGTTTTAAGTCTGCTGTTTTATTATTTGTTTTCTGTTTGGCCATTTGTATTTTTTTTAATTTTTCGTTGTTCCCATTTCTGCCTTCTTTTGGGTTATGTGACTATTTTTTCTTATTTGATTTTAATAAATTTGATGACTTTTTGGCTTTATCTCTATGTGTAATTATTCTCTAGTTGTTTTCAGGTTTTTTCCTTATCTTTGCTTTTTAGCTGTTGGATTATGATGTATCTTTTATTTTGAGTTTAACCTGTCAGGATTTCCTGGACTCCTCAAATCTGAACATTTATGACATTCACCAAATTTTAGAAATTTTTGGCCATCTTTTTTCAAAGACTTTTTTGCCCCAGCCTCTTTCCCCTCTGCTTCTGGGGCTCCAGCAGCACATATGTTAGACTCTTTACTGTTGTCTCACAAGTTTTTCCAGGTGTTTCTCTGTTTCTCATGTTTGATCGTTTGTATTGGTTTATCTTCAAGGTCTCTGACTCTTTCCCGCATCATCTCTGCTTTGCTGTTCAGCCCACTGAGCAAGTTTTCTTTCTTTCAGGCATTGTATGTTCTTCAATTGGGAAATTACCAGTTCTTTTTCATAGCTTTTGTTTATCTAGTAAGAATTTCATTTTTCCATTCATTTCAAGTGTGTTTACTTTTACCTCGTGAAGCTTAGCTGCTTTCTTGTCTTGGAAAATTCCAACATCAGGGTCATCTTGGGGTCAGCATCTGTTGTGTTTTTCCTTGAAAATTCGTCACCTTTACCTTGTTCTTTGTATGTTGAATCATTTTTCTGCACCCTGGACGTTCTGAACATTATTTCATACAGACTTTGGGTCTTACTATATTCCACTGGAAGATGCTGAGTTTTTTAGCAGGCTGTCAACCTTACTAGGCTCCCTCTGCATGCCTCAGTTCAGTTTTCAAGTCTTTGCTGCTTTGGGTCTGTGCCATGCATGTGACACTTGGGGTAGTCAGAGGCATTGGTTTGAATCTTAGTTCATTTTTCCAAGCCTCCGTTATGCTGCTTTGGGTTCATCTCACTCACGCACAGCTTCGGGGTAAACCCACATCTTTGTGGGGTCTTAGCTGTTCAGCCCGCTGCTCCACGGTTCAGCTCTGAGAGAGACTCACCCTCTGGGCAAAGCCCAAGAAGAGATAAAAAAAATAAAATGGGAGACTTCACCCCCTTGGGGTCACCTCTCCAGACCTGGCTTCCTTTTACTCTCTGCCCGCTTTTGTTTGCTTTTCCAGAGCCCCAGATTGTTGCTTTCTGTGTGCCATCCAGAGGTTTCCATTGTAATCGGTGGGCCAGGTAGGCTGTACTGAGCTTACCCCCCTGGAGTGGAGCTAGAGCTCCCAGCGTGTACAGCTGTGCAGACTGGCACTCCGCAGTCAGCCTCCTCAGAATGGGGTGACACAGCCCTAACTTTCATGTCTCCTGCTCACAGTTTCAAAGGGTCATCAGAAGAAAAACACAGATTCGTCCCAGCTACTTTTTAAGGTAAATTAATGGTCCCAGAAATATGTATCACAACATTCCACTGTGAGCCCAAAATCACAGAGTGATCTGCAGTGTTCTGGCTTCTGCTTTACATGAGTATTGATTGTCTAGATCCACAGTCATTGAACTAAAACATATCTGGGTGAGCTCTTTAATGAAGAGGTTAGTTTAATTGTAGGCACTTATCTTGCCCTAAATCCCCTTTGCCTCTTGATCTTCAGGTTCCTGGCACCTGTCTCTAAATTGAATGTGGACCCTGTCTTGTGGGCCAGGTGTCTTAGTTTTCAAACAAGCACACTGCTTGCTCTTGTCACTGTATATTTACATTCCCAGCAGGATCCTAGAGCTTTCTTCATTTTAATTTTAGTTGTTTCGCATGTGACATCACTCAGACTGCAGGAACTGCTCTTTCTCTGTCTCCTTCTTGCAATTCCTTAGGTTTCTGAGGCCTGATTTTCAGGGGAAATTTCCCTTTTATCTCCCCAAAGAAGTGTTACCCTCAAGCAACTCCTACACTGGAGATGCTAAATGTTGATGCTTCAAAGTGGTACAGTCAGTGAAGATTCTTATTTCCTGTGCTATGTGCTTCTCCCCCACTAGCATTTCCTTGCTCTTTGGAGTTTTCCAGGCCTTGAGTGAATAATTAATTGCATTACTTCAACAACAAGCAGAACATCCTTTTTTATGACTTAGATTTCTCTATTATGGACTAGGATCTAACTATAACGTTTTATGACTCTCTGCTGTTCCCAACTGCGTTCAAAGTGTCCCAACTGTTTTTCAATTTTAACTTGTTTCTTAAGTGAGCCCTGACCTTCCTCTGCCCTGCGTAATAACGGTAGCCAACACGTATCGAGCGCCCTGCGTAATAACGGTAGCCAACACGTATCGAGCGCCCTGCGTAATAACGGTAGCCAACACGTATCGAGCGCCCTGCGTAATAACGGTAGCCAACACGTATCGAGCGCCCTGCGTAATAACGGTAGCCAACACGTATCGAGCGCCCTGCGTAATAACGGTGGCCAACACGTATCGAGCGCCCTGCGTAAAAACGGTGGCCAACACGTATCGAGCGCCCTGCGTAATAACAGTAGCCATTATGTATTGAGTGCCAGGCGCTGTACTCAGTTCTGTGCTTATATTATTTCATTCAGCCCCCACCATGACTATGAGGTAAATACTTTTCATATCCCCATTTTACAGAAGAAACTCAAGCACAAAGAGGAGAGAGGTTACTTGCCCAAGATCCAGCTACTAAGCTGTGGAACCAGTTCAGACCCAGACAGTTCAAGACCAGAGCCTTAGTTCCTTATCTCACTGTGGAATACTGCTTCTAATCTGTAAAATCAGGGCTGTGCTGACACTGTTTGCCGGTTCCAAATATCCTACTTTTCTCTTTCTTTCTTTGATTTAGGGCCCATCCATTCATTTTTCTGACACATAGCTCCATGTTTTGTGGAAGTTTAGATCTGAGTCTACCAAGAGCGTCTCTCGTGCAGGAGTCACGTTTCCACTCGGGGCCTCGGGGTCAGGCCAGCCGTGCCTTCCCTCCCTGCGCCATCTACGAAGGGCCCCGCATTGCCCACAGCATCACTGGTCCACTTACCTTACTGGTCTGCTTTCCTGCTCCTTACGTCTGCCAGCTCTTCCCTGAAGTATCCTAGCAGATTTGCCTGCCCTTCTCCTCTTCGATCTCTTCACATGTTCGGCAGCCCACCTGGGTAGCTCTCCCGGCCACCAAGGAAGAGCTCCGGGCTTGCTTTTACCGTCTCCTCTGTCTTCAGGCATCAGCCGTAGCCCCCAGCCGTGTTGTGATGGTGGAGACAGATGCGCCTGCTACCCCAGCAGGGTAGCCTGCAGCCCCTGCTCCGGCACTTCCCAAAATTTAAAAGGCATTTGACTCACCTGGGGATCTTGTTCATATGCAGGTTCTGAGCTCATACCCTGGGGCGAGGCCAGAGAGTCTGCCTTTTGCTTTTTGCCTGCCCTTCCTGGTTATAGCGAGGTGCTAGCGCTGTGCACTCTGGGGAAGCCCGTTGCTCTCTTTGGTTAGGCTCAGTTGCCGCTATGTTCGTTGCTGGTGGTTGGCAGCTGACTGCAATTTATTTTGGCTTTCTACTTTTCTTAGCCTCACACTTGCATTTTGTGCTTTTGCATATGCATGTGTTATCATGATGGTTTGAAGACTTCTGATTTTTCTTAATCTGCTATTCTGGAATATTTTAGGTTTGGTCTATCTGTTTAGAGCAACTGATTTATGATTTTTTAGCCTTTATTCTGAAATTCCTATTAGAAAAATAAGTTTATTTGAAACTCTAGCTCTTAACACTTTATTTCCCTGTTTTGGAGCAAGTGCTGGTAAAAGGTAATGTTTAAGAATGCAGAACTTTTTACTATTGCACTACAACAGAACAGACTTAATGAAGAATGTTGGTCTTGTTTTTTTGTGGTGTTAGAGTACATATTACACCCAGGCAAATAGTAGATCCTGTATCTCTACATGAAAAATAGAGAAAGAAAATCATGTAAAAATATTAAATTCACACAAACTTCTTATCCTGTTTCTACTAAAGGAAGGATTTATAAACTTTTCAAAATCAGGAATGCCTGAATGCCAGATGGAGGCCTGGAAATTGCATTAAGCTGGTGTCACTGACTGAACATGAGGATGTCTTCTGTCTTCTGCCTGCACTGTGGCCTTCTGTAGACTGGCCTTCTAAAGAATTTCCCATTATTCACTTCCTTCTATGCGGTCACCACTCAGAAAGCCTTCCTGCTTGTCCCATGTGGCACAATTTGAGGTATCAGAAGTTTAGAGTTTATTGTCTCGAGAAATCTCCATCTACTAGATCCCGTGATATAGTGCAGGATAGCGTGGATGGTAAGAAACAGGCTTCTGGGGCAGGACAGGCTGAGTCCCCATCCAGTTCTGCACTTCAGTAGCTGGTGACACCTACACATTTCAGATTTTCTCTGGCTTCAGTTTCTTCATCCAAAAAATGAAAATAATACGATCACCTGCTTTCTAGGTTTGTTTGAGAGCTAAATGAAATATTTGCAAAGGGTTTAGGCCAATTCCTGGCCCTACTAAAGTTTTAATAAAATGTAGCTCTTATATATTAGCTAAAAATACTAACAAGATAAACATGAAATGTTCAGACATGAATAGGCCTCTGTTGATTTTGAAGCTCAGTGTTCAAAAATGCTTAATAAATTAGATTATTTAGCAGTTTATCATCTAAAAGAGGTAGTCAAGCAGTGGACTCCAGTTTTGGAAATTCTCATTGTTCCTGCATTAACTGTTTACTTTTCTTGATTGTAAAAATTATATATTTAAAAAATAGTTCTTGGATCCTGTAACGTGTACAGAAGACGGAAAGAGTATAAGCATCGTGGTCCCCAGCCTCATTTGTTTTCTCTCAGTGTTCACAAAGCCATCAGGAATAGCGGTATTTGCCCTGAAACTGTTAGATAAATATCATTAAGGAGCTACCCAGAATTATTATCTCTACATTTTTACCATAATATTGCATGACTTTAATTCTCAGACTTAATGTTCAAGAAGTTAAAATTATCCAAGTTGTTAACATGGCAAAAATATGACAGGGGAGGACTTTGAGCCTTGATCGGAAGTATTTACTTTTCTCTTCATTTTGGAAAGATGCTATTCCAAGCCACATTTTAGCAACTAAAACATCTCAGTGATGGTTTCTGTTATATTTCCTTCTGCATTTAAAAGTATTTTCCAAAAAGTGTGTTAAAACCAAATGACAAGCAGCATTTAGTACATTTTTCTACATAAGTTTTATCTTTGGTGAAACCTGACTTTTTAAAAAGTAAAGTAATGAAACCAAATAATGTGTGTGCGGGGACAGCTACTAAAACCCTTCAGGGCTTAAGGCAGTAAAGAACAAGGCTTATCTCTGTGGATGGTCAGACAATCTGTTACTTGTTCTTTCTGGTTAGGAGACAAAAGAGGAAACTGACAATGAATCTTTCTGTATGTTTCACCTTGCAGTTCTAGCATGAAGCCCTATTCTGCCTCCTTTGTGCTGACTCTCCTATGTTGCCTAAAGACTGCCTTGTGGAAGTAGTTTGAATAAATCAGCATTTGTAAGACTGTCGCCATTTTCCCATAAAACTGGCAGGGCAAAAAGTCTCCCACATAAAGCAGAAAGAAAAGTAAGCAATCATGACTAAATGTAAATGTTAATATGTTTATTAGGATTCCCATAGCTTTTGTTGAACGTTGATTGAAGGTTTGTGGGAATTAGAGTCTGCTCTGCAGGATTTTAGATAGACAACTATAAACCCAAAAGTTATCATTGAATCTATGAGTGTGTGATAGATTTAAAATGATAATCCTTGTATATAAGAGGTAAATATGATCTTTATTATAAGCACAGTTGGCTGTTGGTCTGTCTTAAATGTTTACACTCTGGATGACTTCCTCGGCATAAGTCACAGTTATGTTCGTCTGGGGCACGGATTTGTTTGGGGCACGGACTGTGCCAGGTACTGTTCTAGACGTGTGAATTCATCAGTGAAGAACACAACATTTTTTCCCTTGAGGTGTTTACATTCTAATGAAAGGACATATAGACAGAAAACATACTCATAATAAATTAGCAATAAATAGTAAAGTCAGTTGTATTGTACTTAGAGGGTGATAAATGGTGTAGAAGAAAGTAAAAGCAGAGCAGAATCAGGGGACCTGGGCGTTGGCCATTTCGAATAGAGATCATGGGAGCCTCACTGAAAACGTTGCAGTTTTGAACAAACTGGAAAGGAATGGATATGGGAATTATCCGTCTCTCTTCTGCTTAGCTAAGGAAGACCCAAGGATGGTTTTATGTTGCCTTTTAATTTTACTGCACTCTTGTCATAGCCCTGAGTTAGAGGAGAGACAGGTACTTAAGTCGAAGTCTGATGTAAATCGCTGCTTTGGAAAAAATAATGCCGCTTCAACAAGCCTCCTACTTCCTTTTTCTTTTCTTTCCTCTTCTCCTCCTCCTCCTGACATCAGCATAAAAGCTGATGCTTCGTTAATTGCATTTTTCTTCTATTATGAAAGCAACAGAGGAAAGAAAATCAGAATCTCTAACAAGGTTTGTTATGAACTGCGAAGTTGCTGCGTTTTCTATGTAGTTTGATTCCCAGGGTTTTATAAACAGATTTGTCGCTCTCCAACACGAAAATCCAGCCACACACTAATGCGATCATTTTAAGATTGTGAGTCAGATATAATAGCATGATTGTTTTTATTTTATGCGTAGAGCAGCAAATATAGTATATAGTGCTGCAATATGATAAGTAGACTTTTTATAACGTGTCTGATCTAAGGGATACCTAGAGATTTCATTTGATATGTTTTGCAGTAAATCAGATGAGTAAGTGTGGTTTTTTTAGGTCACAAAAGCAGTTTGGGTATTTATTGCAGTCTCCAGTAATTCTGATATTTTCCACTGGATAGTAAGAGTAACAAGTCTGGCCAATAGCATAAAATGTCTGGGGGAAAATGTGGAAGAATCGTCATGTTAAGTAGTGCAGGTACACTGGAGGCAAACACAGTAAAAGCTGCATCTGTGTCAGTAGCTTTGCACATAACATACCATCTTTATGTTTGTGCCAACATGTTCAAAGATCAGTAGCAAAAGTGAATAGTACTTGGTCAGAGCAACAGATTTCTTTCCAATATATAAGTTAATATTAGACATAAATAAACATCGATTTTATTAATATACTGTGTCTGTTACATGAATATATAGTATGTTAAAACTAATTGGGCTAATCTCCACCTACCTGTGTCTCTTTCTCTTCTCAAACAAACTTGAGAAGTTTGTTTCCTAACAAATTAATACTGTAATTTTTAGCATATTGACCTTTTACGTGTAAGGTACCACCCATCCTTATGTACATTATTAAATTCAATTTGATGCTCATCAGCCTTAAGAAAATCTACAATTAAATTCTGTGCTGGATATTTAGAAATTAGAAATTACTTTATGTTAATTCTTTGTAGGACTACATGAGTGTCATTTGAAAAAAATAACCACGTTTCATACATTATTTTCACAATAGTAATACATTATTGTTCTAGTAAATAATTATTCAGTGACTCAGGATCTGTGCTAACACATAAATAAGTAGATGGTTGAAGATTCAAAGTACAATGTCATAGAGCTGGGCCATTTTTTTTTGAGTAAGAATATCATACCAGTATTTCAAAGCATTCTTTTGGTGTTCTTACAGTTTCAAAGTGCTATTGGAGGCACTGGTTTTACTGCCTCAATGCTTTCTTCACTCATTTAGCCTTTAAAAAT
The DNA here is from genome assembly GCF_059928025.1 of Delphinapterus leucas. Lineage (NCBI taxonomy): Eukaryota > Metazoa > Chordata > Mammalia > Artiodactyla > Monodontidae > Delphinapterus > Delphinapterus leucas. The sequence continues at coordinate 738,382 of NC_143130.1, read as the reverse complement.
TTTTAATTGTACATGTCTATTTCAGATTCAGAACGTAGATCTTTTGGGGGGCCATGTTTACAGAATGAAAAACTTATGCTCAACTAACTATGTATTAATTTTGAAAGGATATTGTGCTAGCATTCTAATACAAACTTATTTCTTATTTTCTACACACAAACAAATCATAAATCCCTAAAAATATTCATGGAATAAAAAAAAAAATCTGAAAAGAGAACAATGGAGAAAACCTCAACCTCTCATGATTTCATAGAAAATGAGTCAGTAATTTCAACAGACTTTGGGGTCATTTGGGTCAAAGCTGGCATATGTCTTAATTCTCCTACATAAAGACTGAGAATTTACATAAAGATTTGTTTTCAAATCTTTTAAAAAATTATAAATTAATTTTTTGATTCCGTATTTTTCATTTCAAAATGATCACCAAGATAAGTCCAGTTACTATCCGTCACCATGCAAAGTTGCTACAATATTATTGACTATATTCCCTATGCTATATATTACATCCCCTTGACTTACCTATTTATAACTGGAATTTTGTACCTCTTAATCTCCCTCACGTATTTCACTTATCCAATGGCCCCCTTCCTTCTGGCAACCACCAGTTTGTTCTCTGTATCTTTGAGTCTGTTTCTGTTCATTCGTTTTGATTTTTAGATTCCACATATAAGTTAAATAATATGGTATATGTTTTTGTCCATCTGACTTATTTCACTTTAGCATTTAACTCTCTAGGTCCATCATTGTTGTAGCAAATGGTAAGGTTTCATTCTTTCTTATGGCTGAGTAATACTCCATCGTATGTATGGACCACACCTTCTTTATCCGTTCATCTATCAGTGGACACAGGTTGCTTCCATATCTTGGGTATTGGAAATAAGGCTGCAGTGAACACAGGGGTGCATGTATCTTCTTGAATTAATATTTTTGTTTTCTTTGGAAAACTATCTAGAAGTGGGATTGCTGGGTCGTATGGTAGTTCTACTTTTAGTTCTTTAAGGACCCTCCATGCTGTTTTCCACAGCAGCTGCACCAGTTCACATCCCACCAACGGTGCACCACATCCTTGCCAACAGCTGTTATTTGTGCTCTTTTTGATGATGGCCATTCTGACAGGTGTGACGTAGTATCTCATTGTGGGTTTGATTTGCATTTCCCTGATGATTAGTGATGTTGAGCATCCTTTCATGTTATTTTTGGCCATCTGTATGTCTTCTTTGGAAAAAAATCTGTTCTATTCCACTGATGTGTATGTCTGTTTTTGTGCCAGTACCATTCTGTTTAGATTACCATAGGTTTGTAGTATAGTTTAAAATCAGGAAGCATAATACCTCTAGCTTTGTTCTCCTTTCTCAAGGTTGTTTTGGCTATTTGAGGTCTTATGTGTTTCCATACGAATTTTTTCTTTTTTTTTTTTTAAATTAATTAATTATTTTGCTGCATTGGGTCTTTGTTGCTGCATGTGGGCTTTCTCTAGTTGCGGCGAGCGGGGGCTGCTCTTTGTTGCGGTGCATGGGCTTCTCATTGTGTGGCTTCTCTTGCTGTGGAGCATGGGCTCTAGGCACGTGGGCTTCAGTCGTTGCGGCATGCAGGCTCAGTAGTTGCTGCTCACAGGCTCTAGAACGCAGGCTTAGTAGTTGTGGCGCACGGGCTTAGTTGCTCTGCGGCATGTGGGATCTTCCCAGACCAGGGCTCAAACCCGTGTCCCCTGCATTGGCAGGTGGATTCTTAACCACTGCACCACCAGGGAAGTCCCTCCATACAAATTTTAGAATCATTTGTTCTAGTTCTGTGAAAAATGCCATTGGTATTTTAATAGCGATTGCACTGAATCTGTAATTTCCTTGAGTATTATGGTCATTTTAACAATATTAACTTTTCCAGTCCATGAACACAGTTTATCTTTCCACCTGTTCGTGCCGTCTTCAATTTCTTTCATCAGTGACTTCTAGTTCTCTAAGAACAGGTCTTTTACCTCCTTAGGTAGGTTTATTCCTAGGTATTTTATTCTTTTGATGTGATGGTAAACAGGATTGTTTTCTTAATTTCTCTTTCTGATAGTTTGTCATTAGTGTATAGAAATGCAACAGATTTCTGTATATTAATTTTATATCCTGCAACTTTACTGAATTTATTGATGAATTCTAGTAGTTTTTTGGTGGCATCTTTAGGATTTTCTATGTATATATCATGTCATCTGCAAGCAGTGACAGTTCTATTCTTCCTTTCCAGTTTGGATTCCTTTTATTTCTTTTTCTTGTCTGATTACTATGACTAGGACTTCCAATACTACATTGAATAAAAGTAGCAAATAAAAGTTTTTTCCTGTAGTTGATTTCTAGTCTAGTGGTTGGAAAAGATACTTGACATAATTTCAGTCTTTTTACATTTATTGAGAGTTGTTTTGTGGCCTAGCATCTGATCTATCCTGGAGAATGTTCCATGTGCACTTGAAAGGAATGTTCTGCTTTGTGGATGGAATGTCCTCTGTATATCTATTAAACCGTTGGATCTTACATGTCATTTAAGGCCACTGTTTCTTTATTGATTTATTGTCCAGATAATCTGTCCATTAATCTTAAGGGGTGTTAAAGTCCCTTACTATTATTCAGTTACTGTCAGTTTCTCCTTTATGTATGTTAATATTTGCTTTATGTATTTAGGTGCTGTTATGTTGGGTGCATATATATTTAAAATTGTTATATCTTCTTGTTGAATTGATCCCTCTATCATTATGTAATATCCTTCTTTGTTTCTTGTTGCGGTGCTTGTTTTAAAGTCTGTTTTATCTCATATAGGTATTGCTACCCCAACTTTATTTTTGTTTGCATTTGCATGGAATATATTTTTCCACCCCCTCACTGTCAGTCTGTGTGTGTCTTTAGATCTGAAGTGAGTATCCGGTAGGCAGCATATATATGGGTCTTGTTTTTTTATCCAGTAATACTGTGTGTCTTTTGATTGATAAATATGTACTTATTACCATTTTGTGAATTGTTTTCTGTTTGTTTTTGTAATTCTTCTTTCTTCCTTTCTTTACCTTTGTTCTCTTCCCTTTTGATTTGATGACTGTCTTTACTGTTATGTTTGGATTTCTCTCTATTTTGTGTATGTGTATCTATTATAGATTTTTTAGTTATGGTTATAATGAGGTTCATATGTAACCACCTATATATATGCATGATTATTTTAACTTGATGATCTTAAGTTCTAATGCATTATAACACCTCTGCGTTTTTACTCCACCTCCTCCCATGTTTAATGTTTTGGACAGCATATTTTACATCTTTTTGTGTATCCCCTAACTACTTATTGTGCATAAAGATGGTTTTACTACTTTGTTCTTTAATCTTCCTACTAACTTGATAAGAGGTTGATCTACTGCCTTTACTGTTTGTTTGTAGGAGACTCCAGTGGGACCCCGCAGCACACTCGTCTCTGGCCACCAGAGCTGCATCCTCTAGGGGTGCCTCTGTGTGTGCTGCGGGGGCCCTTCTGTCGTGGTGGGGCTGACTCCTGTGGGCACGCTGGTAGGTGGGACGGACCCCCAGTCCAGTGGGCTGCCCGGCCCTGCCTCATGAGGTGGCTGTCAGCCCACTGTTGTGCGGCACTAGGTCCCAGCATGGCTGGTGCCAGCCCGCCACTAGGCAGGTCAGTGCTTGGTGCTAATAGGCAGGAGGAAGGACTCCAAAACGGCACTTGCAGCTCGCACGTCACTATGGTAGAGTGAGCTCCCCAAGTGGCTTCTGCCTGCATCTCTGTCCCCAGGGGTGTGCAAACTGTCTCCTGCCTCTCCAGGAGGCTCTCTAAGACCAGCAAGAGGGTCTCATCCAGGCTCCTTTCAAATTACTGCCTCTGTGCTGGGATTTGGAGTGCAGGAGATTTTGTATTTGCCCTTTGAGAGTGGAGCAGTTGTTGAGAATCCGCCTGGTGGCGCAGTTGTTGAGAATCCGCCTGCCAATGCAGGGGACACAGGTTCGAGCCCTGGTCTGGGAAGATCCCACATGCCATGGAGCAACTAACCCCGTGTGCCACAACTACTGAGCCTGTGCTCTAGAGCCTGCACTCTAGAGCCTGTGCACCACAACTACTGAGCCTGTGCTCTAGAGCCTTCAAGCCACAACTACTGAGCCTGAGCTCTAGAGCCTGTGCACCACAACTACTGAGCCTGCACTCTAGAGCCCGCGAGCCACAACTACTGAGCCCACGAGCCACAACTACTGAGCCTGAGCTCTAGAGCCCGCGAGCCATGGCTACTGAGGCCCACACGCCTGGAGCCCATGCTCCCCAACAGGAGAGGCCACCACAGTGGGAGGCCGCACTGCAGTGAGGAGTGGCCCCTGCTCACCACAACTGGAGAAGGCCCATGCACAGCAACAGAGACCCACCTCTACAGAAATAAAATAAATAAAGTAACTAATTAATTATTTTTTTAAAGGGTGGAGTCCCTATTTCCCGTGGCCCCCTGGCTCTCCTGAAAGCAAGTCCCACTGGTCTGTAAAGCCAGAGGTTCTGGGGGCTCATCTTCTCGGTGCAGGACCCCCAGGCTGGGGAGCCCAGTGTGGGACCCAGATCTCTCAGTCCTTGGGGAGAACCTCTGCAATTGTAATTTTCCTCCTGTTTGTGGGGTGTGGGTCTTGACTGTACGTTTCCTCCACACCTCCTACCCATCTCATTGTGGTTCCTTCTTCATATCTTTAGCTGTGTCAGATCTTTTCTGCTGGTCTTCAGGTTCTCATTGGTAGCCGCTCTGTGAATACTTGTAACTTTGCTGTGCCCGTGGGGGCAGGTGGGCTCAGGGTGGTCCTTCTCCACCGTCTTGGCCACTCCCTCCAAAATCTCTGTAAGATAAAAATAAAGGCATTTTTACATTTAGTTAATGGGAATATTTGCCTAAATGTAAAGCTTTAACTAGAAACTTTCTAGCGTCATTTTATTAACCCCCAAATGGGCTGTATTTCTGTGGCTGAAATGAATGAGCCTTTATATAAAATCACACACAACACATTTGCCTACTGTAAGGTAGGAGTTACTAATTAAATGCACACAAATAATTAAAAGTAACGTGCCTTTCTAATTACCTTATCCATTTGATGTATTGTTTACAAGAATTTCAACTAATGCAGATTGATGCTCATGGCTTTATTCTTTCTTTCCAGAATTTGCACACAAAGTGATTTTCTGAATTCTTATGAAATTTAAAAAAACAAAAGAAACATAGTTACGTTTCTGCTTCAAATAGAAACATTCTTTTTATTTTTAAAGCTAGCAAGCCCGTCCACTTCAGTGCACTGCATGAATTCCACATTAGTGAACTCCAGAATGATTTTTTAACATGCTTTCTTGGCTTTTCCTCTGATATCATCATTCTGTTTGAGTTTCCTTAGTCCTGAGTCAAGAATCCTAACAGACGTGCCCTGTGTATGTTGCCCAGGCCTGAGATGCTTGCCGTCTTCCTTAGGTTTAGCTTAGTTCTCAGAGGCTCTGCACAGCATGAGTTTTGAGTTCACCGGATTTGACTTCTGCCACTTTTTGTAGCCTGAGTCTTGTATTCCACCAGCATAACTTTCATCTCTATTTAAAGTGTGGGACAGCTTGGAATGGGGTGAGGGACTTTGTGAAGTTGTGGGTCACAGCCGCAAACAGCTGAGCAGCTGGCTCCCTGAGCCCGTGTCCTGTCCTCGGCATTCTTTTGATAAGATGAGGGATCGAATGGAAGGAATGCAGGCGTACTGGCTTCTGAGTACCAGTGAAGCCGTAATCCCAATGTGCGATCTTGGGAAAATTACCCTTTCATTGTCTTGGTTTTCTCATCTGTAGAACGAGGATAACTATACCTTTCTGGCAGGGATGTTTTGAGGATTAGTCATGGTGTATGTAAACCATGGGACACAAGCCTGCTGCATAAAAAGACCTCATTGTGTCGTCACTGTCTTTACTTTTGCAAAGCCTGCTGCCTGTGATTTAAATACATGCTGTTTAGGTTATCTTCTCTGCGTCCCTTTAGCATGAACAAGCACAGCTGGAAACAAACTCTAGAGAAACTTATTTGTATACTTATGTGTAAATGTGTGTCACCAATTGTGGTAAAAATTTATACATTGAAGAGGAGATGAATGTGTCCCGTTACAGAGACATAATAGACCTAACTCAGTGTGCATCCCTAAACCAACTGCGGTGTAAGTCATCTAAATACAAACCAGCCAACTAAAACTGTGACCTTAGGCCCCACCGTAGAAAAAGGACACAGGACAGGAGTGTGGATGGAAGATGTGATCTTAAGGTCAAGATCTAAAAGAGGAAAAAGTCTATAACTTCACCTGTGTGGGTGGCAGGATTGATCCAAGGGCCTGGCTGGGAAAATGCTGTTGAGTGGTCTGCCCGGCAGTTTTGTAGGAAGAATGGTTAAAATTATGTCCCTGTTTTAATCTTTTTGTGACAGGATCCCACCTTGAAGATGATGGCTTCAAATAACCTAACCTAGGGGAAATTTTTAAAATAAAAGTATTTGCCACTGCACATGCTTGGCATGGTCTGTGGGCGTGCGGTAAAGCAGGGTCCCTGGTAAGAGTTAGCTTGTGTAAGGGCTAAAATTGAAAACAGTCCAAGTCTAAGGGTATCACGTGAGCAAAAGCATACTTTTCCCCCGCTAATTCCAACATGCCTACTTTTTTCCTCCAGAGCTAAAATAAATCACTGTGGTTTTTTGGCATGGGTAGAAGAAGAAAGAAAAAAATGCTAGACTCTCACTCAGCAAATTAGCTCACACTCTGGGAAGTACTCCAGGCCCCAGACCTCCTGGAGGGACACTGAATTCGCATCCTCCCTAGTCCTCGGTGCCTCTGTGGGGAGCGGGCATTAGTCCTCGGTGCCTCTGTGGGGAGCGGGCATGGCGGGCCAGGACCTGCTGTTTAAGTTGTAGTGTTCTGTTTGCTTCTTTTTCTTGAGCGTATAGAATTGGGTTTGCATCACCTGCAAAGCATCGTAAAGCCCCGTGTTTTTCTTGTTTGTTTTCTGTTTATTTTAAAGAGTAGGTTTCAGCCCTTACTCAGATCTTGTTTGTCCCTACAGAGTGGATAAGACACATGAGCCCCTGCCTGGTGCCTGGCGCTTTGGAGACAACCCATCAATGCTTATCACTCCCCCGCCCCTCATCTTGCAGCCTCGCATTACCTTGATGTGATTCCATTCACAGGGAGGCCGCAGCCTGCGTCTGAAGCGCACCGCGGTCCTTGTCTGAGTTTAGGCAGGTGGATTTCCATCCCTTATGCTCACTGTTCCAGCGCCAAAGTCATCCCCTTCCCTTCTGCTTCTCTGGATCTTAAGATCAAGGAGCCAGGTTCAAACGTGAGCCCCACCAACTCCTGTTACGACGTTGAGCACGTTCTCTAGCCATCGCGTCCAGACATTCTAGGTGCGGATGCTTCTTGCTTTAACTCCCATGCCTTTGGTTCATTCGGCAAATAGCTTTACCTCCATGACAGCAGAGTCACTGAGCGTAACTTAAATAAGTAAAACAACCTAACGAGTGCCTCCAGTTTGCCAGCTAGGGAAACAGTTGGTGAGCAGATAGATGACATCGCTGTTTTCAAGTCTGTTCGAGGGTGAAGAGGAGTATGCAGACGATCATGACGGAGTGTGATCGGCCCTCTGACACGCAAGGGCAGGGGGCACAAGCACTGGGCGCCCGACCCGCATTTAAAGTGTCAGGGAAGAATCCCTAGGGCGTATCTAAGACGCAGCCTGAATTAGCCAGGAAAGGACAGCAGTGTTTTTGCTGAGCGGCACGTGACGAGGACCCAGCAGCGCAGAGAAGACTCCGCCACGTTACAGGGCGCAGGGGTCTCACGCAGCCGGGGTGTGCGGTGCAAGGCGGGAGTGGCGAGAATGAAGGTTAGGGAGGGAGGCGCAGCTCCCACCGTGCAAGCCGGGCAGACCTGTCAAAGAGTCACGTCGGGTTCTCTTCCCAGTGCAGGCGTGGGAGGTGCTGGTGAGAAGTGACGGGAGCCTGGCCGGGATGCTGGGGACAGCGGTGCACAGTGCAAGGTTAAGGAAGGTGTTCCTTTCGCTTTCTTGGTCATTCCGGCTGTTTGAAGGTGGGAGACAGTGTGAATTTCCAGTACTGATGGGAAGGAGCGTGAAACAGAGTGCAGGAGAGGTGAAGACGCGGGAGGAGACCCCCTACGAGGGGCTGCAGCTGGCGGCTGGGTGTAGGCGCGCGGCTTTGTGGAGAGGACTGAGGAAGTGCGTGTGTTGGCGTTCTCAGACGGTGCTGGCTGCTGAGCAGAGGTAGGGGAGCTGCCCGGAGGCTGACTCAGGAGAGGGGCACAGATGAGGTGTCCAGGCTCGGGTGGCAGCGGTGGCAGTGGCACGTCGCAGCTCTGAGGATCTTCAGGAGGGAAGATCGACAGCCTTTGACAATTGTTAGATTAGAGGGGAGGTTCTAGGTGTGAGGAGAGAGGAGGTTCTAGGTGTGAGGAGGAGGAGATTAGGGGGTTGGGATGTGACCAGATGGTGACCCGGGAAATCCAATCAGGAAAACTGGGTAACTCCTGGAGAGCCCAGGGGTCTGAGCTCTGTGGGGAGCACAGTGTGTGCATCCCTGCTCCCGTTGTACGGGCTTTCTCAGTCCAGGTGCAGATGTGTAGAGCAGCCATGAGATTGACCTTGGACTGGAAGTTTCCATGACAAGTGTGATAAAGGCCAGCGTGTAAGAGCTTTGAGGGTATTAGCAAGGTAGTGGGAGATACCACAGCCCAAGGAAGTGAAGACCCGAAGGGCTGTTAGACAAAAAGAAAGAAAACACTGGCGGTCCTTTTGATAAGAAGAGGAATAACTAAATGGGAGGGCTAATGATCAGGGATCGGGGTCTCACACGGGGAGGCCCAAATCTAATACTGTAGCGATGAGATAGCTCCTGGTGAGGCAGAGTCAGGGTTTGCGTAGTTTGTGGTTGAAGTGAAGTGGAGAGGAAGTAGGCTCTCTGCAGGGGTGTTGAAGTCGTCCCCGATGACGGCAGGATTGGAGTGCAGAGGTGACGAGAGCAGTGGTCCCAGACGGGGCAGGACCGCCTACCGTGGAACACCATGGACTTTCGTGAGGGCACCTTTTCTTTATGCAAATGGCTGAGGATGCCGGGGATGTACACCTGACATTTCTATGGAACAGAAACCTGTCCTGCATCCCACACGACTTCCCAGTGTCATGCTAGACACTGAGGGACTCATAGGTGACTCACCCGTCCCATCTCAGGGGAAGTATTTCTACGCTGCGCTTGCACATACACTGCACGTTCTTTGTAAAAGTTTTATTTTCTTCTCTTTGATAGCCTTGATGTGTTGTATCCCTGTTTCCTTATTAAGGCTGCTTTTTCCTCTCTTTCCTTATCATATTCCAGTAAGACCCATCTGTGTTTCCACTGAGTTGCTAGACTTTATTCTGATGCTCACCTGTATCCTTGGGCTTTCATCTCCTGTTCTTTCTGGTACAGGATGGCTGCTAGTCTTTTTATTACTCTGAAGTCCGGACTTATTTAGAATAAGTAGGTGCAGACATCTGACTTCATTTTCTCCAGTCATGCCCGAGCATTTACATATCGAAATACACATTGTTTTATTGTAAATTACTTTTTGATCCTTCATACATTACAGCTAGGGCGTTATATTAATTTGGAGGGAGAAAGTATATGCGCTAGCAAGTTATATCAGCTGTGAATGCCATTTCAGGATAAAACTGGGATATTACAGAGTATTCTTTTTTTTTTCTTTTTTTGGGGGGGGGGGGCGTACGCGGGCCTCTCACTGCTGTGGCCTCTCCCGTTGCGGAGCACAGGCTCCGGATGCGCAGGCTCAGCGGCCACGGCTCACGGGCCCAGCCGCTCCGCGGCATGTGGGATCTTCCCAGACCGGGGCACAAACCCGCGTCCCCTGCATCGGCAGGCGGACTCTCAACCACTGTGCCACCAGGGAAGCCCCAGAGTATTCATTTTAGAGAGAGACTTGAGAACCACCGTCTTGGGGCAGAGAGCTGGCCCCCAACAGCAGCGTGTGGGAAGGCGGACGGCGCTGGCGAGTGGCCAGCGGGGGGACAGGTCAGTTTGTGCAGGCGGAGGCCCCTTCGTCTTGCTCCCAGCTCGCCCCCACCCAGACCCCCAGCCGCTCTGCTCTGTCCTCCTGGGTGTTCTCCATTGTCCAGCATAAAACCCCATGCCTTTCAAAGCCTGGAAGAGTAAGTAGGCAAGGGAATGAACCCTTGAATACCTGGGTGCGGTGCTAGTTACTAGACATGGGTTTTCATTATTCCTCCCAAGAAAGGGAGCATGGTTCCTTTTAGGATTAGAATGAAGTCCAGCCAGGGCTCAAGGGCGAGAACGTGTCCAGTGTCTTAGTCCTTTCAGGCCAACACAGCAAAATATCACAGCCCAGGTGGCTTATAGACAACAGACATCGATTTCTCACGGTTCCAGAGGCTGGAAGTCGGAGATCAGGATGCCAGCAGTGGGGGTGAGGGCTCTCTTCTCTCCTTGTGTCCTCACATGGCCAGGCACTAGGGGGCTCTGTGACATCTCTTATTAGAGCACTAAGCCCTTTTATGGGGGCTCCACCCTCGTGACCTCAGAACCCCCCAGAGACCTTTGCTTCTAACAGAATCACGTTGGCGTTAGGGTTCCAACATGTGAATCTGGGGGGGGACACAGACATTCAGACCACAGCATGGGTGTCGCCAGGTGAGGGAGTGTTGAGGATGGGCATGTAACGGAGGGCAGTCTGGCCCTGTGGCTTGCGTTCTGCTCAAGGCGTGACACCGTCACCAAATAGACCTCGATGGCAGGGCTGTGAGAAGCTAGCCGTCTGGGGCTTGTGCCCTTCTAACTCTTGATTTCGGATTCATATCTGAAACCACTCTTCATTTTCTGGCCCGAGTCTGTTCATTTTGTGTGACTCTCCCAACCCAGTTACTTTCTCTGAAGGCGGACTTCACTTATCTTTTAATCTTCACAGAGTTTACTGTATGCCTTGTTCACGACAGGTGTTAGTATGTGCACACTGATTGAAGTACATCAGGTCTATGTAAGTTTTCAAAGGCTTAAGGACCAACTGAGAATAAACAGTGTTGCAGAGGAGCTTGACGTTGCACTGATGGTTTTGCAAGTTTAAAATGCATGATTAGGTGTTTGCACCTAAAATAAAATCAAGGTTCAAAGATTTTCTTTTATTAGGATCTAAAAACGTTTAAAATTGTGTAATTCCGTTTTTTTAGGTGCACCTATTTTTTAAGGTCTTCGGGATACCATTACCTGTTAACGTACTCAGATACTCTTGAATATGTTTCATTTGAAACAAAGATTTCTATCTTTTTAATGGAAAGATGGGGATTTAAATTTAAAAAGTAGAAAAGCGAAATTTAAAAAAACAGGAAAAATAAGGAAATAAAAAGTAGAAAAGCAAGCAAATGACTCCTGGTTTTTTCTTACGTACAACTTAACTAGAGATAATCTCTTGACTTGGGATACATGTGAAGTTGGGTACACGTTTTCAGTCTGTCTTACGGATCATGTCATCATAGCAATGTTTATATGGTGTGTTCTGTTCAGGAGTGAATTTCTGTTTTCCTGTTTTTCAGGTCCTGTAGGGGTAGGTTTGAATGAACTGAAACGAAAGCTGCTGATCAGTGACACACAGCACTACGGCGTGACGGTGCCCCGTAAGTTCTGTGCTGTTTGCTGCTACTACTGCTGGCCCAGCACATACACAGCATGTGTGCTGCAAAGCCCTCGTGTCAGCACTCACATGTAGACCTCACCACAGCCCTGGGGAGTAGGAAGTGACAGTGTCCACATTTTACAGAGGAGGAAACTGAGGCACAAGAGTTAAGGGGTTTGCCCCAGATCACTGGCAAGGTGTTTGTTGCTTTCAGCTTCCCTACTTGCATTTTTTATGGTGGATTTTAATACAGGTATGGCATCACATTATTATTTACAAGTTTTCTGCTCAATAGAAGTTTATTCTGTTTCTTCAGTTTCCAGGGTTTTCCATGCGCTTTAAGATTCGAAGGGCCAAACTGCAGAGAGTGGAGGAGGCTTCTTATGAACGTTTCTTAATTACTTTTCATATTGTAGTAATTGACATAGCGTAATTTTTCATGGCCATATAATCCAAATGTGGTAGGCTTCTTATCAGTATACAGAATTAGGTCTGTTTTTATAAAAGTGGTTTTCACAGGCATTCTTACAAGTGAAATGTGATCCTGGAAGCATTTTGATACCCAGAATAAATGCCATTTGACTACTTAACAGGTTGATGTTAGGGAACCATCTAAAAGACTAGATTAAATGTTGGCTTTTTAAGTGGTTTTAGTAATGTTAAAAAAGAGTCATTTGTATAATGCCCTTAGCAATGTTCTCTAGTTTTGGACTAGTTGAACTTTATTTTAAAATTATAGTTTTCGGTTACCTTGTTACGCCTTGTTACTGCATTTTTCCAAGTTATTGTTTGTAATCATTTTCAGCCGTAAGTTATAGGGCTGCTGGTTTCTACCAACAGAGATGAAAGTAGAGGAAACTGGAAATATGGAATTAAACAGTTTCTTAATTATGTATTTCTCTCACAAAAGCTGAATTGCAATATACAAGTCATTAGAACATTTTACAAAACAACTGTTAAGCTTACAGGTGAGCAATTACAGAAGAAACCTAGAAGATGGAAAACAGATTACAAAGGAAAAAAAACAAATTAATTTCCTACTGTGCCTTCATTGCCCTTATTTGTCTTATTTTGCCCTCCCAACAACGGTGTAAGATGGGCAATATCTCCATGTCACAGAGGAGGAAACAGGTGAAAGGATACTTTGATTGACTCAGAGGTTCCATAGGCAATAGCTGCACTTGGATTTGAAGCCAGGTCTCACGTTCTCGCTACCGTATGATGCTGCGCAGCCCTTTGCAACTCCAGATTCTCTTTACTGCAGCCCAATTAGTAGTAAAAACTAATTTCTTTTGAAGAGGATAAAGGTTAATAAGGCTGCCTATCAAATGTAACCCTCCATGATAATTTTGGTATTACTCAGGGCACTTTGGACTCAGTTAATCCAACTGTTAAAATACTGTTTGCGTCTGAAGTTGTTATAGAAGTTAACAACATCCAGAAATGTTCTGGGGCTGAGACTCTCCAAAGAAATCCCTAAAGGAGTAATTTTCCTTTTTAAACAGGTGTTAATGTCAAAAGATCCCCAGAACGCAGTGTTTTCCATACTTGCCTGATAATAAGAGTCTCTTGAGGTTCTTATGAAAAGATTCCAAGGCCTTTCCAAAGAGATTCTCCTTCTGGAGACCTGACAGAATTCCTGAAAATCTGTATTTATAGCACGTATCCCAGGTGATTCACTGTGTCAGTCATGTGTGAGAAATACAGCCATAGCATCCAATGAGGATGATTTAATTAATTAAGAAGATATTTTAAGAGCAGTTTTGGAATTTTAGATTGCCTTGCTTTGTAAAAGACTTTTAGGTAGAGTCGTGATCATCTGGAGAAAAATTATTGCTTTGATTATACCACTGGTATTCTGTTTGATGTTTAAATTCTCTGTTCCAAAAAATGTACCAGATATCCACCAGAAGGGGTAAATGGAAAAGATTTGGAGCAGTGGAACTCTCGCACATTGCTGGGGTGGGGAAGCAGAGTAATTCAGCCACTTTGGAAAACTACGGATCTGTTGAGGCTGAGCAAACCCGATACCCTGTGACCCAGCCGCTCCGCTCCTAGGACACTCCTCCCAGAAATGCATACAATATGTACTCAGATATGCATAGAAACGGTACTCAGAAGAGCTCAAAACTGGAAGCTACCCCAGTGCCCATCAGTAGTAGACTGGATAAGCAAATGGTGGTATATTCACACAGAGGGATGTTGTAATGCAGTGATGGTCTGCTACCGCATGCAAAAGTACACGACTCCCACAAACATTATGCTGAGCGAAAAGAGGTCGACAGACGCAAACGAGAATGTGCTTATGACGCCCTTTTTATAAATGCAGGAAAGGCAGTGCTAATACGTGCTGTTAGAAGCCTTGAGGAGGTGGGTTGGAGGGGGTTCTGCGTCCTGGCAATTTTCTTCTTCGGAGTACTGGTTACACGGGTGTATTTGATGTGTGAAGATTCATCAGGCTTCCATGGGAACTTCTCTGTATATTATACTTCAGGTTTTTAAACATAAAAAAGAAACACTTCGTAGTTAAGTTAATTGTTGATTTAGTTAATGTCCTGGTTTTGATATGTACTATAGTTATGGAAGGTGTTACCCTTGGAAGAAGCTGAGTGATGGTTACATGAGGCCTCTATGTGCTATTTTTGCAACTTATTGTGAATCTGTGATTATTTCAATTTTAAAAAAAAACTTTTTGAAGGGATGCTAAATTAGGTAAATGTATACGTATACGTGAATCAGCTATACGTATACATATATCCCCATATCCCCTCCCTCTTGAGCCTCCCTCCCACCCTGCCTATCCCACCCCTCTAGGTGGTCACAAAACACCGAGCTGATCTCCCTGTGCTATGCAGCTGCTTCTCACCAGCTACCTGTTTTACATTTGGTAGTGTATATACGTCCATGCCACTCTATCACTTCACCCCAGCTTACCCTTCCCCCCCCATGTCCTCAAGTCCATTCTCTATGGCTGCGTCTTTATTCCTGTCCTGCCCCTAGGTTCTTCAGAACCTTTTTTTTTTTTTTTTAGATTCCATATATGTGTTAGGATACGGTATTTGTTTTTCTCTTTCTGACTTACTTCACTCTGTATGACAGACTCTAGGTCCATCCACCTCACTACAAATAACTCAATTTCGTTTCTTTTTATGGCTGAGTAATATTCCATTGTATATCTGTGCCACATCTTCTTTATCCATTTATCTGTCGGTGGACACTTAGGTTGCTTCCTAATGTCCTGGCTATTGTAAATAGAGCTGCAGTGAACATTGTAGTACATGTCTCTTTTGGATTCTGTTTACTAGTATTTTGTTGAGGATTTTTGCATCTATGTTCATCAGTGATATTGGCCTGTAGTTTTCTTTCTTTGTGACATCCTTGTCTGGTTTTGGTATCAGGGTGATGGTGGCCTCGTCGAATGAGTTTGGGAGTGTTCCTCCCTCTGCTATATTTTGGAAGAGTTTGAGAAGGATAGGTGTTAGCTCTTCTCTAAATGTTTGATAGAATTCACCTGTGAAGCCAACTGGTCCTGGGCTTTTGTTTTTTGGAAGATTTTAATCACAGTTTCAATTTCAGTGCTTGTGATTGGTCTGTTCATATTTTCTGTTTCTTCCTGATTCAGTCTTGCCAGGTTGTGCATTTCTAAGAATTTGTCCATTTCTTCCAGGTTGTCCATTTTATTGGTATAGAGTTGCTTGTAGTAATCTCTCGTGATCTTTTGCATTTCTGGAGTGTCAGTTGTTACTTCTCCTTTTTCATTTCTAATTCTGTTGATTTGAGTCTTCTCCCTCTTTTTCTTGATGAGTCTGGCTAATCGTTTATCAATTTTGTTTATTTTCTCAAAGAACCCGCTTTTAGTTTTATTGATCTTTGCTATCGTTTCCTTCATTTCTTTTTCATTTATTTCTGATCTGATCTTTATGATTTCTTTCCTTCTGCTAACTTCGGGTTTTTTTGTTCTTCTTTCTCTAATTGCTTTAGGTGCAAGGTTAGGTTGTTTATTTGAGATGTTTCCTGTTTCTTAAGGTAGGATTGTATTGCTATAATATTCCCTCTTAGAACTGCTTTTGCTGCATCCCATAGGTTTTGGGTCGTTGTGTTTTCATTGTCATGTTTCTAGGTATTTTTTGATTTCCTCTTTGATTTCTTCAGTGATCTCTTGGTTATTAAGTAATGTGTTATTTTGCCTCCATGTGTTTGTATTTCTTACAGATTTTTTCCTTTAATTGATATCTAGTCTCATAGCATTGTGGTCAGAAAAGATACCTGATACAATTTCAATTTTCTTAAATTCACCAGGCTTGATTTGTGACCCAAGATGTGATCTATCCTGGAGAATGTTCCATGAGCACTTGAGAAGAATGTGTATTCTGTTGGTTTTGGATGGAATGTCCTTTAAATATCAGTTAAGCCCATCTTGTTTAATGTATCATTTAAAGCTGTGTTTCCTTATTTATTTTCATTTTGGATGATCTGTCCATTGGTGAAAGTGGGGTGTTAAAAGTCTCATACTATGATTGTGTGACTGTTGATTTCCCCTTTTTTGGCTGTTAGTATTTGCCTTGTGTATTGAGGTGCTCCTATGTTGGGTTCATAAATATTTACAATTGTTATATCTTCTTGGATTGATCCCTTGATCATTACATAGTGTCCTTCTTTGTCTCTTGTAATAGTCTTTGCTTTCAAGTCTATTTTGTCTGATATGATAATTGCTACTCCAGCGTTCTTTTGATTTCTATTTGCATGGAGTATCTTTTTCCATCCCCTCACTTTCAGTCTGTATGTGTCCCTAGGTCTGAAGTGGGTCTCTTGTAGACAGCATATGTATGGGTCTTGTTTTTGTATCCATTCATCCAGTCTGTGTCTTTTGGTTGGAGCATTTAATCCATTTACATTTAAGGTAATTATCGATATGTATGTTCCTCTTCCCATTTTCTTAATTGTTTTGGGTTTATTATTGTAGGTCCTTTTCTTCTCTTGTGTTTCCTGCCTAGAGAAGTTCCTTTAGCATTTGTTGTAAAGCTCGTTTGGTTGTGCTGAATCCTCTTAGCTTTTGCTTGTCTGTAAAGATTTTAATTTCTCTGTCGAATATGAATGAGATCCTTGCTGGGTAGAGTAATCTTGGTTTTAGGTTTTTCTCTTTCATCACTTTCAGCATGTCCTGCCACTCCCTTCTGGCTTGCAGAGTTTCTGCTGAAAGATCAGCTGTTAACCTTATGGGGATTCCCTTATGTGTTACTTGTTGTTTTTCCCTTGCTGCTTTTAATATTTGTTCTTTGTATTTAATTTTTGATAGTTTGCTTAATGTGTGTCTTGGCATGTTTCTCCTTGGATTTATCCTGTATGGGACTCTCTATGCTTCCTGGACTTGATTAACTATTTCCTTTCCCATATTAGGGAAGTTTTCAGCTATAATCTCTTCAAATATTTTCTCAGTCCCTTTCTTTTTCTCTTCTTCTTCTGGGAGCCCTATAATTTGAATGTTGGTGCGTTTAATGTTGTCCCAGAGGTCTCTGAGACTGTCCTCAAATCTTTTCATTCTTTTTTTTTTATTCTGCTCTGCAGTAGTTGTTTCCACTATTTTACCTTCCAGGTCACTTATCT
Source organism: Delphinapterus leucas (assembly GCF_059928025.1). Lineage (NCBI taxonomy): Eukaryota > Metazoa > Chordata > Mammalia > Artiodactyla > Monodontidae > Delphinapterus > Delphinapterus leucas. The sequence goes on along the minus strand of NC_143130.1, from coordinate 721,076 downwards.
GTTCTTCTTCCTCAGTTATTCTGCTGTTGATCCCTTCTAGGAATTTTTAATTTCATTTATTGTGTTGTTCATCTTTGTTTGTTTGCTGTTTAGTTCTCCTAGTTCCTTGTTAAATGTTTCTTGCATTTTCTCCATCCTATTTCCAAGTTTTTGGATCATCTTTACTATCATTATTCTGAATTCTTTTTCAGGTAGACTGCCTATTTCCTCTTCATTTGTTAGGGCTGGTGGGTTTTTGCCTTGCTCCTTCATCTGCTGTGTATTTCTCTGTCTTCTCATTTTGCTTAACTTACTGTGTTTGGGGTCTTCTTTTCGCAAGTTGCAGGTTCGTAGTTCCCGTTGTTTTTGATGTCTTTCCCTAGTGGCTTAGGTTGGTTCAGTGGGTTGTGTAGGCTTCCTGGTGGGGGGGACTAGTGCCTGTGTTCTGGTGGATAAGGCTGGATCTTGTCTTTCTCGTGGGCAGGTCCACGTCTGGTGTTGTGTTTTGGGGTGTCTGTGGACTTATTATGATTTTAGGCAGCCTCTCTGCTAATGGGTGGGGTTGTGTTCCTATCTTGCTAGTTGTTTGGCATAGGATGTCCAGCACTGTAGCTTGCTGGTCGTTGAGTGAAGCTGGGTGCTGGTGTTGAGATGGAGATCTCTGGGAGATTTTCGCCGTTTGATATTATGTGGAGCTGGGAGGTCTCTTGTGGACCAGTGTTCTGAAGCTGGCTCTCCCACCTCAGTGGCACAGCCGTGACACCTGGCTGGAGCACCAAGAGCCTGTCCTCCACACGGCTCAGAATAAAAGGGAGAAAAAAACGAAAGAAGATAAAAAATAATAAAGTAAAACAAATAAAGTTATTAAAATAAAAAATAATTATTAAGAAAAAAAATTTCTTAAGTTAAGAAAAAAATGGACAGACATAACCCTAGGACAAATGGTAAAAGCGAAGCTACACAGGCAAACTCTCTCACAGAAGCATACACATACACACTCACAAAAAGAGAAAAAGGGAAAAATATATATACATTGTTGCTCTCAAAGTCCACCTCCTCAATTTGGGATGATCCGTTGTGTATTCGGGTATTCCACAGATGCAGGTACATCAAGTTGATTGTGGAGCTTTAATCCGCTGCTCCTGAGGCTGCTGGGAGAGATTTCCCTTTCTCTTCTTTGTTCGCACAGCTCCCGGGGCTCAGCTTTGGATCTGGCCCCGCCTCTACGTGTAGGTCGCCAGAGGGTGTCTGTTTTTCGCTCAGACAGGACGGGGGTTAAAGGAGCATCTGATTTGGGGGCTCTGGCTCACTCAGGCCGGGGGGAGGGAGGGGTGCGGAGTGCGGGGCGAGCCTGCGTCGTCAGAGGCCAGTGTGACGTTGCACCAGCCTGAGGCGTGCTGTGTGTTCTCCTGGGGAAGTTGTCCCTGGATCCCGGGACCCTGGCAGTGGTGGGCTGCACAGGCTCCCTGGAAGGGAGATGTGGAGAGTGACCTGTGCTCGCACACAGGCTTGTTGGTAGTGGCAGCAGCAGCCTTAGCGTCTCACGCCCGTCTCTGGAGCTCGCGCCGGTCCCTGGAGCTCCTTTAAGCAGCGCTGTGAATCCCCTCTCCTCGAGCACCGGGAAACAAAGAGGGAAGAAAAAGTCTCTTGCCTCTTCGGCAGCTCCACACTTTTCCCGGACTCCCTCCCGGCTAGCCGTGGCGCACTAACCCCCTCAGGCTGTGTTCACGCCGCCAGCCCCAGTCCTCTCCCTGTGCTCCGACCGAAGCCCGAGCCTGAGCTCACAGCCCCGCCCGCCCCGGCAGGTGAGCAGACAAGCCTCTCGGGCTGGTGAGTGCTGGTCGGCCCTGATCCTCTGTGCGGGAATCTCTCCGCTTTGCCCTCCGCACCCCTGTGGCTGTGCTCTCCTCCGTGGCCCCGAAGCTCCCCCCTCCGCCACCCGCCGTCTCCGCCCGTGAAGGGGCTTCTAGTGTGTGGAAACCTTTCCTCCTTCACGGCTCCCTCCCACTGGTGCGGGTCCCGTACCTATTCTTTGTCTCTGTTTATTCTTTTTTCTTTTGCCCTACCCAGGTATGTGGGGAGTTTCTTGCCTTTTGGGAGGTCTGAGGTCTTCTGCCAGCATTCAGTAGGTGTTCTGTAGGAGTTGTTCCCCGTGTAGATGTATTTCTGGTGTATCTGTGGGGAGGAAGGTGATCTCCGCGTCTTACTCTTCCACCATCTTGAAGCTCCTCCCTTTCTCGGTTCTTTTCTGTTGAATAATGGAACACTGCATCCCGATATTACGAATGCAACGTTCTATTGACCCCAGGTCCTGTTATAATATTCTGGAGAAAGGTGATGTTTTATTTTAGCTATAACCGACTAGTTTATGTTTAGACTGTAAGTTTTACGTCATTTTCTGTAAGTTATGGTTTAAATCTCACTTCAATTCTCTAAACTTCTGCTGTGTTGGTTTGGGTCTGCCCTGTTATGTGTAGTTCAGGGATTAGTTTGCAACATGTGTGCATAGTGCAGATCTCAGCTCCGTTCTCTAAGCCTTCTCTCCATTGGTTTGGGTGTGTTCTGGACTTCCACTACTCACGGATTAGGCTGAGACTTGTGTATTCTAATCTTAATTCACTTCTTACAAGTTCGTTATGCGGGTTTGAGTCTGTGCTGCATGTGTACGGCTTAGGGGTTATTCTTAGGCCAGTGCTGGTTTGTGCACGGAATTAGAGTATTTCCTTCTCTAGCTCTGTCCCTTCCTGGGTTCCTTGCACACTCTTCAGCTCACAGGGGCGTTATTTTTTCTGGTCCTTTTCCCCAGGAAGTCAGGCCTTCTGTTGGAATTTAGACACACATTCCTCCATGCTGCTCTGTGAACGAGCCCACCCCTAGGGCAAAGCTAAAAGCAAATAAAAGTTAAACCCTTCCCCAGGGCGGTTGACTCTCTTCCACAGTCTACCTGCTTTTTTAATTTTCAAAGTGCTCAAAACAAAAATAGATGTTTTGGGTCCAGAGGTTTTAGTTGTAATCAGCAGGAAGGATGGACTGTAGTCAGTTTTTCACGTGCCATATCAGCCTGCAGTTCCTTAGGGTTTTGTTTTCGTTTTTAGAGTTATTTTCTGCTCCATTATAATTCAGTAGCAAATAATTAGGCAGAATTGCTGAAAGTTTAGAAGTTCACTTGTATTTCAAGAAGGTGTTTATGAATTTTCAAAGGAGAAATGAATAGCACATAGAAGTCTTTGACTTTGCTTGGGAAATTAAGCTTTGATGGCATACACCATGTGCCCTGTGCAGAAAATAGTAAAATAATTTTAAGAGTTTTTACCTTTCAACCTAGTGGACGGTAGACTTGCTTACAATGAACAAAGAATCAATATGACAATAATAAGTATATTATTTGCCAAAGAAAGCAGTTTTTCCTCAAGGGTTGAAATACCATTTTTGTTTAATTAACATATTAAAGCCCCTTCAGAATAATTAATAGCATAAACATAATGCAACTTAATTTTGAATCCATCTTCAAGTCAATATAACTTTAATATCAGTGGAAAAACTGAATTAATGGGATTCCTATATTTTATTAGCTAATTTGCTTTTTAAGTTTTAAAATCTTATTTAAGAAAAGTCCTTTAATCAAATATATGATAATTTCTTTTTTAGTATTTTACTTAGGGTGGCTGGTGCAGACTTTTCTGAACTCTTTTTAATTAAATCACAGACACCACCAGACCAAGAAGAAGCCAGGAGAGTGATGGTGTTGAATATGTCTTCATTTCCAAGCACTTGTTTGAGACCGATGTACAAAATAACAAGTATGTGGACTTCTTTTAGAATCTTTGTAGAACTATTGTTTTTAAACATGTACCCATATGTCTAGTTGTAGACAACTGAGGGTTCCTTTCCGTTTGAAATGAATTTTCATTTTTATAATATTTGAAACTGATAAAAAGATAATTCAGTTAGTGGTTATTACCCATCTTTGCCTGCAATCTTTTAATAACCTAGAGCTGTTGTGTATCTGGTAAATTGAATGTGTCGGGATTATTTTGCTAGTGTATTATCGTGAGATCGTCCTACCCCTGTAATTGAATCTTAACGTAGAATTTAGATAGAACTTTATTTTAGTAACTAGTAACTGTGTAATAGATCCCTAGTTCCAGTCTTTTCCACATACCTCCCTCCCTCTCATTGGCTCTTCAAAATAATGTTAATCATCTTGCTTGTACCATATCCTCTAGCAAGCGCTAAGTCTCCCAGCCCCTGGTTTTCCATTTGCTGAAGCATGGATATTTTAGGGTATCAGGGAGCAATGTGTGCTCTAATGTGGGATTGTGGGACTTTATTGAAACATCGAAATGCTTTTTCCGTGTTTGGCACAGCGATTGAGTTTTTATAGCACGTTCTCAGCTGTCCTGCTCGCGTTAGCCACCAGCCAGTCCTCCTCGAGTTCTAAAGCTGAGCTTGGTTGTTCTTTCGTGTGCAGTGAAATTTCAGTAGTTTTTATTGTTTGGCTTATTCACTGTTTTATTGCATTGCATTAGTTCTGAAAAAGAGGTGATGGAAAACATTAGAGTCCTGCTGGACTAAAGTACTTTTTTTCTGCTTAAGTGTAATACAAGCAAGTGTTACTGATTTGAAAAAATGAAATAGAAGATTTTTTTTAAATTGACATTCTGGAGTACTTGGACCTAGTTATTTTATTAAAAGCAGTTTAAAAAATTACATGTTCAGCAAAAACATCTTTTATATATGAATTATGTCTGCCATATATAATTCACAAATGATTCTAATTTCTACAGGTTTATTGAATATGGTGAATATAAAAACAACTATTACGGCACAAGTATAGACTCAGTTCGGTCTGTCCTAGCTAAAAACAAAGTTTGTTTGTTGGACGTTCAGCCTCATGTAAGTGAACAGTGACCTATTCAACACCCTTCAAGCCCATGTAATCTACCACATTTGAGCATTTCAGTATGGGGTAAATCTGAAATCTACTCACTTTTGGCATATAGGTGGCTTTCCTAAGGTGACAAAAGCATTTAAATGTCAGTTGAGAAGTTTCTGCTGAAAAGAAGCCCATGTTGTTATTAGGAAACAGGGGTCGGGGAAGCCTCAACATTTGTGTTTGTAACTCTTATTTGGATTCAGTGTTTGCCAAGTGTAATGTCTCTTAGATATTTCTTCCATGTATTTTGTATTTAAAAATATGTTGCATTATATGTATAATGTATTTCATGTATGCATTGTTATAAGTGTTCATCATTTTTGACAATGGACATTTTGGTTCTCAGTCCTCTTTCGTTGATTTTGGTTCTGTAAATATTCTAGAAGTGTAAACTGCCCGGCGAGAGCCGCGGGCATCTCACAGGAGCTGTACCAGGAACAAGTCGCCAGGTAGAGCTCGCCTGGCACCCTGGGAACTCATGTCATGTGGACTGAGTGCCAGTGGGTGAAGCAGTGCACTTCCCTGTCTCACCACAGACCCCCCCAGCTGAGACGCAGCCCACAGCATTCTCCTCGTTACCCAGAGGCAGTGCTGCGAGCTTCGTGAAAAGCAGGGGGCTTGCCCTTTGTAGGGGACTCTGAAGGGCAGAATGAAAGAGGAGGGAGACCTCAACCTGAGATCAGGAAGAGACGTAAACAGGATGGTTGGAAGACTTTCATGTAAAGAAAGTTAACTCATAGCATCTTTTGGGTATTAGATCTAAAAACGAGTTTTCTGATATTTTTAGCTGCTTCTCTTCAGTATTAATTATGGCATATTTCAAAGCATTTTTAAAGACAAGTTACATTCTCCATCTTTTGAGAGGTGTCTGTTACATTTAATTGTCAACAGCTGATTGAACAACAATATATTGAAAGCCCTGCTAACCTTAATTAGGAAATAATTTTAAGGAATTTTCTCCTTAGAAAGGAAATTCAGTTTTGTTATAAAACTCATGACATTATGAAGAAATGTAAGAAAACTTATTTTCTTCATTGCAGACAGTGAAGCACTTAAGGACACTAGAATTTAAGCCCTATGTGATATTTATAAAGCCTCCGTCAATAGAGCGTTTGAGGGAGACAAGAAAAAATGCAAAGATTATTTCAAGCAGAGATGAGCAAGGTGCTGCAAAGCCCTTTACGGTGAGTATGAGGATGCTTTACTGAAAATACACAAGCAGGACTTAAAATCATGTGCAGTAGTGACTCTGCATTAGGGAGACTGCAGTAGATGAAGGAGATCCAAACACCCACGCGAGACAGAGCTGTATTTAGGCGCTCGCATTCAGCGGTTGCACTGGAACTGCTTTCTCGGCTTCTGTGAATGACCTTCATATTACACTGACTCTGAGCTATTTTGTATGCTATTATGTACACTTATCAAATTTTTGAAGGCACATGTAAAAAGTTAGACCACTGAGTTTTCAACTAGCCTTATTTTTAAAGGGAAAAATACCAAAGTCAGGTACTATTACTCATTAATAGTCTAGATGAAAATTTAATAATTTGCCTTGTCTGTTTGTATCAACATCATATTTAGCATAGTGAAAGAAAAAGCATCATTTCGGGTGTAGGACAAGTAGACTTGTATTATTCAATCTGTATTTGTATTCCCTTTGACTGTTATTAGAAATGGCAGCTGTGGTTTGTTAATGACTAGAATGACTCTGGCAGGGCCTTTCATTGTTTTTTGTTTTTAACCATAAGACGATGTAGTCTACTTTAGGCTTAAAAATAAAAAGCAGAGAAATTTAATGGCAGAAGGTTTTTTCCCCTCCCTCTCTTAATTAACTCATCTTTAACTTTAGTCTGTATTAATTTGTAAACTATTAATTGTGGGTACCAAGTACAGATAATGTTTTTGATTCCCAGTATTTTAAAAATATCTTTTTTCTAAAGTACTGACAATACACAACCATACTGAACAGGTACTGTTATATGAGGTTAAATTACTCAGGGCTCTGGATTAACACTAAAATTAAAATTTCTGTTGTGAAAATCTTCTATGACATTGAAATGTAGACTCTGAAAAGACTCCAAGAAGTCACAGTATAAAGAGTTATTGTACTATTTATTATAGTATTGTACTATGTGAAGATTTCTCAATGAAGATAATAAATGATAACATAAGATTTAACTCACGTTTATGTATATAGTCTTGTTTTATAATCAACTAAAATTCTTACTGGTTTCAAAAATGTGAGTATGAAGGGCCCCTGACCCACTTCCTACTTCTACTGAGACGTAGAAGGACATAATATAAGTGTCCTTTCATAAATGTATCCAACTCTGAAAAAGTAGTTTGTTATACATTCCTTGCTATGAATAAATGTGAACAAGGCAGGCAAAGCCTAAGGGTAAACAATTCTCCTTTAATACTGAAATATCCCTGTAATGATAAGCGAGTGACTAATTATCCTGAAATTTAGGTAAGGCAGGAGTTTTGACTCTTGTCAGGGCAGTTTAGTTACAAGCAAATAGAGAGAGAGGGTATTAGAAATTATGGCTTCTGAAGAATTTATAGTTAAAGAGGATACTTTTCTTTTGTGGCTGAGGTGAAATAGTGAACACAGAACAACATTAGATAAACCAGTTGTGCAATATTTGCATTGACGTGACGTGGTAAAATTGCCTGGTTAACCGGTTTTTTAAAATACTTCTTTTTGTAGGAGGAAGACTTTAAAGAAATGATTAAATCTGCCCAGATAATGGAAAGTCAATATGGTCATCTTTTTGACAAAACTATAGTAAATGATGATCTCACCATGGCCTTCAGTGAGCTTAAAACAACTTTTGACAGACTGGAGACAGATACCCACTGGGTTCCAGTGAGCTGGTTGCATTCGTAACTAAGGGAAATGTCCATAATTATCTTTTCTGTAGAGTGCATGATTAAATCAGTTACCATTTTGGTGGTAGGGTTTTTTAATCTATATCACTGTTAAGATGTGCAATCTTGGTTAAAATTGATGTGTTGGTTTTGTTTGTATCTTTTTACAGCCTTATTTCAGGCACAGTGTTTGAGTTTAAGGTCCAAAGTCAAAATCTGCACAGTACCGTATTCTGGTTGTCTTGACTGTGCAGCTCTATCTCCAAAATGGGGTTGAACTTTTTAGAGAGACACAGCTGGAGAATGTACACGGGAGTTCAGTGCTTCAGCTGGTCTCCGACGTCATCACTGCCTTGGAGTTTGCATGTCAGCCGCTGAATACGTTCAGTTCACAGTCTTCAGGAGCCAGACATCATCATAGAGGCGCCTGGGCTGGCAGTAAGGCCGAGTCCTCTTACTGTTCTGCAAGTGCAAACTTTTTCTTCCATAGACACAACATATTCACAGTTACAGTTTGAGAAGGCCTTATGAGTGCATATATCAGTGACTCAACAAATGTTTAATAAGGGAAGATGGGCTTTTAAAAATTACTATTTATGAAACTAAAAACCTTTCTTTATGGCTTAAGAATGGTGATATCCTGGGGCAAGTAAGATTACAAAGGACATTTTTATTTGTAAATCCTCAGACAACATTTCTGGACTCACCAGAAATTCTGGAGCCAGTTATCTGGCTTTGGGTTTTCCCAATAAATTATAAGAATGATTCCTATTCTAAAAGTAGGTTTTACTTGTTACTGCTACAGTTAAAGAAAATGTGATCATTTTTCAAATGTGTGCAATTGATCACAATATATTTAAATTGCACTATAAGATATGTTTTAGAAAACTTTTCATGTAATGTTATTTCTTCGTCATCAAAATAGTTAACACTGGGCAGATACCATCCTAGTCTTGCCATTTTTAAAGAAGTTTAAGAAAGACTCTTTTGTTGTAAATATTTAGATGGGATCTCTCATTTTTCTTGGATGCTACTCATCTTCAGTGAGTAAATTATATAGCTCAAAATACCAGAAATGTCCATAGTTGTGTAAGAGAACATGTCCTCCCATTCTTGCATGCCGTAAGACCCTGTCAATCAGAAATCATTGCATCTGTGACTTTCAAGCAGAAAAAACGATATTTTTTGTTGATTTGTAAAGAGAGTTTAGATGTCCCGTTTAAGGAAAAAGAGTGTAGTGAAATTTTATATATTTATGAAATATTTGAAAGGCATATTTTTTTAATTATCAAATGAGGCTATTCATTAAATAAATAGTATGTAAAGACATCATAATTTAAGATAGTAGTTTTATAAGTCAGGGTCAACATTCCATGTAAATATTTGACCTTTATTCATATGCAGATCCACAAGTGTGTTCTGTGTGCACATTTGATAGCATCACTCACTGAGTTTCCTTCAGACGTGTCAAATTTCATCCCTTGATACACACTCACAGCTAAATAGTTAGATAACCAGACATTGTTACTTGACAGCATAATCCAAACAGCAAGGTCTAAGTTAATTAACTAAATAGCAAGCAATTTAGTTTAAAAAGGGGTTGGTGGGTTGCCAGATCTAATATTGAAGCCATACTTTATAGTTGTGTGGCTGGTCTAAGAAAGTACAAATCTTCCTTAGGTGGTTTGGGTAGAATATTCTCTTTGAACATTGACTGAAATTTCCGAAAAGTCAGGACTTCCTAGGAAATGAATTATAATTTAGGCAGTCCAAATTCTTTGTTCAGAAATAGTACCTGGTTTGCTTTTTTTCATTTACAGACAATTGCCTCAATTCTTTCCTGCGGAGGTGGAGATAGTGTAACGTGGTAGAAACGGAGTCCTTTTTGGTGGTGGTGGTGGAGGTGTTATAGAACTATATTTGTCCAGCCTTTCTCCCTTTTTACACGAGAGCTGGGCAGTATTTTTTTAAATAATGAAAAGAGGTACTTCAGCAATTTGAAAAATCTTTTATCAGGTAATATACATACGTGGTCTTGCAAGTGACGTTTACATGGCCACCTTGATGCTTAGAAAGAGATTCAGTTAAAATTTAATGCGGCAGGGCCAACTCCATGGCCTCTGATTAATGTTGCAAAGGGCCCTTGATTCTGTGCTTTATGCATCCTCAGCTCCCTCTCTAGCAAGGACAGACTAGTTCTTTAGGCAGCTTGCTTCTGAGACAGTGTCAGCCACTATTTGAGAGAACAGGAATATTGGGTTTTTTAAGTCCATGTATTTAAAATCCAAGATCAAGAAGATAATTCTATACTCCCATTATTAACATACTGGAATCTTTTTTTTTACCATTATTTTACTTACCAATATAGACATTATCGATATCTTTAAGGCTGACCTTCCTGGCATTGTGTAATGATTGAATGTATCTAAATTGTAATAATTTAAAATTGACAAACATGTAAAACGAAATTATGTTAAAAGTTTCCTGAAAATACAGAGTTTTATTATTTATTTTCTTTTTGACTAGTAAGAGTTTATAAATAAAAGTCATGGAAAACCTTTGAGCTTAATAAAGTATCTTCAAATTATGTGTGTACTCTCTTGAAGATGGCTCTTGCACTTGGTATCTACTTCACTGTTTCCAATGGTGGAAAAACTTGTTTTCTTTAATGACACCAAGTGATATATTGGAACTGGCTCTGTCTAAAATTAAATTTCATATTTGTTTCAAACATTAATTGGTTTCATCCAGGTTATTGGAGAGGTGGACTTCACTAGCCTTGCTCTTACCCACACGGTCCAGCCACTTAAAGCTGTGGAGCAAAGAATGGAATGGTTGGTCCCAGCCCATCCGTGATGGGGACACCCCGCCCCGCCTCTTTCCGTCAGGCATTGAGCGGCACCCACATCCTCTGCCCCTGTTCCAGGTAGGCGAAGTAGACTTTTCCAGCTCTGCATGTGAGGACAGACTGCCATCTGCTTATACAGACAGGCTAAGTGGCACTGGCCTTGCTTAAGCAGCTGAACGAGTTAGCCCAGCTCTGCTTCCACTGAGAGGCTGTAGGATGTAGCAGTTAGGGGCGTGGGGTCTGGAGCTGGATTGTTGAGTTCAGATGCTGCCTATTACGAGTTTTATAACCTCGTTTAATCTCACTGTCGTTTTCTCACCAGAAAATAATGGAGATAGTAAGAGTGCTTACCTCATAGGATTGTTGTGGGCATGAAATGAAAGAATTGATCCGTGTAATGTGCTTGGAACAAAGCCTGGGCTAGAAGTGCTCGCTGATGGTAAGCTCGCTTCACAACGGTCACTCTCACGTCACACAGTTTAAAAGTAGCTGCGTAAATATTCTTAATTACTCCACACAAACAGTTCTCCTATTAGTAAATTCACAGGAAGCTTCCTAAATAATTTCTATGACCAGCTTTATTGTTTTATAAAAATACCATTGCGTCCAAATGATGCATCCAGAATTCACTGGCTGATTCTCAACAGGAAAGTGAACCAATTTGTATTTGCAACCACTAGTATGGAATATAGCTGATACCAGCTGAAATAAATGTCCCTCAATTGTATCCCAGCCCTTTCTTCTGCTACCGCACTTCCTTTCCAAATGCGTGCTCACTTACACTTCAGCTTCTGGGGGGCAGGGAATACTTTTACTTTTATAACAGCTGTCTTATTCACATACACCTACCTGGGCCCCCTCACTGCCAGACCAAATGTCCTTACTAATGTCAGACATCTGTATGATTTGTCTGCGATTTCATTTAATCCTTACAGCTGCCCTGTATGGGAGTGGTAGCTTCATATTTTACAGTTGAGAAAACCAAGGTGCTGGCTTCCGTACCTGGCCCAAGGTAACAGGTGACGAGTAAGGAATCGGGGCTTGAACAGTGGTCAGGCTTCCTCCAATCCCACACTATTTCACTGCATTGTGTTTCCTGGTGGTGCTAGAACTTGAGCCAGTTCTGGAAACAGGTGAGATTTGGTCATTAGGGGAGCGATTGTTCATCCTTTTGATGCACAGCAGTTTACAAAGAGTTTTCTCAGAGCACTGTTGCTTTAGTCAGATATAACTTGATTTATCTATGCCTGTATAGTGGGCTGATCTTCAAACAGTGGCTATTATCAAAAACATACAAAAAACTTAGCATAATATGCAGTATTTCTATTTTGTCTGTTTGAGTACCATTCCTTAGTGGTGAATCGTGATTGGTCTAATCAATCATACAATCCCCTCTTTGCAAGGATGGACCTGAGTTGGTCATGCCACCCACTTCGAGGTAATGTCTGTCGTAGGAGCTATGAGTAAGAGCTGTTTCCCTGATTTAAACAACTGCATGAGGTGAAAACCTTTTATGCTCCTGCGCCCATGCTTCCTGTTTGAGATGCTTGTTATGTTGAGGTGCTTGCAAAGATGACAGCCATAACCCTAACCCTAAACCAATGGATGACTAAGGCCAATCTATAGATGAATGAGTAGAAAAAGGAAAAGATCCTAAATCCATAACATCACTGAGCTGCTGAAAAAAATCCTGGGACCTCCTTCCTCTAATTACTGAAAAAACAATGTTCTTTTACGCTCTGTTGGTGAGAATGTAAATTGGGGCAGCAGCTATGGAAAACAGTATGGCAGTTCCTAAACAAAACTAAAAATAGAACCACCATATGACCCAGCAATTCTACTTCTGGGTACATATCTGAAGAAAATGAAATCACTATTTTGAAAAGAGATCTGCACTCCCACGTTCCACGTTCACTGCAGCGTTATTCACAACAGCTGAGACAAGGAAACAGCAAGTGTCCCTCAACAGATGAATGAAGAATGGGAGGATGCACACACACACACACACACACACACATACACGAAGATTATTCAACAGTTAAAAATAAGGAAATTCTGCCTTTTGTGACAACATGGGTGTATCTTGAGGGCATTATTCTAACTAAAATAAGTCAGAGAAAGACGAATAACTATATGTTATCACTTATATATGGCATCTACAAAAGCTGAACTAGAAATAGAAAATAGAATGGTAGTTACCAGGAGTTGGAGGGAAAAGGGGGAGGTTGGTCAAAAGGTACAAGCTTCCAGTTATGAGATGAATAAGTTCTGGGGATGTGATGTACAACATGGTGACTTTAGTTAACAACACTGTGTAACATGCTTGAAAGTAGCTAAAAGAGTTATCAACAGACACACACACAAGGTAATTATGTGAGGTGATAGAAGTGTTAAATAACCTTGTTGTGGTAATCATTTCATCATATATACATGCATCAAATCATCACACTGTACACCTTAAACTTACACAATGTTAATTATATCAGTAAAACTGGAAAAGATGTTCTATTAAAAAGTGTTAATATTTGGCTGTTGTTTACTTGCTGCTGGAAGCATTCCTAATGGAAAACAGTATGCATGACAACCTAGGCCACTCCCAGTATCTACGTTCACTTTCCAAAGGTGTCACTTGCCCTGCAATGATGCACTGAGCTTTAAAACATTCTGGAACTTGTAGCGAAAACTAAAGCAAGAGATCCCATTTAAATTTTATTTTTCTTGGGTTCCACGTTTTTTTCCTCCACAGTATGGATAAAATTTAAGTTTGGGGAAAGTTGTTCATATGTTTTTGGGTTTCCAAATTTATCATGGTTGTGAGTCTACCATTTTGGACAAAGTAATACCTCTTTAACTGTTTAATCTGACCTGGGCATTAGTAATACCTAAAGGCTCAATTCACTGGGCTCCTGCTCTGTGCCTTGGCACTCTGCTAGTTAGTAGTAGGTGAGCTGTTTGTCATCACTGACTCCACTTAAACAGAGAAAAGACCTAAGTAGCAATATGTTTACATAACAGTGGCTACAAAATGTAATTACTGTACATGTCAATGAAGAGCTATATAACATAAAGTAATAACTTAGGGAAATACATTGCTCTTAGGAATCTAGAAGATACCAAAACAACTGAGGATGAAAGAAAGAAGGAAGAAATATAAACGTGCTTAAATATTAGTTAAATTTTTAAAAAGTATTTGAAGGCAATCATCTGTGGAATTGAAAGTAAATACAAAGAGGAATCAGAAAGAGACTCCATTAAATGAGATGACAGAAACAAGGCCAAATGGGTCTCTTATTAACAGATCTAAATGCCGTGAACTCATGTATTGAGACCATTTTTCAACTACATCAAAAATGGACATCAACCATATTCTTCAAGGAGAGAAAGATTTAAAGTAAGAGGATTGACAAAAATAAGCCAGGCAGATGCAGACAAAAAGAAAGCAAAATAAATAAATAAAATAAGAAAACAGAAGGCACAATAATAATATTAAAATTGAGTTCAATGTTTATCAGTTGGGTCAAAAAGTCATTCTTTAGTAATCAGTGGTATAAGTCACAAAAGGAGGAACATCGAAGACACAGGGTAAAACCTTGAGAAGTGCAGTCAATAAAACCATCTTATTTGATAATCTTTAAAATACTTCTCTCTATTAGACCTTGAAGAAAATTGTTATAGAAGGTCCATATATCACAATTCCTCAGCCAATCTCATAGCCATGGAAAGAATGCTTTTTCCTGCAAACTGAAATTATACCTTCTATTCAAGAGCTACACTGAGCATTTATAAAACCCAGTCCTCAAGTAAGCTACAAGAAAAACCTCATTAAATTCCAAAATATTTAAATACTTCACATTACATCTAGTGACCACAGTCCAATAGAGCTAAAAATGAATAACAAGTAAACACCAAAAAAAGACCTCTTAGAAAAACTCAAAATTTTAAAAAGTATTCTGATCATGGACTAACTAAAAATAAAATTGTAGATTATTCAGAAAATAGCAATGTAACTATCAGAATCTGTGGACTAGGACTAAAAAACTGAGCTCAGGAAAACTTGTTGCCTTAAAAGCTTTTCAAAGGAAAGAAAAATAAAAATAAACACGGGCTCAAGCAGCTCGGGAAAGAATAACACGAGTGGTATTTTGGCTAGGTTGTAATATACACTGACTTTTCCAGGAATGCGCTACCATGTAAATCAAAGGAAGATAGTATTTCATTTTTTCAGAAGTTTACCAAGAGTTTTTCACTATTTTGGAACATCATGTCACTAATGGAAATACCACTCATGCTGTCAGTCTCCAACATTGCATGTCAGGACACACCCATGCCACGATGTGTGAACCTACCCCATGCACGTGATCACTGCTGTCTTTGGGGAACTGCTGCTTGAGCATTTACATCTCACAATTTGAGCTATTTTACTTTCCGTTCCTCTCCTTTTCCTTCTCCCTTATATTACACTGGGGTTCCATTACTTTATTTTTTATTATTTTATTTTGCTGCACCGCGCGGCATGCAGGATCTTAGTTCCCCAACCAGGGATCGAACCCGTGCCCCCTGCAGTGGAAGCGTGGATTCTCAACCACTGGACTGCCAGGGAAGTCCCTGGGGTTTCTTTTTAACTGTGCAGACTACACTATATCTGTGGATTTCATTTCAAGATAGCAGAAGGGACATCACAAAAATCTCTCTTATAGGAAGAGACCACTGAGTATGATAGGAGTGATTATTGCTGCTTCAGATGGATGGCTATTCAAATCCCATCTATTTTGCACCCTTTGAGCTGCACTGCTCATCCTGTTTTAATATGCTTTGATGTGATTAATATGTGACTGAGCATCAAGTACTATCCTTGGGGATACTGCTGCAGAAGAAAATAGCTTTAAAGTTGATAATATTTTCCAAGAACATACAATGAGATTATATGAGAGTAGACATTACTGCAGACCCAAATACTAAATTGAAAGATCACAGACTCTCCCAGAACATAATTTTAATAGCATAAGGATGAAAATTCAGAAAAATTGTGAGACATCACAAGGAAATCCAAAGGGAGGAGGTCAAGATGGCAGAGTAGGAGGACACAGAGCTAACCTCTCCCCATGAACACATCAAAATGCAGTTACGTGTGGTGCAGTTCTCCCTGAACACTAACTAGAGTCTGGCAGAAAGACTCCTGTGCAACCAAGGCTGTAAGAAAGATCCACACGGAATTGGGAAGGAAGGAAAGAGAAGAGATCAGATTGGAACTTGTGCCCCTGGAAGGGGACCCAGGAGAAGAGGGGGATTACATGGGTGAAGATTCCCCCTGGGGAACGAGGGCTTCGAGCCACATATTCTGCACCCCAGCCCTGGGGTCTGACACTGAAAAGACGAGTCACCTTAGCTGGTTTGAAAATCTGTGGGACTAACAGGAGGGCTGTAAGAAACCTAGACTCCATTTGTGAGGAGAGTGCACAGACTTGCTTACTCCTGAAACAAAGCGGAGAGAGCAGATTGAAACTGCACGAGACTCTGGCTGGTTTCCCCCAACCACCCTGCAGCATACCCCAGCCTGAGGCAAGTGCCCACTCAGGCCCCATTTGCTCTGGGACACAGCTCCACACTAGGATGACAGCAGCCATGGAGGAGAGGAGTGCTCAGTTGTGAGGGACGGTACTGGCTTGGACCTGGAATGGCCTCTGAATGGGGCAGGGACAGCCATTACTGGTGCTTACAGAGAGGTCCAGGACTCTGGGGCCAGGACTGCCACAGTCCGTACCCTGATCCACACCAGGCACCCACTCCAGCCCCTCTTGCTCCAACGCTGCTCCCCTCTAGGGCGAGGATGCTGGTGCTAGGAGACAGGAGAATACACACTTGACAGAACAGAGTCAGCTCGGACCTGAGCCTCAGGACTTCTGTTTCAGCAACTTGGGACCTGAACAACCCTGCAATAGAGTGATGTTGGCCACTGACCAGAGGAGAAGCCCTGGGACAAACGCCTGGCCATGGCTCCAGCCTGTCCATCTCCAGCCCCAACTCTTACCAAGGAGACAGGTGCCAGCACACCCTGGAGGAAGCATGACTGGTGCTCACATCAGATCCAGCTCTCCCGCCAAAGCTATGGGGCATGTGCAACTGTACAGGGATGCTCCCATATGGGGACATCCCTTCAAGGCTGGAATAGGTAACTATTTCACCTAAATTCATAGACACAGAAAGATGAGCAAAATGAGAAGACAGAGGAATTTGTTTCACTTGAAAGAACAAGAGAAAACCCCTGGAAAAAAACGAATGAAACAAATAAAATTTACCAGATAAAGAGTTCAAAGCATTAGCAGTAAGAATGCTAACTAAATTAAGGAAAAGAATAGATGAACACAGTGAGAACTTAAACAAGGTGCTAGAAAATGTAAAAAAGAACCAGTTATAAATGAAGAATACAATGACCAATGAAAAACACATTAGAAGGAATTAACAGGAGACTAGGTGATAGAGAAGAATGCACAAGTGATCTGGAAGACACAGTAATGGAAATTATCCAATCAGAACAGCAAAAAGAAAAACAAATTTTAAAAAAATGAGAACAGTTTAGGGGACCCCCGGGACACCATCAGGTGTACCAACATTCACATTATAGGGGTCCCAGAAGGAGAAGAGAGAGAGAAAGGGGTCAAAAATGTATTTGATGAAATTAGGTTGAAAACGTCCAAAACCTGAAGAAGGAAACAGATAGATATCCAGGTACAGGAAGCACAGAGGGTACCAAACAAGGTGACTGCAAACACATTCACACCAAGACATGTCATAATTAAAGTGGCAAGAGTTAAAGATAGATTCTAAAATCACCAAGAGAAAAACAAAGAGTTATATGCAAGGGAACCCCCATAGGCTATCAGCTTTTTATGCAGAAACTTTGCAGGCCAGAAGGGAGTGGCAAGATATATTTTAAGTGCTGAAGGGGAAAACCCTGCAACCTCGGATACCCTACAGAGCAAGATAATCAGTCACTTAGGAGAGAGAAAGAATTTCTCAGACAAGCAAAAACTAAAGTTCATAAATAGTAAACCTACCCTAAAAGAAATGTTAAAGGTTCTTCTCTGTGTAGAAAAGAAAAGGTTACAAGAAGAAGTAAGTATCTGTAGAACAGGAAAAATCCCAGGAGTAAAGGCAAAGAATCAACCACTTAAATAAGCTAGTATGAAGATTAAAAGAAAAAAGTGTAAAATCACCTAAAACTACAATAAATTGTGAAGGGATAAACATGAAGATGTAAAATATGACATCAAAAACAAAATGTGGGAAAGGGGAGTAAAAAAATTAAGATCTTTTAGAATGTGTTTGAACTTAAGTGACTACCAGTTTAAAACAAGTAGATATAGTTACAGTCAATATATATGAATGAACTCCTTGGTAACCACAAATCAAAAACCCATAATAGATACACAAAATCTAGGGGGAAAAAAGGAACACAAGCATGCCACTAAAGAAAATCATCAAACCATGAGGGAAGAAACAAAAAGAAGAAACAGAACTACAAAAGCAACCAGAAAACAAATAACAAAATGGGAATAAGTACATGCTTATCAATAATTACTTTAAGTATCAATTTAAATGCTCCAGTTAAAAGACATAGGGTGGCAGATTGGATAAAAAAACAGACCCATATACTGTTTACAATAGTCTCACTAAAGAGCTAAAGACACACGCACACTGAAAGTGAGGGGAAGGAAAAAGATATTTCATGGAAATGGAAACAGAAGGAAAGCAGGGATAGCTATACTCTTATTATACAAAATAGACCTCAAAACAAAGTCTATAACAAAAGCCAAAGAAGGGCACTATATAATTATAAAAGTATCAATACAGAAAGAGGATATCACAGTCATTAACATATATGCACCCAATACAGGAGTACCTAAATACATAAAGAAAATATTAACAGACATAAAGGGAGAAATTGACAATAAAACAGTAATAGTAGGGACTGTAACACCCCACTTACATCAGTGGACAGATCGTCCAGAGAGAAAATAAGGCAAAATTTGTCTTAATGACACAGAAGACCAGTTGGACTTTATAGATATCTACAGGACATCACATTCCAAAACAGCAGATTACACATTCTTTTCAAGTGCACATAGAAAGTTCTCCATGATAGACCACCTGCTAGGCCATAAAATAAGTCTCAACAAATTTAAGAAGATAGAAATTACATCAAGCATCTTTTCCAACCTCAGTGTTATGAAACTAGAAATCAACTACAGAAAGAAAAATGAGAAAAACACAAACATGTGGGGACTAAACAACATGCTACTAAAAAACCAATGGGCCAATGAAGAGAGAAAGCAGAAAATCAGAAAATACCTTGAGACAAATGAAAATGGAAACACAACACTCCAAAATCTATGGGATGCAGCAAAACAGTTCTAAGAGGGAAGTTTATAGC
This sequence comes from Delphinapterus leucas, assembly GCF_059928025.1. Lineage (NCBI taxonomy): Eukaryota > Metazoa > Chordata > Mammalia > Artiodactyla > Monodontidae > Delphinapterus > Delphinapterus leucas. Next base: position 702,011 of record NC_143130.1, on the reverse strand, counting down.
CACACAAGCCAACATAAAGAAATAAGAAAAATCTCAAATAACCTAATCTACCAGTTAAAGGAAGTAGAAAAAGAACAAGCAAAGCTCAAAGTCAGCAGAAGGAAGGAAATAATAAATATCAGAGAGGAAATTAAAAAATAGAGAACAACAGAAATACAAAAATCAATGAAATCGAGCTGTTTTTTTTGAAAAAATAAACAAGAAAAAATTGATAAGACTTTACCCATGCTCATCAAGAAGAAAAGAGAGAGGACCCAAACAAATGAAATAAATGAAAGAAGAGAAATAACAACTGATACCACAAAGATTCAAAAAAAAGCATAAGAGAATATTATGAACAGTTATATGCCAAAAAAATTGGACAACCTAGAAGAAATGGACAAATTCCTAGAAACATACAACCTCCCAGACTGAATAAGGAAAAAAGACAATCTGAACAGTCTGATCACTAGTAGCGAAATTGAATTTGTATTAAAAAAAACCTCCCAGCAAACAAAAGTCCAGGACCAGATGGCTTCACAGGAGAATTCGACCAAACATATAAACAACTAATACCTATCCTTCTGAAACTATTCCAAAAAAAATAGAGCAAAACACTCCCTAATTTATTCTACAAGGCCATCATTACCCTGATACCAAAACCAGACAAAGACATGAAAGAAAGAAGAAAGGAAGAAAGAAAAAAGAAAGATTAAAGAAAGTAATTACAGGCCAGTATCTTTAATAAATATAGATACAAAAAGTCCTCAAGAAAATATTAGCAAAACAAATTCAACAATATATAAAAAAGATCATACACCATGATTGAATGCGATTTATTCAGACATGCAGCGATAGTTCAGTATCTGCAAGTCAATGTGATGCACCTCATTAACAAAGTGAAGAATAAAACCATATGTTCATCTTAATAGATGCAGAAAAAGCTTTTAACAAAATTCAACATCCATTTATGATTAAAACTCTCAAGAAAGTGAGTATAGAGGAACATAACCCAACAGAATAAAGGCCATATATGGCAAGCCCATTGCTAACATCATACTCAATGGTGAAAACTCGAAAGCATTTCCTCTAAGATCAGGAAGAAGACAAGGATGCCCACTCTCACCACTTTTATTTAACATAGTACTGCAAGTCCTAGCCATGGACATCAGACAAGAAAAAGAAAAGACATCCAGATTGGAAGGGAAGATGAAAAACCATCACTGTTTGCAGGTGACATGATACTATATATAGAAAACCCTAAAGTCTCCACCAAAAAAATATTAGAACTAATCAATGAATTCAATAAAGTTGCAGATTACAAGTTTAATAAATAGACATACACTATATTCTATACACTGTTAATGAACTACCAGAAAGAGAAAACAAGAAAAGTCCCATTTAAAATTGCATCAAAAAGAATAAAGTATCTAGAAATAAACTTAGACAAGGAGGTGAAAGACCTATACTCTGAAAATTATAAACCATTGATGAAGGAAACTGAAGATAATACAAAGAAATGGAAAGGTATCCTGTGTTCATGGATTGGAAGAATTAATACAGTTAAAATGTCCATATTACTCAAAGCAATCTACAGATTTATAGAAACTCTATCAAAATACCCATTACATTTTTCACTAGAACTAGAACAAATAACTCTAAAATTTTTATGGAACCACAAAAAACCCCAACAAGTCAAAACAATCTTCAGAAAGAACAAAGCTTCAGGTGTCATGCTCTCTGACTATACCACAAAGCTACAGTAATCAAAACAGCATGGTACTAGCACAAAAATGGGCACATAGATCAATGGAACAGAATAGAGAGCCCAGAAATAAACCTATGCACTTACAGTCAACTAATCCACAACAAAGGACATATATAAGGGAGAAAAGACAGTCTCTCCGATAAGCAGTGCTGGGAAAACTGGACAGCTGCATGTAAAAGAGTGAAATTAGAACATTTCCTCACACCATATACAAAAACAAACTCAAAATGGATTAAAGACCTAAATGTAAGACCTACAAGAAAACATAGGGAGACACTGTATAACATAAATCATAGCAATATTTTTTTGGATCTGTCTCCTAAGGTAAAAGAAACAAAAGCAAAAATAAACAAATAGGACCTAATTAAACTTAAAAGCTTCTGCACAGCAAAGGAAGTTATCAACAAAACAAATAGACGACCTACTGAATGAGAAGAAATATTTGCAAATGATATGACTGATAAGGGGTTAATATCCAAAATATATAAACAGCTCATAAAACTCAATATCAAAAAAACAAACAACCCAATTAAAAGATGGGCAGAAGAGCTGAATAGACAGTCTTACAAAGAAGATATACAGACGGCCAATAGGCATATGAAAAATGCTCAACATTGCTAATCATCGGAGAAAGGCAAATCAAAATCACAATTAGATATCATCTCACATCTGTCAGAATAGTCATCAAAAAGAACACAAGTAACAAATGTTGGTGAGCATACGGAGAAAAGGGAACCCTAGTACACAGTTGGTGAGAATGTAAGTTAGTGTAGTAGCCACTATGGAAAACAGTATAGAGATTCAAAAAACTGAAAATAGAACTACCATATGATCCAGCAATTGCACTCTTAGGTATATATTATCCAAAGAAAATGAAAACACTAATTCAAAAATATATGCACCCCAATTTTCATAGCAGCATTATTTACAATAACCAAGATATGGAAGCAAGCTTCGTGACCATCAACAGATAAATAAAAAGAATGAAATCCTGCCATTGGTAACAACATGGATGGACCTAGAGGGTATTACACTTAGTGAAACAAGTCAGAAAGAGAAGGTCAAATACTGTATGTTATCACTTGTATGTGGAATCTAAAAAATAAAACGAATGATCACAGCGAAACAGAAGTAAACTCACAGGTATAGAGAACAGGCTGGTTGCTACTAGTGGGGAGATGGAGGGGGTGAGAGGTAGGAGGGGGATAGGGGATTGAAAGGTACAAACTGCTATGTACAAAGTGGATAGGCTACAGGGTTGTATGGTACAGAACAGGGAAATATAACCATTATTTTGTAGTGACTTTAAATGGAGTATAGCTATAAAAATGTTGAGCTACTATGTTGTACACCTGAAACTAATATGATGTTGTAAATCAACTATATTTTAATTAAAAAAAAAAGAAAGTAGATCCAGGAGATCCAGTATCCATGTAGTACAATTTCTCATTAGGAGAAAATTAAGCTAAAAACATGAAATAAACAATATATTTACCTAAACTGAAGATAGAATCACTTTAAAGTTCTAAGTACTTCTTTCATAAATTTGTGAACCTCAGCAATGGAAAGAGTCCCATAGCATGATAGAGTGAGGGAAAGAGAGAGAGAGAGATTACCTAGAAGGAAATGAAAAACCTGCTGGGCATCCAATGTCTCATGCAATAGGATATTAGATAACAAAGGCACAGCAAGTACTGTGGGGAAATGAGTATAAGTCTAGAATTCTATAACCAGCTAGACTATCATTCAAGAGTGGCAGTAGGGCTTCCCTGGTGACGCAGTGGTTGAGAGTCCACCTGCCGAGGCAGGGGACACGGGTTCGTGCCCCGGTCCGGGAAGATCCCACATGCCACGGAGCGGCTGGGCCAGTGAGCTGTGGCCGCTGAGCCTGCACGTCCGGAGCCTGTGCTCCACAACGGGAGAGGCCACAACAGTGAGAGGCCCACGTACCGCAAAAAAAAAAGAGTGGCAATAAAACAGACTCACTTAGGCATACAAGGACGTAGCCAGTTTTACCACCCTTATATTCTTCCTGGAAGAAAAGACTCAAAGATGTACTCCAGCAATGAAAATGAATTTCTGAAAGAGGAAGTTATGAATAAAACCATGAGTGATAGGTAAAAGAATCATCAGAACTTACAGACAATAATACATTTAAAGTATTTGGATTTAAATCACTCCTATGTCACTTCTTAGCTATGTTACCTCATTCAAATTACTCATCCTCCCTGCACCTTCATTTCCTTATCTATAAAGCAGAAGTAATAGTAACAGGACAACACAGTAGGGTTTGTTGAGATGTTTTACATAAAGCCCCCAGTACAGTATTTGTATCTGGTTAATGTTCAATAGATATTAGCTATTATTTTATAGTGGTGGGCTTCAAGTTGCTAAAACACTTTTGCAGGGCAATTTTGCAGTTCACTTGGCCCTAGACCAAACAGTTTCATTTGCAAACTCATATTTGTACAGGAACGTCAAATGCAGCAGAATTTATTTTGGAAAAATTATAATCAGTCTTACTATTAGCAGTGAGAGAATGATATACAAATGTAAAATATAGTTTTGACCACTATGCTACTGTTGTAAAATATGAGGTGGTTCTTTCTGTATTATTTTATTATAATGTGCATATTAATAATGTGTATATATTGACCTGAAAGGATGTTACATCCTTGTATGTAAAGGTATATAAAAAATGGTATGAAGGTGCCAAACCAACTGTTAATGTGGTCCACCTGGGGAGAGTGGCGGTACTGAGAAGTCTCGCTTTTTAGTACATACCTTTTTATATTATTTGAATTGTTTTTTATTTAGCACGTTGTGCTTTTGTAGTTCAATTTTGTTTTTCGTTTTTTTTTTTTTTTGCGGTACGCTGGCCTCTCACTGTTGTGGCCTCTCCCGTTGCGGAGCACAGGCTCCAGACGCGCAGGCTCAGCGGCCATGGCTCACGGGCCCAGCCGCTCCATAGCATGTGGGATCTTCCCGGACCGGGGCACGAACCCATGTCCCCCGCATCGGCAGGCGGACTCTCAACCACTGCGCCACCAGGGAAGCCCAAGTTTGCAGTTTCTTAAGTGAAACATACTTCTGTCACACAACGCAGCTATTCTACTCCTAGACATTCACCAAAGAAAAACAAAAGCATAAGTTCACATAAAAACTTGTACACAAATGTCCATGTCAGCATGATTTGAAATAGCCCCAAACTGGAAATAACCTAAACGCCTATCAACAGGCAAAAAGGATAAGCAAATTATGGTTTATCCATTCAATGGAATAGAACTCCACAATAAAAAAGAATAAGCTAATGAGACATGCAACAATATGGATGAATCTCAAGATGGTTTTGGTGAATAAAAGAAGCTAGACAAGAGAACATACTGTATGGTTTCATTTATAGAAAATTTTAGAAAATTCAGGGTAATCTATAATGACAGAAAGCAGGTCAGTGATTGCCAGGATGAGGGGAAGGAAGAGAGGAATTACCAGGGGCTGCGAGGAAACTTTGGGGGATAATGGCTACGTTTGCTATTTTCATTATGGTAATGACTTCAAAACTGATCAAACTATGCACTTTAAGCATCGTGCAGTTTCTTGGACCTAAATGTTACCTCAATAACGTAAAAAAATAAGAAAGATGAATTCCAAATTCTGAAATTAAAAGAAACCCCACAGATAGAGAACTGACTCCCAGGCATCTATAATACAAAGCAAGATAAAACAAGCCAGTCCTTGTATGAAAAGGCTTTCATGATCCGTACCCTGGCTGGATTTTGACCTTCATTTCCATCCTTGGTCTCTCCAGCACCTTATGCATATGTCTATCAGCAGTGGGCCAGTTACTGTGCAGTTATTTATCCTTAAGTGTGTCGCCTCCTACGTCCTCATCTCTGAAGGATGAGAGAAGAGGGTTGGTTACACTGCGCTCCTCCCCCACCTGCAATGCCTGGCATCTCAAGAATTCGTGGGAAGGTGGGAGGAATAATGGAAAAGTATTTAACTAGACAGTGGAAGGCCGTTTCGTAATCTCTGGATGTCCTGCCCTGGGTAGTTGATAGTTTAGATTTACGGATAGGTTTTGGAGGAAGAAGGAACTTTACCTTGCAACCTCTCACACTGAGGCCTTCCACTGGTACAGCGCCGTTATCCAGCAGGCTGCCATTTCCTGCCATGGGGTGGAAATACCAACTGTAATAAAAACTTGGGGCCAGGTTCTCTCAAGAATTAGAGAATAAAACTCTGTGCCCTCATCTTCAGGCACATTTTATACCCATTATGAGTTAGAGAATATTCTTTAGAACTTTCAGAGAGCTGAGAGGAGCAAAATATTTCTATGAAGTATAATTATTTTATCCCCATATTTCCTAAAGATCAGTTCCTTTTAATAGCTTATTTTTTCACCAATAGTTTTCTATTCCTCAGAAAGAAAGTACTACTGGGGCTCAGCCCTTGTAAGGCAGGCTGGCAGGAGATATTCTTATATACAAAAAATTGCTTCGTTGAGATTTTTTCTTTTAAAGTCTTTATCTCATGTATTCTAAATCTGAGCTCACCTTCCCACCAAAACTCTTCCACCTTCTGTGTTTTCAGCCGTAGTCAGTGGCTTCACTGACCCTCCAATGTCTCCAGCTAGAACTCTCCCAGTCTACCCTCACTTCTCTACTGTGTTAGGCAAAATTTGGAGATGACCCCTGGAATCCCCACCCTCTGGTGTACCTACTACACCTTCTCCCAGTTGTTCAATCAAATACTAATATAGGTGTTCCTATAAAGGAATTTGGCAGATGGAATTAAGGGTTTCAAATCAGATGCCTTTAAAAAAAGTTATTTACCCTGGTCTAATCAAGTATACCCCTAAAAAGTGACTGGGCTTTTCCTGACAGAAAAATAAAAAAGATTTGAAGTGTGAGAAGGATTTGATATGAGGAGATTCTCTTGCTGGTTTTGACGATGGAGGGGACCACAGGGCAATGAGTATGATTAGCCCCCAGGACCTGAGAGCAGTCCCCGGCTGACAGCAAGAAAGCTAGGACCTTGGTCCTACAGCTTCAAGAACTGAGTGCTGCCTACAACCAGCTGAGCTTGGAAATGGACCCTGAGCTCCAAGTGAGATGAGAAGTAAGTCCTGCTAAAACCTTGATGTCAGACTTGTGAGACCTGAGCAGAGAACTCAGCCATGCCTGGACTTCTGACCTACAGAACTGTGAGCTAAAAATGCGTGTTGTTTTAAACTACTAAGTTTATAGTAAGTGTTACACAGGAATAGAAAACTAGTATGTTCACCCCCTACAGACATTCAGCCACTGAATCCTATCAGAAATCTCTTAGCTCCATCCTCTCTACCCTCTCTCTCCCTCTTTTATTTTATTGTGGTAAGAACACTTAAGATCTACCCTCTTAACAAATTTTAAAGTTTACAATACACTGTTGTTATCTATAGGCACAATGTTGTAAACAGATCTCTAAAATTACTCATCTTGCAAAACAGAAATATTATACATGTTGATCAGCAACTCCCCATTTCCACCTCCCCACACACCCTGACAACCACCATTCTGTTCTTTGCTTCTAAGAGATTGACTATTTTAGATACCCTAAAGAAGCGGAATCATGCAGTATATGTCCTTCTGCAACTGACTTATTTAACTTAGCATAGCTTCCTCAAGGTTCACCCCTGTTGTCATATATTGCAGGATTTCCATCTTTTTTAAAGCTGACTAACATTCTGTTGTACGTATATAGCACATTTTTAAAACTCCATTCTTCCATCGTTGGACATTTAAGTTGTTTCCACATCTTAGCTATTGTGAATAGTGCTGCTGTAAACGTGGGAGGGAAGAAATCTCTTTGAGATCCTCATTTCAGTTCTTTTGGAGAAGTAGCCCTATGTGGATTGCTGGGTCATAAGGTAGTTCTATATTTAGTTTTTTGAGGAACCTCCATACTGCTTTCCACAGTAGCTGCACCATTTGCGTTCCCAGCAAAGGTATACGGGAGTTCTGATTTCTCCACATCCGCAGCACTTCTTGTCTCTTTTGTTTTGATTTGCATTTCCCTGATAATTAGTGACGTTGAACATCTTTTCATATACTCTTGGCCATTTGTAAATCTTCGGTGAAATGTCAATTCAAGTCCTGAGACCATTTTTAAATCAGGATTTTTTTTTTTTTTTGCTATTGAGTTGTGGGAGTTCCTTTCATATTTTGGAACTTAATCCCTTATCAGATATATGGTTTGCAAATATTTTCTCCCATTCCACTGGTTGCCTTTTCACCCTCTTGGATTTCTTTTGCTGTGCTTTTAAGTTTGATGTAGTCACACTTACTTGTGCTTTTGGTGTCATATCCAAGAAATCATTGTGAAGACCAATGTCATGAAGCTTTCCCCCTATGTTTTCTTCTAGGAGTTTTATAGTTTCAGGTTTTATGCTTAGATCTTTAATCCATTTTGAATTGATTTTTATGTAAGGTGTCAGATAAGGGTCCAGTTTCATTCTTTTGCATGTGGATATCGAGTTTTCCAAACACCATTTGTTGAAAAGATTATCCTTTCCCTATTGTGCATTTTTGGCACACTTGTTAAAGATCAGTTGACCATATATTTGTGTGGATTTATCTCTGGGCTCTCTCTTCTGTTCCATTGATCTATATGTCTGTCACTATGCTAGTATTTATACTGTTGTAATTACTAAAACTTTGTAGTACATTTTGAAATCAGGAAGTGCGATGCCTCCAGCTTTGTTCTTCTTTTTAAAGATTGTTTTGTCTATTTGGGTCTCTTTCAGTTTTATATGAATTATAGAATTTTTTTTCTGAAAGAAAATTACCATTGGGATTTTAATAGGGATTGCATTGAATCTGTAGGTCTCTTTGTGTAGTATGGACATTTTATTTATTTATTTATTTATGGCTGTGTTGGGTCTTCGTTTCTGTGCGAGGGCTTTCTCAAGTTGTGGCAAGTGGGGGCCACTCTTCGTCGCGGTGCACAGGCCTCTCACTATCGCGGCCTCTCTGGTTGTGGAGCACAGGCTCCAGACGCGCAGGCTCAGTAGTTGTGGCTCACGGACCTAGTTGCTCTGTGGCATGTGGAATCTTCCCAGACCAGGGCTCGAACCCGTGTCCCCTGCATTGGCAGGCAGATTCTCAACCACTGCGCCACCAGGGAAGCCACAGTATGGACATTTTAACAATATTAAATCTTCCAGTCCATGAACACAGGGTGTCTTTCCATTTGTTTGTGTCTTCTTTAATTTCTTTCATCAGTGTTTTATAGTTTACAGTGTACAAGTCTTTCACTGTCTTAATTAAGTTTATTCCTAAGTATTTTATTCTTTTTGATGCTACTGTAAAAAAGATTGTTTTCCTAATTTCCTTTTCAGTTTGCTGTTAGTGTATAGAAATGCAACTGATTTTTGTATGTTGTATGCAACTTTACTGAATCCATTACTAGTTCTACCAGTTTTTCTGTGTGGAGTCTTTAGGTTTTCTACATATAAGATCATATCATCTTCATACAGGACCAATTTTACTTCTTCCTTTCCAATTTGGATGCCTTTTTGCTATGGTCTGAAAGTTTGTATCTCCTCAAAATTCATGTGTTGAAATCCTAACCCCAAATGTGGGCCCTTTGGGAGGTGATTGGGTCATAAGTGTGGATGGAAATCTCATGACTGGTATTAGGTCTCTTAAAAAAGAGATCCCACAGGGCTCTCTAGCCCCTTCCATCATGTGAGAATAACAATGAGAAGTCTGCAGCCCCAGAGAGGGCCCTTACCTGATCACATTGTCACCCTGATCTTGGACTTCCAGCCCCTAGAACTGTGAACAAAAAATGTCTGCTGTTTATAAGCCACGCGGTCTGTGCTAGTTTGTTACAGAAGAGCCTGAAACAGACTAAGACACCTTTATGTTTCTGTTTTTGTTTGTTTATTACCTGATTGTTCTGGCCAGGAGTTCCAGTGCTATGTTTAATAGAAGTGGTGAGAGTGGGCATCCTTATCCTGTTTCTGATCTTAATGGAAAAGCTTTCAGTTTTTCACCATTGATTATGATATTAGCTGTGGGTTTTTCTTACATGGCCTTTACATATACCAAAAAACTACAAAATCTAGAAGAAATGGATAAATTCCTAAAAATTTGTAACCTACCAAGACTGAATCATGAAGAAGTAGGAAGTCTGAACAGACCTATAACTAGCAAGGAGATTGAATCAATAGTCAAAAGCCTGCCAATAGAAAAAAGCCCAGGACCAGATGGTTTCACTGGTGAATTCTACCAAACATGTTAAGAAGAATTAATGCCAGTCCTTCTAAAACTTCCCAAAAAACTGAAGAGGAGGGAACACTTCCAGACTCATTTTATTTTAAAAAATTATTTTATTATTATTTTAAAAATAAATTTATTTACTTTTGGCTGCATTGGGTCTTCGTTGCTGTGCGCGGGCTTTCTCTAGTTGCGGCGAGCGGGAGCTACTCTTCATTGCGGTGCACGGGCTTCTCATTTCAGTGGCTTCTCTTGTTGCAGAGCACAGGCTCTAGGCACACGGGCTCAGTAGTTGTGGCTCGCGGGCTCTAGAGCGCAGGCTCAGTAGTTGTGGCTCACGGACTTAGTTGCTTCGCAGCATGTGGGATCTTCCCGGACCAGGGCTCGAACCCATGTCCCCTGCATTGGCAGGTGGATTCTTAACCACTGTGCCACCAGGAAAGTCCCCAGACTCATTTTATAAGACCAGAATTACTCCAGTATCAATGCCAGACAAGGATGCTACAAGACAATTACAGACCAATATCCCTAATGAATATAGATGCAAAAATCCTCAACAAAATATTAGCAAAATGAATTCAGCAGGGATTTATTGCTGGAATGCAAAGATGATTCAACATATGAAAATCAATTAATGTGATATACCATATTAACAGAATGAAGGATAGAAACCACATGAACGTCTCAGTAAATGCAAAGAAAGCATCTGATAAAATTCAACACCTTTTCATAACAAAAACTCTCAACAAAATAGGAAAAGAGGGGAATTACCTCTACCTTCTCTGCTACCTTCTTTGTTCAGAAGCTCATGATCTCCTTTCGCCACCATTATAATGGCCTTAATGGCCCCTTTTCCATGAGCATCTTCCCTTCCTGTTCATCCTTAACACTGTCACTATTAATCTTACCTTCCACCTCCTCCCTGCTCTCTTACCGTTTGCCCCTCTGCAGAGAAACAGCTAGCAAGGATAGGGAGAACAAGTATGCACACTTCATGTATGGAAGAAACGTTTGAGTGCCTGCTATCTACCCAGCCTGTGCTTGGGGTGATGACTAGTGGGTTGAATAGCACACAGTCACTGACTTTAAGGTGCTCACGTTGTAGAGGGAGAATGAGGCACACAAATTAGGAATCTTGAGAACTGGCATAAGCGCAATAATAGAGATACACATGTGGAAGCTCAAAAGAGGATCTGGCCTGCTGAACAGAGGGGAAAAGATGTGGGAGAGAAGAGGATTTGGAGGGTAAGACCTTAAGGCGTGCTGCAAGAGAGGAGGCACGAGCTGAAGGTCTCAGTGGATAAACATGAGATAACCAGGCAGTGGGGGTGTGGAGTGAGTGACAGGGTCTGGGCATTTCAGTAGCGGCACGAACAAACTCATGGAATGAGACACACAGTGTAGTATAATACAGGCATTTGGGATTATAAAAGCATGGAGCTAAAGTCAGGGAATAGTGAGAAAGAAAGAAAATGGGAGGAGCAAGGGCCAGGGTCAGGAGGGTCCTGGTGTATCACTGGGCCAAAGGGTCCAAAATTTAAATGTGTATATCACTGAGACACGTGTGAAAATCCAAAATTTCTAGGCACCCGCTGGAGAGTATGATTTGGTAGGACTGTTGTAAGGTTCCGGAATCAGCACTGTCACAGGTACCCCAGGTGAGCCTGGTGAGGACATTCTCGGGTTGAAAACTTGAGAAACACTGTTGTCAGCACTAGGGGGGCAATGAGGGGACCGAGCGGGATGGGAGGCAGTGGAGCTGGCTTGGCTGTGTCTCCATACCAGGCCTTCTGGAGGCTTCTAAACTGCTTGATTTGAAGGGAAAAAGAAAGACCTAATCCGTGGGGAAAATGACAATAATCCAAACTATGGTTTGGAGGTGGAGAGGCGGTGAAGATGGAGAGAAGAAACATTATTCCGGAAGTCTTCGGTGGGCAAAATCTGTAGGATGCACGCTGGATTCAAAGTGAGAGGTCAGGAAGAGGGAGGAACCGAGTTTCTAACCTGAGTGACTGGGTGGTGGTGGTGTTGCCAACTGAACGAGAAAATGTAGCAGGAAGATCTGATGGGGCTGAGGGAGTATGACTGGGTCAGTTTTGGATATGAGATGAGTAGACAGCTGTCAGAGGCAGAAGCTTCTGGGTAACCAGACTCTGGAATCCATGGAGCACAGGGCTAGTGGAGACATGAGAATGGATGGGATCATCCATGGAGAGGAGCAATGTGCTAAGAACGCATCCTAGATGATGCCAACTTCCACCAGGTACACAGAGGAGGAGGTATAAAGGAGGCGGTGAGGGAAAAGCTAAAACTGTGAAGAGGGTTAGGAGAGAGTGATATCGGAGAAGCCAAGGAAGTAGAAAAGACCAGGAAGAAAAGGATGACCAATGATGTCAAACCCAAGAGAGAACTCAAGAAATGTCCACTGGATTCAGCATGGTGCAGGCACCGGCAACCCTAATGGAGACATTTGCAGGTGAGTGGTGATGGGAGAAGTCACACTGAAGCGCGTTAGGAGGTGAGGCAATGGAAATAGTAAACTGATGCTGCTTGACTTGCAAGGTTTGAATGAGAGTGGCAGTTAAGCTGGGCTGTACTTAGAGGATGGGAGATTGAGCATATTTATGGACTGAAGGCAAGGAGGCTTCAGAGACAGAGAGGTGAGGATACAGCAGGGAAAAGAGTGACCTAAGAAGCAAGGTCCTGGGAGACGAGGGAAGGCAGAGGGCCAAGAGCACAGGGGGTGAGGAAGCAGGAAGCCCCTGCCGCAGGAGTCCTCACCTCATCCCAGAGCGGAGGAAGAGAAGGGCCATGTTGATAAGACTGTCAAGTGTCCTTAATTTTCTTCATAAATCAGGAGGCAAGTTTCTCTACTAAGACTGAGTTCTCATTAAGTTAGTGGTTTTTGAAAACACTTAACTTCACTGACTGGCTTAGAATAGTGTTTGCATGTTTTATTCCTTAGAATTCCTTCAGTCTTAAGTGTCATGATACCCAGGCCAAACTGGCTTCAGTAAAAAGGTAATCCACGTTTGTATCTGGATAGCCCACGGCAGAGCTGGCTTGAAATGGTCCTGATGTTGGGCTCCAGCGGTATTATCAGGAGCTGGTTCTCTCTGCCCGAGGCACAGGGCTTGGCCCAGCTCACTCGGCTTTCTTCCACTCACTGGCTTGATTCTCAGACAGGTTCTCCACTTGGGATTACAAGCCAGCTGTCCAGGGAACTGAGTCCAAGGCAGCTGGGAGAACAGGAGTCTTCTGGGAGCTTCAGATAAAGTCCTGACATTTACTTTAACGGGGCAAGCACAGGTTCTGTGTACTACCCCTGATTTGGGGTGCCTGAGATTAGGGAAGGGAGGGATTCCCCATGGTAGCAGCATCAGAATTACCTAGAGAGCCTGTTTAAATACTGGTTTCTGGGCCCTGCCCCGGAATGTCTGATTAAGGAGGTCTGGGGTGGTGCCTGAGAATCTGCATTTCTAACTCATGCCCAGGTGAGGCTGGTACTGCTGGTCCAGAGACCACACTGGAGAAGCACTGATCTGCACACAGGAAATTGGGGTGCAGCTGCCCAAGAAGAGGAAGTGCATGCTGCACCCGTTCTCTGACCTCCGGGGCCTGTATCTATGCTACATCTGGCTTGTTCTGCAAAATGAGGCTAGACAAACATCATTGCTTCCGCATAGAATGGAAGCCCTGCTTAGGCAATTAGAACCAGCCTGGTTAAAAATACCAAGGCACAAAGCACAGTGGCAGGGACTCAAATGACGTGACACAGTCAGAGTATCTTTCTTCACAGTCGGGGTTTTTGCAGAATTCTTCCAGGCTGTTGCCAGCAACACAGTGAAAAAAATTTTATTATATTCCTGATGTGTGGGTTTCTGCTCCTTTAGTCAAATGAAAAAGTCTGTCTAGATAGTGAATTTTGACACTCATAAATAATATTCTCTACCCTTGTTCTTTTATTTTTACCCAAACTTATATTTTCATCAAGTTAATTTAACAGTATAAAGTAAAATATACTGGTTGGGAGAATGACTTCCAGAAGCTGATGTCCTATTTGTGTGTATTTTCAAGCCCTTTCCCCTACACAAACACACACATGCACACCCCTCAGGTGAATTAATACAAATTTAAACTCCAGATTTCTTACTCATATTTGAATAGATTTTCTTCCATCCTAAGAATAATTTTTAATCTCTAATCTTCAAATATAAGTGAAGCTAAGGTCGTCTTTGAGTGGGATTATCACAGTGGATGTTGAATGGACTCTAAGCCAGCCCTCCAGTCCATGATGGTCAGAGTACTTTCGTAGGGCTGAGGTCAACGACTCACTACAGTGTGGTCCTCCCGTCTGGAGTGCATCAAGAGCTTGCAAGGCCTTTGTGGGGGGACAGAGCTGGGCACTCTCAGATAACTGTTTCATGCACAGGACGTGAGTTGGACTGTCATATCTAAGAATGAGGACAAAGTTGGGTACAGAAACTGCAGTTTGATTTGATTTTTGTGATTGTGGAGATCCAGCTCCTTACAGAAACCTGGGAGATTTACGTGCCCCAGATTTCAAATCAAAAGTGCCTAGAACTGGGACTTCCCTCGTGGTCCAGTGGTTAAGAGTCTGCCTTCCAATGCAGGGGCACGGGTTCGATCCTTGGGCAGGGAACTAAGATTCCACATGCCACGGGGGCAACTAAGCCTGCGTGCTGCAACTACTGAGCCTGTGTGCTCTGGCGCTCATGTGCCACAACTAGAGAGAAGCCCGTGCGCCGCAGCTACCGATCCCACATACTCTGAAGCTCATGTGCCACAACTAGAGAGAAGCCAGTGCGCCACAGCTACCGAGCCCACGTGCTCTGGATCTCAGATGCCACAAACACTTGAAGAGAACAGAGCCAGCTCGGGCTCAACCCTCAATCAGGGCTTCTGCTCCAGCAACTTGGGATCAGACCCTGTCCCCGATAGGGTGGTGATAGCCCCTGAGCCGAGAAGTCCTGCCTCACACCCGGCTCCAGCTTTACCCCACTACTTCCAGCTCCACTCCCTACCAAGGTGAGAGCTGCCCCACACCCTGAGGAGAAGATGTGACTTTTGTCCATGTCACATCCAGCTCTCCCACCAAAAGCACTGGGCATATGCAGTCTGTACAGGGATGCTCCCACATAAGATCACCCCTTCAAGACTGCAATAGGTAATTGTTTCACCTAAATTGATAGAGATGGGGAATGATATGCAAAATAAAAGGCAAAGAACTACTCGCAATTGAAAGAGCAAGAGAAAAATCCCTGAAACTGTAAACAATGAAAGAGAAATAAACAATCTACCAGATGAAGAATTTTAAAAGTAGGCAATAAAAATGTTAACTGAATTAGGGAAAAGAATTAATGTACCCAGTGAACACTTTAGTGAGGAACTAGAAAATATAAAAAGACCCAAACAGAAATGAAGAATTTAATAGATGAAATAGAAAACACACTAGAAGGAATGAGTAGCAGACAAGTGACACAGAAGAATGCATAACTGATCTGGAAAGTTGGAATAATGGGAATCACCCAACCAGAACATCAAAAAGAAAAATTTTAAAATGAAAACAATTTAAGAGATCTCTAACATAACATTAAGCATACCAACATTCACATTATACGATCCCAGAAGGAGAGAGAGAGAGAGAAAAGGGGATTGAAAATATATTTGAGGAAATTATGGCTGAAAAATTCAAACCTGAAGAAAGAGATATCCATGTACAGAAAGCATAGAGGGTCCCAAACAAGATGAACCGAAACAGACCCACACCAAGACATATCATAACTAAACTGACAAAAGTTAACAAGAGAATTCTAAAGGCAGCAAGAGAAAAACAAAGAGTCAGTATACAAGGGAACCCCCATAAGGCTACAACCTGATTTCTCTGCAGAAACTTTGCAGGCCCAAAGGGAGTGGTATTATGTATTCAAAGTGTTGAAAGGGAGAAACATGCTACCTACGATAGTCTACCCAGCAAGATTATCATTTAGAAGAGAAAGAGAGACAAAGAACTTCTCAGATAAGCAGACTCTAAAAGAGTTCATCAATACTAAAACCTACCCTAAAAGAAATGTTAAAGGGTTTTCTCTAAGTGGAAAATAAGAATCTGTAGGAGAGGGAAAAATCTCACCAGGGAAGCCAAATATATAGTAAGGACTGAGGATCAACCCGTTAAATAAGCCAGTATGAGGATTAAAAGAGGGACTTCCCTGGTGGTCCAGTGGGTAAGACTCTGAACTCCCAATGCAGAGGGCCTGGGTTCAATCCCTGGTCAGGGAACTAGATCCCACATGCATGCCACAACTGAGAGTTTGCATGCTGTGACTAACAGTCTGCATGCTGCAACTAAAGATCCCTCATGCCACAACTAAGACACAGCACGGCCAAAATAAATAATAAATAAATACTTTTTAAGTAAAATAAAAAAATAATTGTTCAAAAATAAATAAATCTAAAATGATTTTTTAAAAAAAGAGAGAGAGAGAAAGAGCCCAGAAATAAACCCACACACTTATGGTCAATTAATATATGACAATGGAGGCAAGAATATACAATGGAGAAAGGACAATCTCTTCAATAAGTGGCATTGGGAACACTGACAGCTACATGTAAAACAATGAGATTAGAGCATTTCTTCACACTATATACAAAAACAAACTGAAAATGGAATGAAGACCTAAACATAAGACCTGAAACCATAAATCTCCTAGAAGAGAACATGGGCAGAACACTCTTTGACATAAATCAAAGGAATATATTTTTGGATCTGTCTTATAAGGCAAAAGAAGTAAAAACTAAAATTAAAAAATGGGACCGGGGCTTCCCTGGTGGCACAGTGGTTGAGAACCTGCCTGCCAATGCAGGGGACACGGGTTCGAGCCCTGGTCTGGGAGGATCCCACATGCCACGGAGCAACTAGGCCCGTGAGCCACAACTACTGAGCCTGCGCGTCTGGAGCCTGTGCTCCACAACAAGAGAGGCCGCGATAGTGAGGGGCCCGCGCACCGCGATGAAGAGTGGCCCCCGCTTGCCACAACTAGAGTAAGCCCTCGCACAGAAATGAAGACCCAACACAGCAAAAATAAAAACAAATAAATAAATTTAAAAAGAAAAGAAAAAGGGGGGGACCTAATAGAACTTTAAAGCCCTTGCGTAGCGAAGGGAACCATGGACAAAATGAAAAGACAACGTACAGTATTGGAGAATATATTTTCAAATGATATGACTGACAAGGTGTCAATATCCAAAATATATAAACAACTCATACAACTCCATTAAGCAAAAAACAATAAAAATGGACAGAAGACCTGAACAGACATGTTTTCAAAGAAGATATACAGATAGCTAACAGGTACATGAAAAGATGCTCAACATCACCAATTGTTAGAGAAATGAAAATCAAACAACAATGAGATATCACCTTACACCTGTCAGAATGGTTATCATTAAAAAGAACACAACAACAGATGTTGGTGAGGATGTGGAGAAAAGGGAACTCTTTTTTTAAAAATAAATTTATTTATTTATATTTGGCTGTGTTAGGTCTTCGGCTGCACGCGGGCTTTCTCTAGTTGTATTGAGTGGGGGCTACTCTTTTTGCGGTGCGCAGGCTTCTCATTGTGGTGGCTTCTCTTGTTGCGGAGCACGGGCTGTAGGTGCACAGGCTTCAGTAGTTGTGGCTCGTGGGCTCTAGAGTGCAGGCTCAGTAGTTGTGGCTCGTGGGCTCTAGAGTGCAGGCTCAGTAGTTGTGGCTCACGGGCTTAGTTGCTCCACGGCATGTGGGATCTTCCCGGACCAGGGCTCAAACCCGTGTCGCCTGCATTGGCAGGTGGGTTCTTAACCACTGCGCCTCCAGGGAAGCCTGAGAAAAGGGAACTCTTATACAGTGTTGGTGGGAATGTAAATTAGCGCAGCAACTATGGAAAACATTATGGAAATTCCTCAGAAAAACTAAAAGTAAAACTACCATGACCCAGCAATTCCACTCTTGGGCATATATCTGGAAAAAAACAAAAACACTAATTCGAAAAGATACATGAACCCCAATGTTCATAGCAGCAGTATTTACAATAGCCAAGATATGGAAGCAACAAACCTAGTGTCCATCAATAGACAAATGGAAAAAGAAGACGTAATATATGTATTTCATTATATATATGTATATATATATATATATAAAACAAAATATTACTCAGCCATAAATAAGAATGAAATGCTGCCATTTGCAACAACGTGGATGGACCTAGGAAATAGTATGCTTAGTGAAATAAGCCAGACAGAGAAAGACAAATACTATATTGAATCACTTATACCTGAAATCTAATAAATAATACAAATTATATATAGCAAAACAGAAATAGACTCACAGGTACGGAAAACAAACAGGTGTTTACTAGTGGCAAGAGGAAAGGGGGAGGGATGCATTAGGGGTATGGGATTAAAATACACAAAGTATTATGTATAAAGTAGATAAGTGACAAGGATATATTGTAAAGCACAGGAAATTGTAGCCATTATTTTATAATAACTTTTAATGGAGTATAAACTATAAAAATACCTAATCACTGTGCTGTACAGCTGAAGCTAATATAATATTGTAAATCAATCATACTTCAAAAAGAAGAAGAAGAAGAGAAAGAGGAAGAGCATACCTGAAGCAGTATGAGCAAGGGGAGAGTGTTAGGGTTGGACATTAGACAGGCAGTGGGGGCAGATTTTGGAAGGCCTCTTAGGCAATGGTCAGGGCTTTAGATTTTGCCCTGAGTGAGATGGGAAGCCGTTGGAAAGTGTAGCAGAGAAATGATGGATTTGATTTGGGAGTAAGGACACCTCTTCTATCATGACAGGAAGCGGATGGAGAGTTGACAGAGGAAAAAGGTTGACATGAATTCCCATTCAATGTCTTCTGAGCTAGGAGCAGAGGTCAACTTCTAAAAGGGACTTGGGAAGGGTTGAGGATGGAGTAGATTGAATAAGTGTTAAAACAACACTGCAGAGATGCATTTCTAGAATAGTAGAAAAAATTCCTTTTTCTGAGGGATTTCCATAATGTTTTCCATAGTTGCTGCGCCAATTTACATTCCCACCAACACTGTACAAGAGTTCCCTTTTCTCAGGCTTCCCTGGAGGCGCAGTGGTTAAGAACCCACCTGCCAATGCAGGTGACATGGGTTCGAGCCCTGGTCCGGGAAGATCCCACGTGCTGCAGAGCAACTAAACCCGTGCACCACAACTACTGAGCCTGCACTCCAGAGCCCATGAGCCACAACTACTGAAGCCCGTGCACCTACAGCCCGTGCTCCGCAACAAGAGAAGCCACCACAATGAGAAGCCTGCGCACCGCAAAAAGAGTAGCCCCCACTCAACACAACTAGAGAAAGCCCGCGTGCAGCCGAAGACCTAACACAGCCAAATATAAATAAATGATAGAATCTGCAATGAGACACTGGCTAAAATGGTCAGGATCAACTTTATTAGAAATTTGCAAGTTCACCAAAGACTTGCAATAATCTTAGAAGTGTTTACTCAGGGAGAACAGATGAATCTAGGCACAAGCAGAAAGCTTTGTGATTTATCCTATTCCTCTCTCCCTTGCCCCAGCTTCACAGTAATCTTGGAAATCAACATCCACATAATCACAGTGAAAACCAGCAACCTAGCCAAAGGAGATGGCACAGAATGGGGTTAAAACTCTCCTAACACCCCATTCCTAGATAATTGTCACTATTTGACCTGCCTCGTAGCTTCCCCAAAAGCTATATTCTTGGGACTTTTCTTTAACCCAATTCAGAGCTTACTCAATCTAAACAGCCCTATCATCAGGACATTTGTAGAAAACAATTAGTGGCAGTGTTTAACACTGCTCCTGCCTGAAACAGCAATACAATTTGGGGCTAGTAAGAGGCTACAAGAAAATTCAAAAGGAAAATTTGGGAAATGAGATGTTCAGAGGGGACTTTGAAAATCTCCGATACTGCTGGAATGTTAGAAGAACATGCTCATGTGCAGGGCTGTGCACATGCACAGGAAAGACCTGAGAAGATGAGACCTAATTTCTAACCTCTGGCTGACCTTGAGGCTCTGCACAAACGGGAAGTGAAGGCTAAGCCATAGTTAAAGCCTGCATGCCAGAGCCTTGCAGGCATACCCCTACACACAGATTCCTTGGCAAAGAATGGAGAATTATTGGTCCAAGGCGTTTAAGGAAATCTCTGTTCAATCATTAGCTGACCATTAAGCTAACTGAATAGAGACTTGTTTTGTTATACACAAGAAAGAATAGAAATTTTTACAGAATTAGTTCAGGAAAATCACTAAATAAATAGGCAGTGACAGTAGTAACAACAACCAACCTTGGCAGGAGGGAATATTATTTCTAGAGTTAGCACATGATATCATTTTAAATGTCCAGTTTTCAACAACATAAAATTACAATAGGAAAATATGCTATTCCCCTCTCCCAACACACAGGAAGCAATCAGTAGAAACTGTCCTTGATGAAGCCCAGACGTTGTACCTACCAAAGACTTTAAATAAACTATTACAGGGCTTCCCTGGTGGTGCAGTGGTTAAGAATCTGCCTGCCAATACAGGGGACATGGGTTCGAGCCCTGGTCCAAGAAGATCCCACATGCTGTGGAGCAACTAAGCCCATGTGCCACAACTACTGAGCCTGCGTTCTAGAGCCCACGTGCCACAACTACTGAAACCCGCGCACCTAGAGCCCGTGCTCCGCAACAAGAGAAGCCAATGCAGTGAGAAGCCCACACACCACAACAAAGAGCAGCCCCTGCTTGCCACAACTAGAGAAAGCCCACATGCAGCAACGAAGACCCAACGCAGACAAAAATAAATTTATTTAAAAAAAAAAAGATTACAGATATGTTCAGAGAACTACAGAAAACTACATCTAAAGAACTAAAGGAAAGTATAAGAACAATGTCTTACCAAATAGAGAATACAAATAAAGAGATATAAATTATAAAATTACAAAAAATAACTAATAAGGAGATAGAAATTATTTAAAAAGAACAAATAGAAATTTACAGAGTACCAAAAAGTACAGTAACTGAAGTGAAAAGTTCATGAGTGAAAAGTTCATGAGAGGATCTCAACAAGAGATTTGAGCTGTCAGAAGAAGGAATCAGCAAACTTGAAGGCCAGTTGAGATTATTCAATCTGAGGAACAGATGGAAAAAAGAATGAAGAAAAATAAAGAGATTCAGAATCCTTTGGGACCCCATCAAGCATGCCAAAACATGTACAATGGAAGACTTAGAAGGAATGGAGAAAGAAAAAGGGGCAGAAAGAATATTGAGAAGTTCCAAATCTGATGAAAATCATTAACTGTGCATCCAAGAAGCTCTATAAACTCTAAGTAGGATTAACTCAGAGATCCACACCTAGACACATCTTAGGCAAACTGTCAAAAGACAAAGAAACTTGAAAACTGGAAGGGACAAAGGACTTACTGTGTAGATGGAAATTCTCACTAAGATTGACAGCCGACTTCTTATCAGAGACCATGGAGGCCAGAGACAGCAGGATGAAATAGTCAAAGTACTGACAGAAAAAGCATATCAACCAAGAATCCTATATTCAGTAAGACTGTCCTTCCAAAACAAAAAAGAAATTAAGATATCCCAGATAAACAAGACAGGAGTGAATTTTTCACTAGTAGACCTGCCCTACATGAAAACTTGAAGAGAGTCCTTCAGGCTGAAATTAAAGGACACTAAACAGTAATTCAATCCACATGAAGAAATAAAAGAACTGATAAGGACAACTATATAGGTAAATATAAAAGGCAGTATAAACCTAGTTTTGTAACTCTTTTCTTCTCTTATCTCATTTATAAGAAAATTGTGGAGACTTATGTTTCTTGGAACATGGAATAGATGTACTTTTTCCCATTCTTCCCTCTAAGTACAACTAAAAACCATGGACATGACATATAAAACAAATATTAGAAGACTCTGAACGTTGGATGGTAGAAGGCAGACTGGCAGAGGACCTCAGGACCTGAGGAATGACACAGTGGTGAGAGCCCTTGTTTTTCTCTTGCCTCATATATTCCAGACTTGATCTGAAGAAGCTGGCAGCCCAGAAACACTGATTGGTAAAGACAAGAAAAAATCCTCGACAAAAACCTGCTCTCCTTTGCCAAAAAAACAGGGTAGGGGACACCAAGCAAGACAAAATTTTTAGAAATAACTGCTCTACTTCAGCCAAACACCCTAGAAAAAACTATGGCCCCAACCCTACCAACAACAACATAGTCCAGGTGGGGAGGCCTCATCTTCTACCCTCATGAGGCTATAATGAAGTGCCCCAACTCCTGGGGTGATATCAGAAAAGGCCAAATAGGGATTGAAGACTTTCATTCCCACCAGCCGGTAATGAAGCCCAGGTGGTTTCAGTGGGGATCAGGTGGGAATCCTGGACTCCCATGCCTACTGGGAAGTAACAAGGCACCCTCCCTATATTTGCTTGGGTGGTGTCAGAGGAGGCCTAGTAAAGAGTCAGGAATTTCACCATTGCCCAGTGGTAGCACGGCCACCCCCACAGTACTCAGTGGAGACCATGTAGGAGCCAGAAGTCCATCTATCCAGCAATACTTCCTTGGGGACCAATGGAGACCAAGTGGGGAATCTGAACTTTTACCTACACCTGACAGTAATGACACAGTACCATCTCCATCCCCTGCCAGAGTGGTATCAGAGAAAGCCAACTAAAATAGAAGGTTAAGGAAGATCCTGAATCTCATGACATCATATGAAATATCCAAGTTTTAGTTAAAAAATTACTCATCATACCAAGAACCAGGAAGGCCTCAAACTTAATAGAAAAAGATAATTAATGGGTGACAACACCAAGATGAAAGAGATGTTAGAATTGTTGTCAGCAGTTTTAAAGCAGTCATGATAAAAATGCTGCAACAGCAAACACAAATATTCTGTAAATAAATGAAAAAATACAAAGCCACAGGAAGGAAATAGAAGGTCTCAGAAAAGTGATAGGAAATATAAGTAAGAACCAAATGGAAATATGAGAAATGAAAAATACAGTAACCAAAATAAAAAGCTCAGTTGATAGGCTCAACAAAAATTATGACATTCTCTGGTGTGATTCTAGAAGAATATACCAAAATAATCATGTTAAAGGTAAAGGGATGTAAAGGAAGGTGAATATTTCTATACTTCACTTGAACTAATAAACTGATGGCACCAGTACACTGTGATAAGTTATATATATATACAAAGTATTACATAGAGAAACTGACTAAAAAGCTGTACAAACAGATCCCTAAAAGACTGTAGAGATAAATCAAAATGGAACTCTAAAACATGTTCAAATAACTCACAGAAAAGCAAGAAAAAGAAAACAGGGAAATGAAAAACAAACAAAAAATAAAATTGCAGACATAAGCTCTAACATATCAATAATTACATTAAATGGAAATGATCTAAGCATACCAATTAAAAGACAGAGATTAGCAGAAAGAACTGAAAAAAATATGACCTAACTATATGCTGTCAACAAAAACTCATTTCAATATAATGATATAGGCAGAGTAAAAATGAAAGAATGGAAAAAGATACATCATACAAATATTAATTAAACTCCAGCAGCATGGCTTAATTAATAACAGATAAAATAGACTTCAGGGCAAAGCAAATTACCAGGGACAAAAGAGGACATTATATAATGATAAAAGGATCTATCCACAAAGATCTAGTAATCCAAAATTTACCTGAACCAAAAAATAGGATTCCAGTTATGTGAAAATAAAACAGGTAAAAGAAGTAGACAACTCCACAGTTATAAGTAGAGACTTCAAAATCCCTCTCTCAACAACTGATAGAACAACTAGAACAGAAATTATAGAACTGAAAACACTACCAACCAACAGGATGTAGTCCATATTTATAGAGCACTCCACCCAACAATGTCAGAATACTCCCTTCTTAAGCACCCATACAACATATGCCAAGAGAGCTTACATCCTGAGCTATCAAACCTCAACAAATTTTAAAAAACTGTATTGAATTTGTTACAATATTGCTTCTGTTTTTCTGTGTTTTGGATTTTTGGCCACAAGGCATGTGGGATCTTAGCTCCCTGACCAGGGATCAAACCTGTACCCCTTGCATTGGAAGGTGAAGTCTTAAACACTGGACCACCAGGGACGTCCCCAACAAATGTAAACAAATTGAAATCATAAGAATATGTTCTCTAACCACAATGGAATCAAACTAGAAATCAATGACAAAAAGATAAAAGGAACATCTTTGAAAACTTGAAATTAAATAATACACTTCTAAATAAACTATGGATCAAACAGGAAGTCTCAAACTGGACAGTTACATGTAAAAGAGTGAAATTAGAACATTCTCTAGCACCATACACAAAAATAAACTCAAAATGGATTAAAGATCTAAATGTAAGACCAAATAATTATAAAACAGAGGAAAATATAGGCAGAACACTCTCAGACAAATATCACAGCAAGATCTGTTTTGATCTACCTCCTAGAGTAATTAAAATAAAAACAAAAATAAACAAATGGGGCCTAATGAAACTTAAAAGCTTTTGCACAGCGAAGGAAACCATAAACAAGACCAAAAGACAACCCTCAGAATGGGAGAAAATATTTGCAAATGAAGCAACTGACAAGGGACTAATCTCCAAAATATACAAACACTCATGCAGCTCAATATCAAAAAAACAAACAACCCAATCAAAAAATGGGTGGAAAACCTAAATAGACGTTTCTCCAAAGAAGACATACAGACAGCCAACTGGCACATGAAAAGATGCTTACCATTGCTAACTATTAGAGAAATGCAAATCAAAACCACTATTAGGTATCATCTCACACTGGTCAGAATGGCCATCATCAAAAAAATCTACAAACAACTGGGGCTTCCCTGGTGGCGCAGCGGTTGAGAGTCCGCCTGCCGATGCAGGGGACACGGGTTTGTGCCCCGGTCCAGGAAGATCCCACATGCCGCGGAGCGGCTGGGCCCGTGAGCCATGGCCGCTGAGCCTGCGTGTCCGGAGCCTGTGCTCCGCAACGGGAGAGGCCACAACAGTGAAAGGCCTGCGTACCGAAAAAAAAAAAAAAATCTACAAACAACAAATGCTGAAGAGGATGTGAAGAAAAGGAATCTTCCTACACTGTTGGCGGGAATGTAAATTGGTACAGCCACTATGGAGAACAGTATGGAGGTTCCTTTAAAAACTAAAAATAGAGCTACCATATGATCCAGCAATCCCACTCCTGGGCATAATCCTGAGAAAACCATAATTCGAAAAGATACATGTACCCCAATGTTCATTGCAGCACTATTTACAATAGCCAAGACATGGGAGCCACCTAAATGTCCATTGACAGAGGAATGGATAGAGAAGATGTGGTACATATATGCAATGGAATATTACTCAGCCATAAAAAGAATGAAATAATGCCATGTACAGCAACATGAATGGACCTAGAGATTGTCAGACTGAGTGAAGTAAGTCAGAGAGAGAAAGACAAATATCATATAATATCACTTATATGTGGAACCTAAAAAATGGTACAAATGAACCTATTTACAAAACAGAGATAGAGTCATAGATGTAGAAAACAAACTTATGCTTATCAAGGGGGAAGGGGGGGTGGGATGAATTGGGAGATTGGGATAGACATACACACACTACTATATATAAAATAGATAACTAAGAAGGACCTACTGTAGAGCACAGGGAACTCTACTCAGTAGTCTGTAATGACTTATATGGAAATACAATCTAAAAAGTAGTGGATATATGTATAACTGATTCACTTTGCTGCACACCTGAAACTAACACAACATTGTAAGTTAACTATACTCCAATAAAAATGAATTAAAAAAACCCAGGAAGTCTCAAGGGAAATAAATAAAATACACTGAACTGAATGAAAATGAAAATATAACATAATAAAATGTGTGGGACACAACTGAAGCAGTGCAAGAGGGATATTTATCACTTAACGCATACATTCAAAAAAGAAAAGTCTCCAATCAATAATCTAAGGTTCAACTTTAAGCACTTTCAAAAGAAGAGCAAAAATAGACCTCAAACAAATACAAGGAAGGCAATAATAAAGTTTAAAGCAGGAATCAATAAAACTGGAAACAAAAAAAATGAAGAAAATCAATGAAGAAAGAAAAAGGAGAAGAAGAAGAAGAGGAAGAGGAAAGAACAGCAACTGACGTCAAGCTGGATTTCAGAATTGCCATGGACCAAGGGCTTCTCTGCACATTCCATTTTCACCCCTTTTAAACAGGATTGTATTATAGCGGTTATGCCGGGCCATAACCAGCCATCGCATCATTGCAGGTTGGCTGTGGGAGAAGTAGTTATCTTGTCTCTTCAAGTCATAGGTCTTCAGTTTGAATGGTATTAAAGGAGCTATACTTAAGGGACTATGCCCAAGGAGTCTCTCCATACCTGGACCTAATTTTGAAGCCAGCATTCTGGATTTTAATCCAATAATTTAGATGAATGAGACCCTCAGAGAGATAGGAGGAGGAGTTTTGTATATTCTGCATGTGAAGGCAATATAAACAATTTGTGGCTGGAAGAACTGTGGTGATTTCCAAATGTGTCCTCTAATTCTTTGATACTCCTCCCTTCCAAAGAAGGGAGGAGTTCCAATTTCCTCTTCCAATTTCCTCTTCCAATTTCCTCTCCCTTTAAGTGTGACCTGTACTTGCTTTTAGCAAATAGGATATAGTAAAAGCAACATTATGTGTTAGCTGAAGTTAGGACTTAGAATGGGCTACCTCTCCTTAATCTCTTTCTTGCTTGGATCATCTCTCTGGCGGAAGCCAGCTGCCACACTATGTGAACACTCAAGCAGCCCTATGGAGTAGCCTGTAGTATGTAACTGAAACCTCCTGCCAATAGTCTTAATAACCCACAGGAAAATTAGTTACTGAGCCCTCTCGGAACAGATCCTCCAGCCCCACTCTAGTCCTGAGATGCTACAGCCTTGGCTGACACCTTGAGTACAGCTTCATGAGAGACCCTGAATCAGAGCCACCCAGATAAGCCATTCGAAATTCTTGGCCATCAGTGCTATGAGATAAGAAGTATTTGTTGTTTTAGACAGATGTCTTAGTTTGTGCATTAATCTGTCACACAGCAGGAGATGGCTAATACACTGGGTAATTACAAATCTTTACTTTTATTCTTTCAGGGCCAAGTGCTATGGTAGGCACTGGGATATAGTAATGAACAACATAACCATAATCTTTTCTCTCAGAATAGACTAGTGAGAAAGGCAGGTATTAGCAAACACATGCATTTGTATTTACAGATTGCGATGTCTTGAAAGAAAATAAGCAATGAGGAGAAGTGTGGGAGAAACATAACTTCAATTTGGAGGCTCTCTCTAAGGTTGTGGCATTTAAGCACAGATCTAAGAGAGGAGCCCTGATTTAGCCAGGTAAAAATTGTGGGAAGAGGCTTCCAGCCAGAGGGAACAGCCTGCACAAAGGCCCTGAGGTAGGGAAGGGCTTGGATGGGTCAAAGAATTAAGTGGGCGAAGGAGGCAAAGTGACTCAAGTGTCATGAGGAAGAGGGAAGTGGGATTGAGCTGAGGCTAGAAAGGAGGCCAGAAGCAGATCCTGCAGGAACGTGTAGTCCATGATGAGGAAAGCCTCTGAAGGAGTTCAGACAGAAGAATGACATTCCATTTATCTTATTAAAAACTCCACTTTAAAAGTCTTGTGGGGGGCTGACTGGAAGGGGTCAAGAATAGAGAGTGGAGCCTTTGGATGTAGTCCAGGAGGGAAAGGAAAGTGGATTGGCCGCTGTGGTGGGGATGGAGATAGTCTACAGGGGTCAGAATCAATAAGACGTGAATCCATCACATCCAGCAGAACAAGCAAGACTTAATTAAGATAATTCAAAGCAAAAGCCAAACCCCACAAATTTTTTTCTGTGAGTTATTACCTAATAATTGACTGTTTAGTAATCATCCTGCCTTTTCTAAAATGATCTCCAAAAACATATGAACTCTAGTGTTACTCAATGTCTAAGGGAAGGAAGCACAGGGATAATTTTCTGGACTTCTGTCCAGAAGTTTGCATTATTAACCCTTTTATAAAATGATCTAATTACATAGCTGCAGCACCAAAGAGGTGAGCTTAGGTTAAATAAAATACTGTTTGGGAGGGAGTCAGTTGTTTGTTTCCATTTTATTGCTATTTGTGTAGTCATGTGAAACCTTAAGTTATGGCGCTTTTACCTGGCTACCACAATAATACAGATAAAATACGCATAAGATTGCCAAAATAAATAAGCTAAGGGTGATCCTTTAAGAAAGCTAGACCCATTCTATAGGGTCAGTTCCAAAGATGTTGTAGTCAAGGGGTATGTCTTGAGTTAGATGTTTCCTGTTTTTGCTACACAAACTGCACCACCCCTATGTTAAATACCATGTGTCTAGGTCTACAGTAGGAAAGCTGGAAAGGAATAAAGACAAAAATATTTGAATGCATATTTTAAAAACGGAGGTTATTCAATTAGGTAACTGCTTCAATTACCTATGTTTTCAGAATGTTTTTCTTCAAGAAGAGACAGTTACCCTGTAGAGTAACATTTCTCAAAGTGTGTTCCAGGGGCTATCTGCATGCATCAGCATCACTCTAGGTGCTCATGAAAATGCAAATGATGATTCAGTGAGTTTTAGCTGGGCCCTTTGCATCTGTGTCTTAAAGAAACATTGAGATAGTACCTATTTATATACACTAGAATTTAAGTACCTGCACTATACAATACACTATTATGATTCACATAAAAACTCTAAAATGCAAACTTACATGGTTTGATAGCCAAATGACATCAAACCTTTTCAAAAGGAAGAGAGATTTTTGGTCAGAATTATAAATCTACTATTTTACTTTATGAGGAGAGTAACAGTATTAAACACACATAAACCTTTCAAAATCTTCCTTTTTTTTCATAATTGGAAAACTTACTTCTGGCAGTTGAAACTAAATTGGGGCAAAAGGAAAATCAATGAAACAAAGTGCTGGTTCTTTGAAAGGATCAACGAAATTGACAAGTCTCTAACAAGACTGATAAAGATAAGAAGAGTCAAGACCCAAGTTACCAACATAAGGAATGCAATAGGGAGTCATCATTACAGACCCCGCAGGCATCAAAAGGGTAATAAAGGAACACCATGAATAACTCAGTATACACAAATTTGATAAGCTAGGTGAAATGAACCAATTCTTTGAAAAACAAAAATGCAACTCATCAATTATGAACGAGTATCCCTTATAACTATCAAGAGAACGGAATTCAAAAATTTTAAACTCCCAAGAAAGAAACCTCCAGATTCAGATCATTTCACTGAAAAAGGATGTAAAACATTAACACCAATTCTACACAATGTCATTGAAGAAACAGAAGAGGGAGGAATATCTCTCAATTCATTTTATTAAGCTACTATTACCAGATAAAGATAATTTTAAAAAACCCAATTACAGACCAATATCTCTCATAAACATAATCACAAAAATCTTTAACAAAGTATTAGCATTCAGAATTCAGCAATATCTAAAAAGAATATACACATAACCAAATGGGGTTTACTTCAGGGTTACAGGGTTG
Source organism: Delphinapterus leucas (assembly GCF_059928025.1). Classification (NCBI taxonomy): domain Eukaryota; kingdom Metazoa; phylum Chordata; class Mammalia; order Artiodactyla; family Monodontidae; genus Delphinapterus; species Delphinapterus leucas. The sequence goes on along the minus strand of NC_143130.1, from coordinate 672,323 downwards.
TTTGAATCTCAAAAATCAATCAATGTACCAGTACTTTAAAAGGCTAATGTAGAAAAATCATATGATTATATCAACTAATGCAGAAAGAGTATTTGATAAAATTCCCCACTCATTCATGATAAAAAAAAAATCTCTCAGACAAATAGGAAGAGAGGGGTACATCCTCCATTTGATAAAGAATATGTACAAAAATATATAGTTAACATCACATTTAATGACAAAAGGCTGAGTGCTTTCCTTTTAAGACCTGGAACAAGGCAAGGATATCTGCTCTGACAACTCTTATACAACATAGTGCAGGCAATTCTATTCAGTGTAATAAGACAAGAAAAGGAAATAAAAGATATAGAGATAGAAAAGTAAGACATACATCTGTCCCTATTTGCAGATGAAATGACTGTCTACACAGAAAATCCCAAAGATTCTACAAAAGAACTAGAACAACTAAGAGAATTCAACGAAGTCACAGGTTACAAAAGAAAGATGAAATATCATTTCTATATACTAGCAATGAACACACGAACGCTAAAATTAAAAATCCAATGCTGTTATAATCACTTAAAATATTAGGTAGTTAGGTATAAATCTATCAAAGCAAGTGCAGGACTTGTATGCCAAAAACTACACAATACTGATGAAAGAAATCAAAGATGACCTAAATAAATGGAGAAACATGGTTTGTTCATGGATTGCAAGACTCAGCATAGTAAAGATGTTAGTTGTCCTCAAATTGATATGCAGGTTTAATGCAATTCCTTTCAAAATCCCAGCAAGATTTTTTGGTAGCTATAGACAAAATTATTGCAAAATTTATATGGAAGGTCAAGGAACTTAAATAACTATATTTTTGAAAAAGAAGAATAAAGTATGAGGACTTATTCTACCTGATTTCAAAATTTATTGCTACAGTAATCAAGACTGTGTAGTAGTGATGGAAGAGCTGGCACATAGATCCATGGTACAGAATAAAGAACTCAGAAATAGACTCACAAAAAGTATGCTTAACTGATCAACTATACAAATAGAAAAAAGAAAAAAAGATTACATGGCGACTAAACAACATGTTACTAAAAAAACAATGGGTCAGTGATGAAATCAAAGAGGAAATTAAAAAATACCTTGAGACAAATGACAATGAAAACAAAACCATACAAAATCTGAGATGTAAAAGCAGTCCTAAGAGAGAAGTTCATAGCGATACAGGCCCTCCTCAAAAAACAAGAAAAATTTCAAATAAATAACCTAACCTACCACCCAAAAGAATTAGAAACCTAAAGTCAGCAGAAAAAAAGGAGATAATATCAGAGAGGAAATAAATAAAATAGAGATTAAAAAAACAATAGAAAAAAATCAATAAAACAAAGAGCTGGTGTTTTAAAAGGATGAAATCAACAAACCTCTGGCCAGGCTCACCAAGAAGGAAAGAGAGAGGACCCCCATAAAAAAATAAGAAATGAAACAGGAGAAATAACAGCTGATACCACAGAAATACAAAAAATCATAAGAGAATACTATGAACAATTATATGCCAACAAATTGGACAACTTAGAAGAATGGACAAGATTCTAGAAACATATAGCTCACCAAAACTGAATCAAGAATAAATATATAATTTGAACAGACTGATCACTAGAAGTGAAATAGAATCTGTAATAAAAAAAAAACCCCAAAACTCCCTGTAAACAACAGTCCAGGACCAGATGGCTTCACTGGGGAATTCTACCAAACATACAAAGAAGAACTTATACCAATCCTTCTCAACTCTTCCAAAAGATTGAAGAGGAAGGAACACTCCCAAAGTCGTTCTATGAAACCACCGTCACCCTGATACTAAAACCAGACAAAGATACTACCAAAAAAGAAAATTACAGGCCAATATCTTTGATGCATATAGATGCAGAAATCCTCAACAAAATTTTAGTGAACTGAATCCAACAACACATAAAAATGATCCAGTTGGATTCACCCTAGGGTCACAAGGATGGTTCAGCATACACAAATCAATAAATGTGATATACCACATCAGCAAAAGAAAAGACAAAAAACACATGATCATATCAATAGATGCAGAAAAATCGTTCGATAAAATTTATGATAAAAAAAACTCTCACCAAGGTGGGTATAGAGGGAACATATCTCAGCATAATAAAAGGTATTTATGACAAACCCACAGCCAACAAAATACTCAATGGTGAAAAGCTGAAAGCCTTTCCCCTAACATCTGGAACAAGACAAGGATGCCCACTCTCACCACTTCTATTCAACATAGTATTGGAAGTCCTAGCCACAGCAATCAGAGAAGAGAAAAATAAAAAGTATCCAAGTTAGAAGCAAAGAGGTAAAATTGTCATTATATGCAAATGACACTTTACTATATATAGAAAACCCTGAAGACTCCACACAAAAACTATTAGAACTGATAAACAAATTCAGCAAGGTAGCAGGATACAAGATTAACATATAGAAATCTGTTGCATTTCTTTACACTAACAGTGAAATACTAGAAAGAGAAAGTTGAAAAAAAATTAAAAGTGCATCAAAAATAAATAAAACACCAAGGAATAAACCTGACCAAGGAGGTGAAAGACTTATACACTGAGAACTATAAAACTATAAAACATTGATTTCCGGAGATGGAAAGAACCTAAGTGCCCGTCATCGGATGAATGGATAAAGAAGATGTGGCACATATATACAATGGAATATTACTCAGCCATAAAGAGAAACGAAATTGAGCTATCTGTAATGAGGTGGATAGACCTAGAGTCTGTCATACAGAGTGAAGTAAGTCAGAAAGAAAAAGACAAATACCGTATGCTAACACATATATATGGAATTTAAGAAAAAAAAATGTCATGAAGAACCTAGGGGTAAGACAGGAATAAAGACACAGACCTACTGGAGAATGGACTTGAGGATATGGGGAGGGGGAAGGGTGAGCTGTGACAGGGTGAGAGAGAGTCATGGACATATATACACTAACAAACGTAAGGTAGATAGCTAGTGGGAAGCAGCTGCATGGCACAGGGATATCGGCTCGGTGCTTTGTGACCGCCTGGAGGGGTGGGATAGGGAGGGTCGGAGGGAGGGAGACGCAAGAGGGAAGAGATATGGGAACATATGTATGTGTATAATTGATTCACTTTGTTATAAAGCAGAAACTAACACACCATTGTAAAGCAATTATATCCCAATAAAGATGTTAAAAAAAGTAAAAAAAAAAAAAAGAAACTGAAGAAGATTCAAAGAAATGGAAAAATATCTCATGCTCTTGATTTGGAAGAATTAATGTTGCTAAAATGGTCATACTACCCAAAGCAATCTAAAGATTTAGCATGATCCCTATCAAATTACCCATGACATTTTTCATGGAACTAGAATAAATAATCCTAAAATTTATATGGAACCACAAAGGACCCAGAGTTGACAAAGAAGTTCTGAGGAAAAACACAAAGCTGGAGGCATAGCCCTCCCAGACTTCAGACAACACTGCAAAGCTACAGTAATCAAAACAGCATGCTATTGGCACAAAAACAGACATGTAGATCAATGGAACAGAGAGCCCAGAAATAAACCTACACACCTATGGTCAATTAATCTTCAACAAAGGAGGCAAGAATATACAATGGAGAAAAGACAGTCTCTTCAGCAAGTGGTCTTGGTAAAGCTGGACAGCCACATGTAAATCAATGAAGTTAGAAAACTCCCTCACACCATAAACTCAAATGTCTTAAAGACTTTATAAATATAAGATATGACACCATAAAACTCCTAGATGAGAATATAGGCAAAACATTCCCTGATGTAAATTGTAGCAATGTTTTCTTAGGTCAATCTCCCAAGGCAAAAGAAATAGAAGCAAAAATAAACAAATGGGACCTAATCAAACTTATAATCTTTTGCACAGCAAAGGAAACCATAAACAAAGCAAAAAGACAACATACAGAATGGGAGAAAATATTTGCAAATGATACAATCAACAATGGCTTAATTTCCAAAATATACAAATAGCTCATACAACTCAATATCAAAAAAACACAAAAAACCCAATCAAAAAATGGGCAGAAGACCTAAATAGACATTTCTGCAAAGAAGACATACAGACAGCCAACAGGCACATGAAAAGATGTTCAACATCACTAATTATTAGAGAAATGCAAATCAAAACCACTATGAGGTATCATCTCACACAAGTCAGAATGGCCATCATCAAAAAGCCTACAAATAATAAATGCTGGAGAGGGTGTGGAAAAAAGAAAACCCTCCTACATTGTTGGTGGGAATGTACATTTATACAGTCACTATGGAGAACAGTATGGAGGTTCCTCGAAAAACTAAAAATAGTGTTACAATATGATCCAGCAATCCCATTCCTGGGCATATATCTGGAAAATACAAAAACTATAATTCAAAAAGATACATGCGCCCCAATGTTCATAGTAGCACTATTTACAGTGGCCAAGACATGGAAGCAACCTAAGTGTCCACTGACAGATGAACGGATAAAGAAGATGTGCGCGCACACACACACACACACACACACACAATGGAATGTTAGTCATAAAAAAGAATGAAATATTGTCATTTACAGCAACATGGATGGACCTAGGGATGATCACACTAAGTGAAGTAAGTCAGACAGAGAAAGACAAATATCATGTGATATCACTTATATGTGAAATCTAAAAAAAAATCTAAAAAAGATAATATTAATGAACTTATTTATGTACAAGACAGAAATAGACTCATAGACATAGAAAATAAACTTATGGTTACCAAAGGGGAAAGTGGGGGGGGGGGATAAATTAGGAGTACAGTATGGGATTAACAGATATAAACTACTGTATACAAAGTAGATAAACATCAAGTGCCTACTGTAGAGCACAGGGAATTATATTCAATATAATAATGTACAATGGAAAATAATCTGAAAAAGAATATATCAGTTTGCTGTACATCTGAAACTAACACAACATTGTAAATCAACTATACTTCAATGGAAAAAAAAAAGAGCATTTCAGCTTTGGCTTCTCTCTCTGAAATCCATCCTTTCATTCATAACCTAAGCAAGTAACAGCAGAATAAAAAAGATACAAGCAAATTTTCTGAACCGTACAGAGAAAATTAATTCTCCTTCCTATGCATGATTATACATACTACCTAGAGAGGAGTATGCCAGCTATTAATTTTGACTTCTGTTTCACCATAATAAAGCTACAGTCAGTCTAGGGGAACACTACTGAGCAAAAGGGAGGGAAGCAAAATTCTCTTCAAAAATGTGATAACATTTTAAAAAGTGGTAAGATTAGCAAGTCTGAATAATTCAGCTTAACAAATGAGCCCTGATTCCATCATTCCAGCTGCACATAGGTCATTTCTTCTTGGATAACGTATTATCATCAGATTCAACAGGTCCCAATCTAAACTGAGCAATTCCAAAATAATTCTTTTAAATGCTCCCTTGATACTGCCAATGGCACCAGTTAGGTTTAATGTATTAAAAGAAATTTGACATAGACACAGTAGATACAGAGAACAGGATAGTGGTTACCAAAGGTGAAGGAGTGGGTGAAATGGATAAAGGGGATCAACTATGTGGTGAGTTTCCATATAGAAGGAAACTAAGTTTTTGATGGTAAGCATGTTGTATTTTAGGGTATACAGAAGTAGAAATATAATGTTGTACATATGAAACTTAGATAATGTTATAAATCAATGCTCTATAAAAAACAAAGGGCTTCCCTGGTGGCGCAGTGGTTGAGAGTCCGCCTGCCGATGCAGGGGACGCGGGTTCGTGCCCCGGTCCAGGAGGATCCCACATGCCGTGGATCAGCTGGGCTCGTAAGCCATGGCTGCTGGGCCTGCGCATCCAGAGACTGTGCTCCGCAACGGGAGGGGCCACGGCGGTGAGAGGCCCATGTACCGCAAAAAAAAAAAAAAAAAGGATGCTCAACTGAGTTTTTTGGTTTTTTTTTTTTGCACAGGCCTCTCACTGTGTGGCCTCTCCCATTGCGGAGCACAGGCTCCGGACACACAGGCTCAGCAGCCATGGCTCATGGTGAATGGATAAACAAACAATTCCACTAAAAGAAATACACTAAAAAGACAAAAAAACAGAACAAAATATATTAGAAGAAAGAACACGGAAATTAAAATAGTATACTAGAAAATAGTCATTTAGCACAAAAGAAGGCACTACTAGAGAAACAGAAATAAAAATGATTAAGACATACGAAAGAAAAATAGTAAAATGGCAGATGTAAATCCTACCTTAGCCAACCAGTGTATTTCAGCCACCTGCCACAGTGATTGGTCTAGCAATGGATACACGATCCAGATTGGTCCAATATGAGGTTAGCCTAGTCAGTGATTAGGGAATCAGCCTCCTGCTGGACAAGAAAAAGGATGACTGAGTTGATGCTGGCCTTCAGTATGAGTGGAGCCAACCTATGGATGTTGCTGACATAAGGAAAACGCAGGACAGATAGGGAAAAAGAAACTGATTCTTGGCTGACATTGTTGGGATGGCAGGGGTCCCACTGTTAGGACATAAGTTACTTCTGGGTGGATGAACTGGAAAAGTCCAGCCTGCAGGAGATGGCTTTGCTATTAGAGGTTCCTTTGTGTGAATAAAATGGCACCCCTTCCTCCGGGTAGACCCAGACCCATGTCTGGGCATATGGATGGTGAGCTGGATCCAGCTCCCACTTGCCCGCTTGCCCAGGCACCTCTGAGCAATGCACAATCTACACAAATATACACTGGATCTCTGAGCCTCGCCTAAAACCTGCACTTCCTCTGAAGTTTGAGCCAATGTATTTTCTTTGTTGATTAAGCCAGTTTAAGTCTTTTCTATTATAGTTACAAGGCATACAGAATTTATTAACATAAAATGAGGTGTTACAAAGAGAAGATTTAAAAATGTGGAACTGTGTGAGCTGAGAAGGTAGGCTGGACGGTAATGAGGATAATCATACAGATCCCAAGCAGGGAAGTTGGACACCTTTGTATATAGCAGCAAAGAGTGGGTGAAAATATTTACTACTGTGCTTTGGGACTCTGAGTACATTTCTACCAAGGTTGTGACATTGACATCTGGTAGGAAAAAAAAAATCAGGATTTTGGAGATTTTGAATTTATATTGTGACCTTGAGTTAGGTTTTATGTGAGAAGTACAAGCAAACTTAGGCTGCAGGTGGCTTTTCTGAAAGCAGAAAGGGAATGTAATGCAGTTGCTGTCTTTTTTTTTTTTTGCGGTACGTGGGCCTCTCACTATTATGGTATCTCCCGTTGCGGAGCACAGGCTCCGGATGCGCAGGCTCAGCGGCCATGGCTCACGGGCCCAGCCATTTCGTGGCATGTGGGATCTTCCCGGACCGACTGGGGCACGAACCCACGTCCCCTGCATCGGCAGGCAGACTCTCAACCACTGCGCCACCAGGGAAGCCCCAGTTGCTGTCTTAACTAGCATCTGCTGAATTGATTGCTTGGCCACTTAATATGCTCCATTCTCCTGTAAAACATCTTGACTGAAGCCCATGGTCCTCAGAACGTTCATGGGTATAGGTATTGCCCTTAACCCACCAAGCACACCTGCTCCCACCAACTGAGTTTTATGGCCACCCAACTTACTTGTGTCTTTTCCTAAATTTATTTATGCCAGTTATGTTTATTGTAACATAATAATTTAGTAAGTAATAAAGAATTACAGAAACCAATGAACTATGAGTATGACAGTAGAGGTTTTTTTTTTTTTTTTTTCCCCCCCAGGAAAACTAGATTAAATGCTTTGGAAAGACTTGATAAAAGTCAACTGCTTAAAAATTGCTCCCAAACTATAAAAATTGGGGGAAATTGTAAAAATTTTAAAGGATTTTTCTCTCCTCTACTTCACAAGTTCCTTTAAAGTCTCACTCCACATTAAAAGAAAACAGAATAAAAGAAACTGTAAATCTTATGCTTCAATGAATTACGTCTAAAGTTTAATGTGAGAAAAGACCCACACTTAAAGAAAAAGCCTTGGCCTCATACCAAACTACTGATGAATGGATGAATAAAATAAAATGTTTATAATCTATTTGTATCCCTTTATGTTTCCTTTTGAATTTAAATTGACCGATAAGCAGTCCTTACCACAATGGTTAAGAGGTTTCCATGGTCTGGCTTTGCTAAGAGATACTTTTCTAGGGAACTGGCTGTCTGTGGTGTCTGGGGGGCCCAAACATTTGGAGCCTGTCAAAGCTGGAAGAGCTAATTCTCCTTCACAAGCTGAGGTGGTGCCAGAGAAAGCAGGAAGGCGGGAACTTCTCAGAAATATGAGTAAGCTTAGTCCTGACCCCTCCCACCCCCGTGTCCATTTCAAACACCTTAAGTTATGCAGTAGCGACCAGATGAATGGGAAGGAAGCAGTAAATTTTTAAGGAAACCGTACTTCCCAAGAAGCCCAAGGCTGGCCAGTAATTGTTGGTGGCCCAAAGGTCTTGTGTGGAGGGAAGAGGTCTTCCCTCTCCTCGCAGACAGGCCGCTGGCAGTCCTTCAACAGCCACGAGCCAACGGTGAGGAAGGTGTGGGCCTGGGGATGTCACTGGGCTGCAGATCCAGACTCGCCTGAAGGTCACCTTGACTCGTCTTTTTTAAAATTATGTGAGTCAATGGATTTACTGTTGAGATTTAGTTTTCGGTTTGTTCCCAAGAGCACTTTTTGGCTACGGGCATGGACAAGGCAGTGTCTGAAAGTGGATTCAAGCGTTCTACCAGATAAAGTGCGTTCTATCTCCTTTGGAGGAATTTTGGGAAATGCAAGGCCTTTTTTGGTTTGTTTTTTGGGTTTTTTTCTCCCCCCAGCTAGTGACATTTCCAGCGATGTTTTAATGCCCCATTGATCTCCACGTCTCTCATTGGTTGGTGTCACGGACATCTGCTCAGCTGGGCTTCCACTTAACCTGCCTCTGGTGTGGTTGTAAAGTGTGCTCTGCCCAAAGGTCAGTGGATGAATTACAGCAGGACACCCAGAATACAAGCCAAATGAACCCTTTAAAAAATGTGTACGGCCCAACTGAAATATTACTTTAAGTAATGCAGCAGAGAAACACTGTCAAGACACAAGGAGCAGTCAGGGGTGAATCTACTTGCTTTGAGCAAAGTGTCGCGCGGCAGGATAGAGTCCCTGGTCATCCTAGCGCCGTGCACGTCCCTCCCCGTGGGAATTTCTCCCCTGAACATAAAGGAGGAAGGGTGTGCATCTGCTAATGCAGACAGCATTTGTGCTGGTCCTGGACCTGACTGCCCTGGGACCTGTCTGCTCCCCTGCACTGCGGGACAGATGAACCCTGTGAGCTAGTTCCCCAGCTGGGACCGGTGTGGCAAACACCAGCGGGAGGTCGGGAAGGAAGGAGGGAGAAGCCAGTATCTCTCCTGTTCCCTCTCCCTGGGGACATCTGATGCAATGGTGGGCCGCGTCCAGCTCCCCTCCGGTTACCCGTGCCCTCTGCATCCTCACTCTGGCCCAGGGATGGTGGTGGCTTCCTGCTAGGGTTAAGCTTGGGGTGTCTCCCTGTCTGCTGTTGGGCATTTCAGCTCCGCCTTCCCCTGGGGAACCAGTCTCCTGCATCAGGCTCTCTGTTTTAAATATTCAAGTGATTTCTCTTCCTTGAGGAGGTCCTGACCGATATAGTATATAACTCAAAGCCTTAGGCCAGAGGCTCAGAAGGATGGTTGAGAATACACCGTCCGTTGCTCTTCTACATCTGAAGGCTTTTAGTCTAGTTGTTACACATTTACTAAGTGCTCATGGCTTTTTTCCTCCTTGCATTCTCAACATTTCTTCCATTTATGACTGAAAGTTACACTTCACCTTATAAATGGACTTTCTTGTTTTCTAGTTATTACATCTTGGCATAATACTTTCCAAACACTGTTTTATTATGTTCCACACTTAAAAAGCCACCTGGAGAGTCTCCCTTTCTAGTCTTTTTGTTAAACTATCTTTAAGCCCCCTTGCATGTTTTTGTAATGTGTAACGCAGACTCTGTTACAACAGAAAAGTTTCAAAAGACTTGTGCAGCTGGGAACTTTTTGATGATTTCATTTTATAAGTCCTTTGGAATGAACGTGGGCATTAAAAGGCACAATGAATACAATATCAGTTTAACAAGATTTGAGTGGCCTCATTTTTACGGAGAAGTTAACATCTCTAGACATTGCAATTCCACCAGTGGCTCTATGTTTAAAAAATGGAATTTAGCAGACATATAAAATGGAAAAAAATAGAAGAGTTGTCATAAATCTCCTTTACTAAAGTGTTCTGAGATTCTTTCACAAAGAAACAAGATGAGAAGGTCCAGGTGCTATTTGTTAAAATATAGGGTTGATGTTTCAGCATCTCAAAGGGATATAATGAAAGAAACTAAAGAACATAGCTCATATGTGATAGTAACTCACCAGAAAAATCAGGTCCATCTGGCTTCTCCCCAAGAAACAGGAATACATGGGGCCAAAGCAGTGAAAAGTGCACAGTGTGGCCGAATTCACCAGACACTCCCGTGTGGCAGGTCTCAGCCTGCCCCTGTCCTGGCCAAGGTACTGCCCCATGTGGGTCATAGCAGGGCAACCTTCGGGCAGCTGTGGAGGTGGGATCTGCTGGCTTTTGTGACTACCTGCTGTGGTGGTCCCATCAGCCACTTGCCCCACTAACGCCATCTCCCGAAAGGCCACGTGGCCACAGCACTTGGGCCGGAAAGGGTAGCAAGACCTCTCAAGCCTTGCTCCCCTCTCTTCAGTCTGTATGCTGATAAAGGCCAAGAGACTTCATTGCTGGGCCAACTGTCCTCCTCCATAGTCTTGTTTTTTTCTTTTTAGGGTCTTGGGTTTAGTAGATAGCTTGCACTTTACCCTCTGAAAAATACTTAAAGATTATTTAATATCTTGACTTAAAAGAAAAAACAATATATTTTGAGAGCTTTCTAGATTAGTATGATTTCATTCACTCTTTTAAAATAGCCGCGTAATAGTCCTTCCCATGGATACACTGTATTTGTTTAAACCAGTGCCATATCAGTGGATACTTTAGATATTTCCAGTTGTTTGCTATGACAAACGCTGTTGCAGTAAAACATCCATGTACGTTTTCCACTGGTGAACTTTCTTGACTAATTCTACGGGATGATCTCTAACTGTGGGATTTTAGGCCAAAAGGTACGTATATTTTGCATTTTCAGAGAGATTGCTGTATTCTCTTCTTGGAAAAATCAGGCCAGTTTACACTCATAGAAACATAATGAGGGGGGTTCCCGGTGACTGCAAAATCCTTTTGTTTTCTGAGCACCTTGATGGGATGGGTTTGATAAGCAAATGTAGAGGCAGAAGGTAAGGCATAGTTAAACCTTCCTAGATAATTTCAAGAGAAAGAAACTTGACAGGGAAGGTGTGGCATTCTGGAGGCCAAAGGCTGAGCAGTAAGGTGGCAGGGATGCGGTGCTGTGAAGAGGGAAGGAAGGAAGAAGAGCCTTCCTGGTACTAAAGCACAGAAGGGATTCTGGAGAAGAGCATTCAAAGGGACTTTCAAATTCCGATGTGGGATGAGCGGTGAACGTCTCTTTTCCTTTCCTACCAAATTGCCAAAAAACTGCACATTGATCACTACGTATTTTTTTGAGTAAAGTCTTTCAGGGTGTTCGATAAAGAAGACAAGGGAGTTTTGAATTACAGTAGTATCACCACATTGCAGAGCATTTGGAAAGTCAAGACAAAGGCAAGCAAAACACCGTGGCTCTATAACCCTAGCATAACCGCTGTTACAATTTTAGTGGATTCCTGGCCTCCCATTTTTTTATATGCATTTTTTACATAGTTGCAATCATACTTCACATATAATTTTTGTATCCTGTTTTGTGAATTTAATATTAATGTGTATGTGTGTACTTATAAACAAAATAGCAAGATGGAGAAACAAACCTTTTACATTCTTATTTTTCACTTTCATTTGAAAGTTTTGTTGTGGTCAGAAGTAATCATAGACATATGTATGTAGTGAATGTTTGGGATTCTATTCTCAGGGCTGAAAGTTCAGTGCACATGTTAAACGGATGTGTTTGGAGACCAAAAATATGACAATAAGTAAGTTGTTGAGGGCTGTTGACGTCACTTTCTGGTTTTAAATGTAGAAAATGGTATTGACTGAAACATCTACTCCTTCAACTTTTGCAGATGTAAGCATTTTGTTAGTATTTTGGTTCTAGATCAGACTGAATTAATTTTAAATAGACAATTGAAAGTTAATTCAATTGGTTGTATATGCCAGCTTGAAAATGGAAGACTACAACATTTTCTCCCCAAGGTAGTGTTTTCCCAAAACGTAGTCTTACTTATTGATTTTCATGCCTTGTTGAACTTTGCATGTACTGATTTAAGTACAGAGCTAAGTTAATTAAATATTTTTGTAAAGCAAAATGTAGAACTGACAAGATTCTTTGCTTACACATTGCCAAGTAATACACAAATTATGGTATTTAGTTTGTAAACAGTCATAGAAGTTGCTTCTAATAAATATTTAGCATAGACCATGAAAAGATTTTAAAAAGAAAAGTATATGATTGTCTTCATGATATGTAAATAATAGTAAATAGTTATGTATGCCAAACACAATACTTAATGTGACTGACACATTTATTGTTATAAAGTTTAGGATCAGTTATACAAGCTAGCTTTCCAGTTTTACTAAGACTAGGACATATTTTCAAGACTCCTTAGGGTAGCTTAAGATTTCACCTTGGGGCAGATTACAAGGTAAGGCCCTCTTTTCTCTTCTTTCTGTGATAGTATCTCTCTGATAGTGGGCTGGGGTAAAAGTGTAACCCATTGAATTCTGCCTACTCACCTTCCCTGTAATCTTGGTTGTACTGGTGTAATTCCAGAGGCCCAAGTTCCTACTTTTGATTTGACCTGATTCCTACACCAGAATTTCTGAATTCTTCTTCTGTTTGCTGTGTTGGCTCCCTTTTGATCTTGATCTCTTCTGGCCCTGGCTGATACACTACCCCTAAATCCAGAGAATTCCAGAAGTTGCTTGATAATTTAGGTAGGTAACTTTGACTTGGATGCATCAGGTTCCAAATAGTCTGATTATAGCCATTATAAGGACCAGCATCTCTTACAACACAGCAGTTAAATATGCTTTCACTGAACTGAGGAATTCCAAGGTTTATAGTTCTTATTAGTAACTTATTTTGAGAGAGCCAATTATGTGCAGTCATTTATTCTTTCAGGCCATTTTCATACTGAAGCATGGATGGCAATTCAGTATCATTCTCCCCTACCACCCTGTCTCCTTTTATTAATTTTGAATGATCAAATGGATCTGAGTTTTAAAAAATATATTTTAAACTTTTGTAATCTTAAATTATATGTTCTGAAAATAATAAATAAGAATAACTTGACTTTATTTAAATGCCAAAGAATGTTTAAACTGTTTAAATCAGATAGTCAGTGAAATACGAAATTTGCTAAGACTTTGTCATCTTTTTAACTTTTGGATCAATCCTGAATCAGATGAATTTATATGTTTGTTCAGCATGTTTATCAGTAAGTTGCTTGGGAAAATTCTGAAAAATATCATTTCTAAGCCCTGATGATTCTTTTTTTTTTTTTTTTTTTTTTTTTGTGGTACACGGGCCTCTCACTGTTGTGGCCTCTCCCATTGTGGAGCACAGGCTCCGTACACACAGGCTCAGCGGCCATGGCTCACGGGCCCAGCCGCTCTGCGGCATGTGGGATCCTCCCAGACCGGGGCACGAACCCGTGTCCCCTGCATTGGCAGGCGGACTCTCAACCACTGTGCCACCAGGGAAGCCCACCCTGATGATTCTTAACCAATTTTATTTCTTAACATATAGTTTTTATTTTTAAGAAAATTTACACATTCCTCCTCTAAATACTTATCCAGTCTGAGTTGGTGAAGTCCTAAATGCTCCTGGTTTAAATGCACTATATAAACTATGAATTCAAAGCAGTTTAAAAATATCTTTGATGTTATATCATTTCATATGATATGTATTCTATCATTAAGGAAAGCATTCCTATGGAAGAATAAAAAACTTTGTATAATTTTCAGTTTATTTCAATATGCAAAGTCAAATTTCTCTCACATCATAGAAACCTATAAAAATTATCAGTAGCTGTAGTCAGTGTTTTATAATTGTCAGAAAATGGCTTTCCCAATAACTTTGCAAAAAATTCATAGCCCGAAAGAATTAACTGAAGAAGCCAAGTATGAGTTTCATAAGAAACAGAGATTTGAACAGTCATTAGAAATAGTAGACATCTTCCAAAACAGTAAAATATGCATTAGTAAAACTTCAAATTCCAACAATGCTATAATCTCTCTCCAACAATAGTTGTTAAATATAAATATTACTGCTTTAGATAAATAATGAAAATGGAACCATCTGGTGAAAATTAGTTACATGCTAAACACTTGAAGTTAAAAAAATTAGGGTCTCTGAAAATAAGTATATCTCTAGTAAAGCATTAGAAACCTGACTAGAAATAGCTCCCTAAGTATGACTATTAGTACATGAATCTCCAACACTTTTTTAAAAGATTGAGGAGGCAATCAGATTAAATTTTCTCAACAATAAAATATACAATCACTACTCACTGGTAGGCTCTTTTGCCTCAATTCAAATACCCACTCACTTCAACTAAAGCACTCACTTTAGGTAATGACCAGAAACAGGAAATGAAAAAATACGGATTCTAAAAGTAGTCACAAAGAGCACTATAATATTCATGGTGTAAAATTTGAGAATACCAAAGAACGGATGCAGGGGACTATCACCGTGTACACTGTTTACAACAATTATTCACTGCATATCTTTGCCCCAAGAACAGTATCTATTATGAAAACATTTCAATTCTAATTTATACTAGTTCATATTTACATTGTAAAAGTTATTCCTGGATCATATGTTTAAAAGGAAGATGTTAAAATTTGTAAGGTTCAAAGACTATCTACAAATAAGAAAATGACTCAGGGCTTCCCTGGTGGCGCAGTGGTTGAGAGTCTGCCTGCCAATGCAGGGGACACGGGTTCGTGCCCCGGTCTGGGAGGATCCCACATGCCGCGGAGCGGCTGGACCCGTGAGCCATGGCTGCTGAGCCTGCGTGTCCGGAGCCTGTGCTCCGCAACGGGAGAGGCCACAGCAGTGAGAGGCCCGCGTACCGCAAAAAAAACAAAAACAAAAACAAGAAAATGACTCAGAAAAAATTGTAAAAATGGGCAAAATAAATGAACAGCAATCATACAGAAGAGAAAAGCAAATGGTCAATAGAAGTAAGCAAATACGTTCAGCCTCATTAGTAGTAAGATATCAGCAGATTAAAACAATCATATTCTCTCATCAGATCAGCAAAATTTAAAGATTGATAACATCTAGTATTGTCAGGGGCATGGGTATATATTGGTGGGCTGTAAACTCATAGAATCTTTCTGGAAGGTCATGTGTAGTATGTATGAAACATTTTTAAAGTACACATTTTCTTTGCCATAGCAGTCCAACTTTCTGGAATGAATATACATCTATTATAATGTATATATTATATATATTTGAAATGAATACATTCAATATGTATTATTGAATAATAAGTGAACATATATGATTAGAAGATAAACATATATATATATAATTAGAGATGATTATGCAAGCATGTAAAGCTATGTATATAAAGATACACATTTTCAGTGATATCTACTCAAAAGTCAACAGTTGAAGGATTAAATAAATTATAATATAGCCTTATTATAGAATGCTATACAACATTAAAAATAGTGAGTAGGTGAATTTGTCTAGAATGACAGACATTTCATGATATACTGTTATATGAAAAATTACAGATCAAATATATAAGATGATACCAGTAATTTAAAGTAGTCTTAAACATATAGTACCCTAGGTATCCGGCAGAAGCAAAGGTCAGTCTTCTCTGGTGGAAGCTTTTTTTCCCAGTTCCCAAAGAATTCCTTGAAAAACAAATTTCCAAGGGAAATGAGCAGCTCACAGCAAGAAACCATTCAACACACAGGGAAACAAGGTACCATGATTGTGAAGCAGCAATACAAGACTTCAGGTATTGTTATTATAAGAATATAAAATAATTATGTTTAGCATGTATAAAGAGATAAAAGTTTGAAAATCTGTACAGAGAATAAACTATATAAAATGACCAAATTTGAGCAAGAACCAAATAGAGCACCCGGAAATGAAAAACCTAATAACTGAAATGAACAAAATAAACCCTCAATGGATGGGCTTAACAGTAGATTAGACACAGCTGAGGAGAGAGTTAGTGATCTCAAAGATAAATAGTCCTGAGGAAATTATCCAGAAGGTTGCACAGATATGACATGCAATATATGGGAAAATAGGTAAAAAAATTTGTGGATAGAGTACATATGTGCCGAATTGGAGCTTCAGGAAGAAAAGAAAGAAGGGGAGCAGAGGTATTATGTGAGAATAAAATGGCTGAGAATTTTCCAGAACTGTTGAAAAGTATCTTCTGTCAGATTCAAGGGCACAGAGAAAATCAGGCAGATAAATATGAAGGAAACCCACAACTAGAAAACTCATAGTGAAAGTGTAGAGCACCAAAGAAAAGAGAAGATCTTTAAAGGAGTTGTACTATCTTCAAAGGAGTAACACACAGCTGCTTTCTTGATGGCAAAAAGGAAGCCAGGAGACTGTGAAGTGATATATTCAATGTACAAAGGGAAAACTATTTTTAACCTAGACCTCTATTCTTAGAAAAAAGTATCTTTTCTGCATGAAGCCAAACTGATGATATTCTCAGGCCATCAAAAACTGAGGGATATTTGCCATTAGTAGACCTTCACTAAGGGAAAATCTAAAGAGTGTAAAAGAGAGAGAAGGAAAGTGATCTCATATTCAAAGTCTGAGATACAGGGACTTACCTCGTGATCCAGTGGGTAAGGTGCTGAGCTCCCAATGCAGGGGGCCCAGGTTCGATCTCTGGTCAGGGAACTAGATCCCACCTGCTGCAACTAAGAGTTCACAATGCCACAACTAAAAACAGATCCCGCGTGCCACAACGAAGATCCGGCACAGCCAGATAAAAAAATAAATAAATATTTAAAAAACAAAACAAAACAAAACAAAACCCGAAGTCTGAGATACAAACACAAATGGAGAGAGATGTTCACTAATAGCTATGACAGAGTAATAGGATTTGGATTTAGGCTCCTGCCTGAAATACCACCGACAACAATAAAATAAAGAGGTAGGAGTGAAGCATTAAAAGGGACCTGAGAAACCTTTTGGAGGTGACGATATATTCATTCTCCTGGCTGTAGTGATTGTTTCACATACGTTGAAACTTTTCAAACTGTACACTTTTAATATGTACAGTTTATTGTATGTCAATCATACCTCAATGATTCTATTTTTAAAAGAAATGGAAAGCAGAGAAATTGGTAAATATGTGCACAGAAAGAAATCATATGAAATGATGACTGTATAAAGCAGCAATATCAAAGTTTTAAGGGGTTAAAAGAATTTAAATGCGTGAGCACCACAGCATGTTACCCCAGAAGGGAGACAGCTCTGACAGGGATGAGGGCTCAGCAGGTGGAGAGAGACATTGTTCAATCTGAGACCTTGATAAGTTAATGATGCCTGTTATTTTTGGAGAACAGTATCAGAGTGCACAACTTCCAAATAATAGTAGGTAAAACAGAGTTAGAAAAATAAATTAATCAATTCAAATAGAAGGAAACAGAGGAGAGAAAAAGAATCATAGAAAAGATGGGACAAATGGAAAGCACAAAATAAGATTTCACATAGTGTAAATAAATTAAATACCTTCATCAAACGCAAAGATTGTCAGACTATATTTTTTTACTTTATTTTATTTTATTTTTTACATCTTTATTGGAGTATAATTGCTTTACAAGGGTGTGTTAGTTTCTACTTTATAACAAAGTGAATCAGTTATACATATACATATGTTCCCATATCTCTTCCCTCTTGCGTCTCCCTCCCACCCTCCCTATCCCACCCCTCCAGGTGGTCACAAAGCACCGAGCTGATCTCCCTGTGCTATGCGGCTACTTCCCACTAGCTATCTACCTTACATTTGGTAGTGTATATATGTCCATGTCTCTCTCTCACTTTGTCACAGCTTACCCTTCCCCCTCCCCATATCCTCAAGTCCATTCTCTAGTAGGTCTGTGTCTTTATTTCTGGCTTACCCCTAGGTTCTTCATGACATTTTTTCCCCTTAAATTCCATACATATGTGTTAGCATGCGGTATTTGTCTTTCTGACTTACTTCACTCTGTATGACAGACTCTAGGTCTATCCACCTCATTACAAATAGCTCAATTTCGTTTCTTTTTATAGCTGAGTAATATTCCATTGTATATATGTGCCACATCTTCTTTATCCATTCATCCGATGATGGACACTTAGGTTGTTTCCATCTCTGGGCTGTTGTAAATAGAGCTGCAAAATGTTCATTGTAAATGAACATTTTGGTACATGACTCTTTGAATTATGGTTTTCTCAGGGTATAGGCCCAGTAGTGGGATTGCTGGGTCATACGGTAGTTCTATTTGTAGTTTTTTAAGGAACCTCCATACTGTTCTCCACAGTGGCTGTATCAATTTACATTCCCACCAACAGTGCAAGAGGGTTCCCTTCTCTCCACACCCTCTCCAGCATTTATTGTTTCTAGATTTTTTGATGATGCCCATTCTAACTGGTGTGAGGTGATACCTCATTGTAGTTTTGATTTGCATTTCTCTAATGATTAGTGATGTTGAGCATTCTTTCATGTGTTTGTTGGCAGTCTGTATATCTTCTTTGGAGAAATGTCTGTTTAGGTCTTCTGCCCATTTTTGGATTGGGTTGTTTGTTTTTTTGTTATTGAACTACATGAGCTGCTTATAAATTTTGGAGATTAATCCTTTGTCAGTTGCTTCATTTGCAAATATTTTCTCCATTCTGAGGGTTGTCTTTTTGTCTTGTTTACGGTTTCCTTTGCTGTGCAAAAGCTTTGAAGTTTCATTAGGTCCCATTTGTTTATTTTTGTTTTTATTTCCATTCCTCTAGGAGGTGGGTCAAAAAGGATCTTGCTGTGATTTATGTCATAGAGTGTTCTGCCTATGTTTTCCTCTAAGAGTTTTATAGTGTCTGGCCTTACATTTAGGTCTTTAATCCATTTTGAGCTTATTTTTGTGTATGGTGTTAGGGAGTGATCTAATCTCATACTTTTACATGTACCTGTCCAGTTTTCCCAGCACCACTTATTGAAGAGGCTGTCCTTTCTCCACTGTACATTCCTGCCTCCTTTATCAAAGATAAGGTGACCTTATGTGCGTGGGTTTATCTCTGGGCTTTCTATCCTGTTCCATTGATCCATCTTTCTGTTTTTGTGCCAGTACCGTACTGTCTTGATTACTGTAGCTTTGTAGTATAGTCTGAAGACAGGGAGCCTGATTCCTCCAGCTCCGTTTTTCGTTCTCAAGATTGCTTTGGCTATTCGGGGTCTTTTGTGTTTTATTTTATTCAAACATTTTTTATTTTATATTGGAGTATAGTTGATTAACAATGTTGTGTTAGTTTCAGGTGTACAGCGAAAAGATTCAGTTATACATATACATGTTTCTATTCTTTTTCAAATTCTTTTCCCATTTGGGTTATTACAGATTATTGAGTAGGGTTCCGCGTGCTATACAGTACATCAATGGTGGTTATCTGTTTTAAATATAGCAGTGTGTACACGTCAATCCCAAAGATTGTCAGATGTATTTTTAAAAAATCACCTATATTCTGTTACAATGAACATATCTAAAATGTTAGTTTCCAGAAAAGTTGAAAGTAAAAGGATGGAAAACATACCCCAGGGAAACACCAAACAGAAAGTTTGTGTACCTCTATTAAAATCATAAAAAATATACTTTCAAGCAAAAATCATTACTAGAGAAAAACAGGTTAACTTTATAATGATAAAAGGGTCGGATCCTTAGAAAAGATAACAAGAGACTTCCCTGGTGGTTCAGTGGTTAATACTCTGTGCTTCTAGTGCAGGGGGTGCAGGTTCTATCCCTGGTCAAGGAACTAAGATCCCACATGCCACTCGGTGCAGCGCGGCCAAAAAAAAATTTTAATTTCTATGTACCTATTACGATAGCTTCAAAATGTAAAAAGCAAAAATGTTCCATATGATTAATTTTGGCCATTGAGATATGAGTAGAATTGTGGTATGGCAGTTTCCTAAACGTAAGCCAGTACATGACCTTTGCCCCTTTTCATGCTTTCCAACCTGCTGTTGTCAGGAATGTGGTCCTGATGTCTGGAGATGGAGCGGACCGTGGAAATGTGGGTCCTGCCCAGGGGAGGAGCAGCCTGGGTCCCTTAGGACTTTGTGGAGTTGAACCACTGCTGCAGACTCTTGTTGTAATAAACTTCTGTCCTCCGTAAGCCACTGGTTTTTGGAGTCTGTTTCTCACACCAGAACCTAATCTTAACTAATACAAAGTGAGTTTACAGAAACTAAGGAAGTAGACAATTTTGCAAAGGAGGGAGAAAAATCATCATGGCTTTCCTAATCCCAAAGAGCTCCTGTGATGTTACTATAACACTTAGGTAATCAATAGGACAGAAGAAAAAATAGTTTCCTCAAATGACAGCTGGCAGTATATCGCATATGGTTTATTAACCTGTGCTTCTGCCTATTTCAGCTGATTTGCCAGTTAGGAAGGAAAAAGAAGATTAATTAGGTTCATTTAGACCTCTTTTTTTTTTTTTACCTTAAGAACTTAAAGTTCATGGAAATTGCAAAATGGCCCATTTGTGCTTAAAATCCTCTATAGGAAATTTAATTTAGTAACTGCAATATCTCTCAGAGAGAATGCACACATTCTAATTTCTCTTCTGTGATACCTGATTACAATCTGTTTGCGATCCCTAGAGACTAGTTTTGTTCCTGCTGCTATTGCTGCTGCTGCTGTTTGCTAATCCAGTGACAAAACCCAGAGCAGAATTGCTCAAGCCCAAACACTTGCCAGGTCATATTACAGGGATGAGAATATGAATCACCGAGAAAGTCAAAGGAAGATTTCAACATGGAAAACCAATGCCAGTGACCTCAATAAATGCTCTTCAGGACCCCAACTCTGAGAGCTAGTAAGTTCTGGTACATTGTGATCGGTGCAAATCCTCCCTGGAGCGTATTGGAGGGTGTGACCTAGGACTGCAAAGGGCAGAGGAATATGGGGCACGAGACGCTCCATCAGTGAACCAAGTGAGTGGTTTCCAAACTGGGGACACATGAACTCTTGCCAAAGGGTCTGTGGGTGTAGATGCTTTATAGGAAATCAATTTCCAGATTGCAAATTGTTTCTGAAATTTATGTATCTAAAAACGTTCCTGTGCACTAAGCCTCGGCCTGGTTTTCTCATCCTACCTTTTTACAATCATCCTTCTTCCACTTTACAAGACTCCGAGATATACTCCAGTCACCAAAGAAGACAAATCATCTCACCGTAAAACCCTAATTTATTAATTTTCTTACAGAAATCACACTGAATGGTAGAACTAATTTTCACCGCAAATAATGGTATCCATCATTCCATTATTCAAAAAGGATAATGCTCTTGGCTTCTGTATCTTTAATAATATTACAGAGTTGAAGGGCAAGAGACGACTAGTCACCCAAACAATGCTTCTTTTCTCAAAATAAGTAATATCCTCCTTAAGCCATGTTCTCATTTGGTAGAGACACATGATTTACTAGGCATCTGGAAGCCATTCTTTTAAGACGTCTTCACTGTTTCCTTTGGTGTTTTTGGGAGACATCACCCGGATATTATTAATCCTCAGTTTGTTTTTCCAAAATATCAAGTCTCACATTAAATCCTTTTTTCTCCATGAGGATTTCTGGAGTAATCACTCCTTGGCTAGACTACACATTTTCTCTATCAAATAACTTTCCCTGCATTCCAGTGTATTTGCCCTGAGTTTCTACTCTGTAAAAAATCCAGAACAGGGACCAAGTGCTACTTGACATGAAATGGGGTGAAACATTTCTTTATGGTATTCTGTCTTCTTACTTAGACAAAAGAGAGAGTTTAGAACAAAAAAGAGAGACTTTGAATAAAATAATTTATAAAAAGGTTTTTTAAAGACTCAGAATAATTGCATAAAAATAAAGAAGCAAATCAGAACACTTAACTAGGCTACTCATCCTAGATATTCTTTTTTTTTAAACTACGATTACAATGTGTCTAAATCATTTGCAAACAACCTTAGACGTTCCTGCTAGAGGGTAGAGAACATGATAAGGTGACAGATACAATGTGTCTAAATCATTTGCAAACAACCTTAGACGTTCCTGCTAGAGGGTAGAGAATATGATAAGGTGACAGAACCACCATGATAACGCACTGGGAATGAAGACCAAAATCAGAACCCACTTGATGAATGATACACGAAGAAGGGTGCTTCAGTAGATTATTAGTTCCAGTGATTTCTTCACTCTGTTGAAGTGGTGTCAGATTATCCACACCCTGGCCGTGATTTCATGGTGGGCAAATAATAGCTCCCAACCTTTGGCTTTGAGCTTGGCCATGTGAGTTTTTGGATCCATGGGATGTCAGTTGATGTGATGCAATCAGAGACTTGGAATGTCCATGAAAGTGACTCACTACAACAAGTACATCCCACAGGTAGCCACTGCCCCTGAGCCTGAGTTCCAGAACAAGGCCTGGAACCAAGCCCAGAAGCAGAGCCTGAAGCAGAGCACTTACTCAGGGCTCGCCTAGGTGAGCCAAGCTACAAGAACTGCAACTGACCTGAAGGTCTGTGAGTACAGATCCACGTGTACCACTGAGTTTGGGCTCTGTGTCTTGCAGCATTCTTGCAGCACTAGCTACTTGTCACAGAAGCTTTGCCCTCTGCAATGTCTGAGTTCATCAGGACTGGGTCTCTTAAGTCTGTGTATGATTAGCCAGGCCTGGATGATGGAGCACAGCCTTTCTACAAGGTGGTTGGCCCTGGTTTTTCTTGAGAAGTTGATTGGATCCTGTTTCTTTTTTTTCTTTTCTTAAAAATCACAGTGATGGGCAAGACTCTTACTTGTCTTTGGTATTGCTCAACATTTCCAAATTTCTAAATGACATGCTTAAACTGCTATGGCTTGGTTTTTCTTTTTAGAGATTATTGCTGACTCTTTATTCTGGAAGTAGAGGGTATAATTCTGTTGCCACCGCTCCTGCCCCCTGCTACCCATACACGGCCCCTCTTCCAGCACCTAATTGACTGGAAGAACTCTCAAATGTCAGCACCTGTAGATCTTTGCATTCATGCTGGTCAGTGTCAGATCTTCTGACTGAAGACGGAAGTCGGGTTGCCTGTGCGAGGAAGGGTCAAGGAGAGGGGGCGGCAGGGATGGTCAGCATTCTGGGAGCCCATATTTACTTAGTTCCATGATTTCCGTACAGTGTTTTCAGCTGCTTCTGGCGCCCTGACTGATAAACCTCTCTGTCGGGGAAAAGGTTTGTAAGTCCAGCTCCTCCTTGAACAAGGCTTTCAAGCTCTTTTCCTGTTTTCAGTCTATTCTTCACGTTTAGAGATGCCTCCAAGTTCTGAGTCTTTCCAGGGTCTATTTTTCTGCAAATGTTTTATTTTTATTGGCTTTGATCCCTTCAAGCTTTTAGGTTTCAGCTTTCTCTTCTCGGCTAAGCCATTTCAACCCTTCTGTTTTCTATTACCCACATTTTGTTGACTTGTTTCACCCATTTCATCTTCCCTCCCATTCTCTTTCCTCACTGTCATTTTAGTGATGTAGCATACAGGTTTAATTAACCCTATAGGCCAGTTTTTATCATTTCTATAGGTGTGGCTCAAACTGGTAAGAGAATGTACCTCTATGGGTTTATTTTTTATTTTTTCATTTATACAGAAATGAAGCACACAACATGCCTGCCTCAGTGCTCCCCAAATTTAGTTTGAGATTCTGTCATTTTGATTATCTTTTCACTCAAATCTTCCAATCAAAAGGACAATCAATTGCACTACATGTATATACGAGATAAAGATCTGAGAAAACTCTTCTGTGTTTCCTTCAAATCAAAATGTTTAAGGCAATCCTACACCACTTTTACTTTAGAATCAAAATCATTTTGATTAATGCATATGAAATGACCTTTGATATATGGCCTAATTTTAAATAATCTATATATATATAAATTACTCATATGTTCTATGTCTATTGTTTCTTACACAGTCCTAATCATTTACTATAGGAACATAGGCTCATTGTAACACATCAGAAGATAAGGAGGTATATAAATGAAAACACTAATAATTCTTCCCCATCCATTCACTTTCTAAGGCAATGTATATTATTGATTTGCTCTGAAATCATCCACAATTTGTACATATACCTAAGAAATAATACGTTAAAATTGTTTCACTAATTCAAGACATTGGGATTCAAGACACAGTAGACAATTTATTCCAGAGTAAGGCACTAGGCTGACATGTAAAATTGTAAAGGTTATAACTGGAAAGTCAATTTCCTGACTCACCCATATTGAAGTTATAGAAGGGAAATGAGTGGATTTCCAGGGAAGAGCTTTTTGGAGAGAGCTGTGCTAGCCATCTTTTCTCTACTCACCTGCCCCCCAACCTCAGTTCAGAAGGAAGGAAGAAGAAGGACTTTAAGGAGACTACTCAGAGAGCTTAATATGTGTCCTTTATCCTGTGCAGTTGTGAGGAGGGGAGGAGATGGTGGGCGAGCCTGGGGGGTGAGAGACAGGCAGACTAGAGTGGCTCTGGCAGCAAAGTGGAGGAAAGCATCCATTGCGATAGGACTGACCTGTGCTGTAGAGTTTGCTGAGCAAATAATGTGTGAGTGCTTTCCATGGGCCAGATTTTGGCTGTGGGTGAAAAATACACTGGGGGTTGGAGGAGGTAGGATGGCAGCTATAAGACCTCAGCAGAAAGTAAATGTATGAACTGTAGATTCCCAGGAATGTAGTCAGAAGGAAGAAGGCTGTTTTGGGATGGAGCAAAATACAGTGGGAAGGGCCACCAACACTGCAAGATTTTTGAAATTCTAAGGAAAAACATTCACAAGAGAATGAGCCAGATTAGGCTTAATGCAATGAATGCAAAGGTAGTTTATGACAGGGCAGACAATTTAGAAGATTCCTTGTCCTTTTACTTCTTCTTCTTTCACTCTCCTTTCTCACCAAAAGGGCTAGACTGAGACTACAGAAAGGAAATAGTGAAGACAAAGTACAAACAAGAAGCTGACCAAGCTTATTCTGTGAGGCCAGTATCATCCTGATACCAAAACCAGACAATGGTATCACAAAAATAGAGATTACAGGCCAATATAGGTAAATAGGTGCAAAAGTCCTCAGCAAAACAAAGTATTAGCAACCAAACTCAACAATACATTAAAAAGATTATACACCATCATCAAGTGGGATTTATCCCAAGGATGCAAGGATGGTTCAATACCCGCAAATCTATCAATGTGATACACCATATTGACAATGTGAAGAATAAAACCATATGATCATCTCAATAGATGCAGAAAAAGCTTTCAACAAAATTCAACATCCATCTGTGATTAAAACTCGCCAGAAAGTGGGTATAGAGGGAACATATCTCAACATAACAAAGGCCATATATGCCAAGCCCATTGCTAACGTCATACTCAATGGTGAAAAGCTGAAAGCATTTCCTCTAAGATCAGGAACAAGCCAAGGATGCCCACTCTCACCACTTTTATTCAACGTAGTATTGGAAGTCCTAGCCATGGCAATCAGAGAAGAAAAAGAAATAAAAGGAATCCAAATTGGAAAGCAAGAAGTAAAACTGTTACTGTTTGCAAATGACATAATACTATACATAGAAAATCCTAAAGACAGCACCAAAAAACTACTAGAACTCATCGACAAATTCCGTAAAGTTGCAGGATAAAAAATTAATATACAGAAATCTGTTGCATTTCTATACACTAATGACAAACTATCAAAAAGAAAAATTAAGAAAACAATCTCAGTTACCGTCACATCAAAAAGAATAAGATACCTAGGAATAAACCTACCTGCAGAGGTAAAAGACTTGCACACAGAAAACTATAAAACGCTGGTGAAAGAAATTTAAGATGACCCAAACAGATGGAAAATTATACTGTGTTCATGAACTGGAAGAATTAATATTGTTAAAATGACCATACTACCCAAGGAAATCTACAGATTTAATGCAATCCCCATCAAAATATCAATGGCATTTTTCACAGAACTAGAGCAAATAATTCTAAAATCTGTATGGAAACATAAAAGATCCTGAATAGCCAAAACAATCTTGAGAAAGAAGAACAAAGCTGGAGGTATCACACTCCCTGATTTCAAACTATACTACAAAGAAAGCTACAGTAATCAAAACAATGTGGTACTGGCACAAAAAAAGACACACAGATCAATGGAACAGAATAGATTCCCAAGAATCTATTCAGAAATGAACCCACACTTATCTGGGCAATTAATCTATGATGAAGGAGGCAAGGATATACAATGAGGAAAAGACAGTCTCTTCAATAAGTGGTGCTGGGAAAACTGGACAGCTACATGGGAAAGA
This sequence comes from Delphinapterus leucas, assembly GCF_059928025.1. Taxonomy (NCBI): domain Eukaryota; kingdom Metazoa; phylum Chordata; class Mammalia; order Artiodactyla; family Monodontidae; genus Delphinapterus; species Delphinapterus leucas. The sequence continues at coordinate 645,657 of NC_143130.1, read as the reverse complement.
ATCAAACTGGACTATACTCTCACACAAAAATAAATTCAAAATGGATTAAAGATTTAAATGTTAAGACCTGAAACCATAAATCTTCTAGAAGAAAACATAGGCAGTTTCTAGACGAAAACTTTGACATCAGTCTGCAAAATTTTTTTGAATCTGTCTCCTCAGGCAAGGGACACAAAAGCAACATTAAACAAATGGGACTACATCGAACTAAAAAGCTTTTGCACAGTAAAGGAAACTATCAACAACATGAAAAGGCCACCTACTGAATGGGAGGAGATATTTGCAAATGATATATCTGATAAGAAGTTAATATCCAAAATATGCAAAGAACTCATACAACTCGACATCAAAAAAACAAACAACCTAATGAAAAGATGAGCAGAGGACCTGAATAGACATTTTTCCAAAGAAGGCATACAGATGGCCAACAGGCACACGAAGAGATGCTCAACATCACTAATCATCAGGAAAATGCAAATCAAGTCCACAATGAGATACCACTTCACACCTGTCAGAACGTCTATTACCAAAAAGACAACAAATAACAAGTGTGGTGAAGATGTGGGGAAAAGGGAACCTCCTGCACTGCTGGTGGGAATGTAAATGGGTGCAGCCACTGTGGAGAACAGTATGGAGGCTCCTTAAAAAACTACAAATAGACTTCTACGATCCAGCAGTTCCACTTCTAGATATTTATCTGAAGAAAATGAAAACACTAATATGCATGCCTGTGTTCACTGTAGAATTATCAACAATATAGCCAAGATATGGAAGGAACCTAAATGCCCATCAATAGGTGAATGGATAAAGAAGATGTATATATACCACACACACAATAGAATATTACTCAGCCATAAAAAAAATGAAATCTTGCCATTTGCAGCAACATGGATGGACCTAGAGGGTATTATGCTGAAATACGTCAGAGAAAGACGATTACTTATGATTTCACTTATATGTGGACTCTAAAAAACAAAACAAATGGACAAACATAACACAACAGAGAGTTACAGATACAGAGAACAAACAGGTGGCTGCCAGAGGGGAGCAAGGTGAGAGGAGGAAAGAAATAGGTGAGGGAGATTCAGAGGCACAAAATTCCAGATGCAAAATAAACGAGTCATGGGTGTGCAAGGACAATGTGGGAAATATAGTTCAAGATTAATATGTAATATCTTTGTACAGTGACATGTCGTAGCTATAGTTATCAGTTTGAAAAGCACAGAAATATCAAATCTCTATGTTGTGTACCAGGAACTTACATAGTGCTGTAGGCCAATTATACTTCAAAAACAAACAAGCAAACTCATAGAAAAAGAGATCAGATTTGTGATTACCAGAGGTGGGTGTCGGGGGGAGGGGGGTTGGATGGAGGGGCTCAAAAGGTACAGACTTCCAGTTATAAGACACATACTTGCTAGGGATGTAATGTACGACATGATAAATACAATTAACATGGCTGTAGGTTACATACGAAAGAGTAAACCCTAAGCGTTCTCATCGCAAGGAAAACTTCTTCTCGATTTTTACAATTTGGAATCTATATGAGATCATGAACGTTCACCAAACTTACTGTGACCATAGACTTACTGTGATAACCTGTGACAATCACTTCACGATGTATGTAAGCTCATTACGTGGTACACCTTAAACCTACACAGTGGTGCCTGTCAATTATCCGTCAGTAACACGGGAAGAAAAAAAGATTAACTTAGTGTGTAATGGAGGTTATCAACTAAATAAAAATTTAGCTGTGGGGGGAGAAAGATATAAAGATAACGAGATATAAAGCACCCCCCAGAGCCCTCTCCTCAATATGGGAAAACTCTGTAGGACCCCCCAGACCCAGAGCTCTCCCTGGGGCTGTGGTAACTGGACTGCAATTCAGCCTTCCTCTGGTCCAGTCCTGCTGCCTTTACTCCCCTGGAAAGAGTCCCCAGTACTTGTCTCACAGGCATTTCTCCATGTTGGACTCTATTTCCTTAGGGACCTGACCCACGGTGGCTTAGTAATAGTCTCTCTGCTTCTACTTTTGCACCTTAATAGCCAGGATAGCTTCTTAGCAACATGAATCAGATCCTGCCACGCCCTCCTTAAAATCCTCCGATAACTTTCGTTTGCTTCTGGAATAAAATCGGACTCTGTCATGGCTTCAAGGCCCTCCCGTCTGCCATCCTGCCCGACTCACCATCCTCTTCTCTCTCTCTGCTTCCTGTGCTCCCCGCCACTGGCCTTCCTTCTATTCCAGGGATTTTCAATAGAGTTTAATGGACTCCTTTTTTTTTTGCCAGTACTCCAATCGGAAAACCCAGTTCTGCCAACGGACTGCCTAGCACATACCGGTATCCAAAAAAGCACTTATCAAATAAATGAATATCTAGGAAGTTAGAATCTAAAAAGAAAGAGCCATTTCACTCCTGAACATGGTCTTGGTCCATAGCATATCACTGAGAAGGCCGCTGAGGCTGGACTTCTTTGATTGTTTGTCTCGATCTGTAAGGAAAGGTTGGACCTGGGGAATTGGGCCGTTAGGACTTCATCAGACCTCGTGCAAATTTTCCTATCATCAGAATTCTGTTGAAATCTCCTGAAAAATTCCATTAAGAGGCAATCTTGTCCCATAATGAGACTTAACTCCATGATCACACAATATAGCGATTGTACTTCCCTGATTCATGGTGTTCTCCACTGTCAGTCCTTTCCTGATTGAGGTATCGGACACTCAGACCAACCTTGCCTGTCACCTTCTCCTGGTTATGGCCTGTAAATGCTCCTGTTGGCTGCCTCACACCCCTGGGCCTCACTCTAACCCCGATGAATGGGCCCTTGAAACCCACTGAGCCCCCCGTTTACAGAATGTTATGTTTACTATTGTGTCCCCCACTCCCATTCGTATGTTGAAGTCCCAGCTCCTCAGAATGCAACCTCGGAGGAGAGAGGGTCTTACAGAGGTAATGCAAATTAAAATGAGCTAATGAGGATAGTCCAATATGACGGTTGTCTTTAGAAAAGGGGGACATTTACACACAGAGACAGGTATATGGGGAGGACATCCCATGATCATGAAGATGTCCATCACAAGCCAAGAGAGGCCTGGAACAGATCCTTCCCTCACAGCCCCAGAAGGAATGGACGCTGCTGACACCTTGTGTTTGGACTTCTAGCTTCTAGAGCTGTGAGACGGTATGCTTCTCTTGTTAGGCAACTGGAGCAAATACTGCCACAGCATCGTGCCTCATCTGCTGTGCCCCAAGGGCGCTGAGCTGCCCTGAGCCAGGGTGGCTGGTCTCACAGAGAGCACATTCAGCTGGCAGAAGGTGGGGGGGCGGGGGGGAGTCGAACATGTTCAAGCCTGTCTCAGCTGCCTGTGGCAGACCTTCTCTAAAGGACACTGGACAGAACTGGGTCATGTTCTAGCTGCAGGCAGTGCGGGGAGAGACCTCTGCCTCAGCAAACGGCTGGGTGCTCTCTGTGTTGAAGGCTCTTTCCCATAACACAGCCACTCAGAATCATCAAACTGGTTCATCAGTCGTGTCCAGGGAGATGTGGGCCTCACCTTTCCGGCGCCTGGTTCAACAAAGAACGTCAGGTAGCCAGCCATCTTTGACCAGATGATTCATCAATTGTGCTCTTTCCGCGGGTCAGTCTCTCTTCTAGCTCTTAGGGGTACAGACTTGAAGGAGACAGAAAAGGTCCCTATTTCATGGTGCTCACTGCAGTGGTAGGGGAAAGGCAAAGAGACAAAGACTAGTTAAGTCCTCCTGGGAGGCTTCTTTTGGTGGGGTGGTCAGCACTCTGAGAAGTGGTCAGTTAAACTGAGAGCTGAGAGACAGCCACGTCAGTGCTTCCACATGGCAAGAAAAAACTGGAAGAAGCCAGCTGGGAATTCTACAAATTTAAGTATTATTAGAAGCTTTTTTTCTTGGAAAATCTCAAGGTTAATAAATTCCAGTAAATTCCAATTTTGCAATCAGGTTAAGCAATGGGAGATTCTGCCCCTTGGCATGAATTTGGCACATGAGGACACAAATGCTCAGATCTTGGTTGGTGCTGGCTTTTCCCTCCTTTGCAAACCAAGGTCAATTGTCCAGAACTTTGTAGATCTCTGGCCAGTTTCTACATAGGGCCCAGTAAACGCTCTCTCATATTATACAGCTGATTAAAATGCACAAGTGAAATAAAGTACCCAAAGAAGTTTCCCTGCTTCCAGGACCACTCCAGAATGCCTCTGAAAGGTGGACCCTCACCAGCTTGTTTACCTTCACCAGTTTGTGACATGCATCAACTCTACAGCTAGGATGCTGTGACTGTCTTCAAGGGTAATCTCTCTACTTTTTTTTTTTTTTTTTTGAATGGGCCCTTTATACCTATTGGCACGGAATCTTCCTTTCTGGTGTTCGCAACTCTAGGGTTCTCTGGAGGTAGAGTCCCCTTCGGGCAAAATGATTCCACTCCTAACAACTTTCACACTCTCAAGAAGAGAAGAAAACCCCAAACAAAGGTCAAATCGATCTTGTTTCTTTATGTGTCTGCAGAAAGGCTCTGTTTTTGAGCAGGGACAGCCTACTACCCTGACATGTGACACCTAACATCCTCACACATCTGCCTCCCTGGCTTTAAGGAAAAACAATCCAGTTCTAGTTCCTAAACGCTCTCCCCCCTGGGTTGTCCAGCACTGTCCCCAAACACTCCAACCCCCAAGACAGTACACTGCTCATTCCCTCTCTCTTTTTTCCCCACCAAATATTTTCTTTTTTCCCACTCCCTCATTCCCCTCTGGCTTTTCAAGGTTGGTCTCTTGTTGGTAGAGTGTCTACTGGTGGGATCAAGGTCATCTTAACCCACATTTAAAAAAGGCACTTAAAAACACGGGGAGGGCTTCCCCGGTGGCACAGTGGTTGAGGGTCCACCTGCCGATGCAGGGGACACGAGTTCGTGCCCCGGTCCGGGAAGATACTACGTGCAGCGGAGCGGCTGGGCCCGTGAGCCATGGCCGCTGAGCCTGCGCGTCCGGAGCCTGTGCTCCGCAACGGGAGAGGCCACAACAGTGAGAGGCCCGCGTACCGCAAAAACAAAACAAAACAAAGAAAACAAAAAAACACGGGGAAAGTGTTCTCACTTCATTCCAGCTCTCTGAACTAGAGTATCCAAGAGCAGTTTCTGCTTTTCCAGCGAGTGTTCGGAAATTCTAGCTTATTTGCCTTCTGGAGAGAAAAATGTGCACCTCAAATATCCTGTGAGAGGCCTTGTGCTATTTTTGAGAACCCAGTGAAGCTTTCAGGTACACAGAAGCCCTCCCGGAACGCTACAGGACTCCTGTCTGGAAGCCTGTGGGGAAGCAAAACGGTGTTTCTAACGACTATTTTCCATTTGCTACTGGTTCTGCCGTGAAGTTTCTGCTAAAACCTCTCACTGTGCTTTAGCGAAGGTGAACGTTTCCTACCTGGTGGCCAGAGCGGGGACTAGCCCTCCAGGAGGGGGAGGGAAGGAGGGGGCGGGAGGGGATGGAGGAGGGGGAGGGAGGAGGAGGACGGAGCGTGTTTCCAGGGAGGCGCGGGCGGGGGCGCGCGGGCGGGCTGGGGGCGGGCCGCGGTGCGCGCGGCCCGGCGCCCTGTTTACCCGGCGTCCTAGCAACCGGCGGGCGCGCGGGCAGAGCGTGGGGCGCGGTGCGGGCGCCGAGCCGGGCGCTGCGGGTGAGTGAAGCCCGCGGGCGAGTGCGGCCCGCGGGCGCCGGTGCCTTTGCCGCCGTCCGCGTGGGTGGGGAAACGGGAGACGCGCTCGGGCCCCGCTTCTGGCCCTCTCCCCGGCTTCCCCTTCTCTCCTCGGGCCCCAGATGCGCCCCTCCCCGTGTGTCTCCCGCGCCCGTCCCGCCCTGCCTCCCCGCGGACACCCTGCTCCTTCCCGGGCCCCCCGCTCCGCCGCCGCGCCCCGCGCGCCCGCCCGCCCGGGCCGCACCCTCGTCTCCCGTCTCCCGTCCCTTCCCCCTCCGCGTTTGCAGCTCTGCCTCAGTCCCGGCGCCGTGCTCGCTGCCGCCCTCCCGCCTCCCTCCCCGCTCAGCCCGGTAAGCCAGCCTCCCGCTCCGGCGCGTTCCGCCCGTCAGGGGGCCGCTTGCTGCCGTCATCACGTGTCTTCACGCGGGCTGAGTTTGCCTGGATTCAAGGCTCGGTTCCGGGCAGTTCGGAAACTTGATTTTTCTGTAGGTCTCACCGCCTAGCTTCCTCGTTCTCGGGATGCCAGGGTAGGCACTGTCTCCTAACCCGCTTCACCAGCCACGGTTCTGGGTCTTAGGGTGGACGCCTTTATTCCTGTAGTCTCATAAAGAATTTGGTTTTGCTTCTGCTCAAGTGTTACAGAAATTATTCACGAGTGGGTTTCATGTTATTAATGATCCTGGAGGCTTGCAACGGACCCTTAAAAAAGAAAAATTGTTGTATCCATTGGATGAGTAGAGAACATGAGTGTAAAGTGATTCTCAATTTATGGCAACAAACATGCAGTAAAACTTTTTCCCCTGTAATTGTTAAACTTTAAAATCTTCAATTAATTCAAAGATATGTACTATGTATGCCCATGTGTTCATTGTAACCATGTTTCTCAGGCCCTAAGAACTCATGGATTGGCGCTGGGTGGAAACGTCCCATCAGCCTGTCTTGATAAAAAATGTTAGTTTTTGAATTTTCACCCGAGTTATACTGACCGTTTTGGAACATCACTGGAATTAGTGGAATAAATGCTGTAGCTTTGGTTCTCTTGGTAAATTAAGAGGCCATTAGAAATTTCTCATACTTAAGAAGAAAAAAAATACAAGACCACCTATTTTTTCTTTTAAAAACTCAGTCAGTTGGGCCTCCAAAGTCTTTTTTTTTTTTTTTAAAGATCTTTTATACATGGTCTTCTCTTCTTTGGGATTTTGTTCCACTTTTTATTTTTCAAATAATATTCAAATAATATTGTACTTGCTTTCTGGATGCTCATAGGCTCCCAAAGATTTTCTTAGGCCTTATTCTTAAATCAAGCCTGACCATTGCCACAGCTCCTGGTTTATTAGACTCAGAAAAACAATTTGAATAGAGTCAAATATGTTACACACATTCTTAGAAAAATGTATCGTGATGAAAAGACTTTTTGCCTGTCGTAGCTCCTTCGTAAGTGTCTTCCAGGAAGTTACTCTATGGCATGTTGACTGCCACAGCCTTACGTAATTTCACATTTTTCTTTTAGAAGGTGCAAGAAGGAAATGATGCATACAATTCAGCTTTATAAACCAAAACAAGTTTGTACTTAACATTAAAAACAAATAGAACTGTCCTCCTGAGCCTTTCCATATAAGATAAATCTATTTGCATTTATTCTCGTAATACTGGGAAACTCAGGGGTGTCACACATAAACATCAGTACCTGCTTATGTGTTCAGAATCTAACAGAAACAAAACACTGAAATACTAAAACGACTGCACACAACAAATTCGTACATTTTTTGGTATACATTTTATTTCACTAACACTTTTTCAGATATATATATGTACATATGTATGTGTATATATATATATGTTGTTCTCAACCTTATCTGATCCAATACTTGCTTTTTATAACAAATAGTTTGTAATGCCCACTTTACTCTTCTGAAATCAAAATCATAGTTTTAAATCTCAATGGTGCTCTAAATATAAAATAAAGGAAGATAATTGAAATAAAGTATCAGCATGTAAATGCTCAAGTATATATATATATATATATATATATATATATATATATATGCTCAGAATATATAATGAAGTAATCCGTTGCTCTAGCCTTACATAGAATTACTGTGTATGCAGTAGCTCCAAATACAGACGTATCACTGAAACTTAAAATTGTGTGACTAACATTTCAGTCAATGACATGATTTTACCAACTGCTGACCTCTTGGTAAAGTTCTGTGTAATATGAAGTCTATACAACTGTCCTTTGATTTATATAATAGTTTAAATTCTGGAAAATTCAGTGCATATTAAAACTGTGAAAAAATCCTTCATGATTATTTGTAAAATAGTGATAGGTTGTAGGCTCAGGTACTAATTATCTGAAGTGTTTACGTACTAGATGCTCGAGATTGCAGCATAATTCTTCCTTCTGGGGGACTGTCCTGCACATTGCAGGACATCTGGCATTCTAGGTCCTCATCACTAAATGCTAACAGTGTTCCATTCTTATCATTTTGATAATGAAACATCTGTACAGTGTGTCTCCTCTGCTTCTCAGCAGCCAGTACTGCCCATCTGAGGACCTCTGATCTAGATGTCCCTGTTACTGTATTTCAAGATTTAATACAGGATGGAAAGTAAAATCTCCAAATCATTTCTGTAGAATATTGGTACTGAGCTTTTGTAATAATGATGGGTCGAGGGGGAAGCTAATTACATTCTTTATTTAACTTTTTTAACCATTCTCTAATATTCCAGAAGAAAGGTTTTAATGATCAGTGTTATTACAAATGAGAAAATAAACAAGTATAGATTATCTGAAAAAAAAGTCTTAAATGTCCGTTATGTATTAATGTCAGAACTTATTTATTAGCTTGGCTCTTATTTAAGTTTACAGATAATGTTATCTTTTCAAATATCTTCTTTTAAAGACTAATTTCTATTTAGCTAAAGTAAAATTTATTTCAATTTCTGTTTTACATTTTAATGCTAGACTCTTGGTAATCTAGATAAACAGGCTAAAGAGATTCTCATTTGTTCTCACATTTGCTCTTAAGAGTTATGAATTACAATAAAATATTCTGGGCAGGATATATGGGCAGGGAGTACGGAATTTGAACTGCTCAAATATTTTGATTAATAGGGTCAATATGCGCTTTACCAATTTTCAGAAAAAAATTAAAATTCTATGTCACTTAATGTTTTTATTCTGTTTCTTATGAATTCAGAAGGCACTTGGGGGACATCCAGTGCTCTCAGGATCATTTTCATCAGCCATCATTGCACTGATGCAGATGTATGATGATGACAAAGAATAACAGAAGTCATTTGAATAGCATAATTCTAAACAATGTGTGATCCAGCTCAAAAGAGCATCGCTCACTTCACCTCTGGCCCCAGCAGAGCTGCAAACCAAAGGCCTTGATGCCAACCTCCTGCAATTCTTTTTGTTTCGCTCCTGGACTTTCCTGTTTCCGATTTCTGCCCAGCTATTTGAATTCTCTCTCTTAGGCCCAGGAAAATGAGAAAGAAGTTCTTCATTCCAGGGCAGGCAGATACTGGAAAATCCTTACGTCCTCGTCAGTTTCACTTAGCGCTGGTTCAGGGAAAGTTGACTATTTTATTGAATTGAAGAGCAACTGGATAATTTAAAAAATCCACCTCTGAGATGAATAAGCAGAATGCGGGTTGGGTAAGTGCTAGCTTAAAATCTTGAAAATGAGAAATGTTCCGGGGGAAAGGTGGACGCTATTGTCTCTCTCTCTGCCTTGACGCAGTGCGCGCGCTGAGCTCGGGTCTGAGCATCGTGGGATCCCATGGGCGTGGCACTGACAAGGTCCGCGCAGTGGACGGCTGCGGTGCACGGGGCTAGGGCCCTGGAAACTACCCCTCTCAATGAGGCGATACTGAAGGAAATTATTGTGTTTGTGGAGAGTTTTATCTGGAAACATCCCCAAGAGGCAAACTATGTTTTTGTAGAACCACTGGAATGGAAAACCAATTTGGACCCCTCAGCCTTTGGACCGGGTTATGTTGTCAGGTAAGCCAGTGAATTGCTTCTAGAGTTTAATGTCTTCAGTTGCACGTTTTTTATTGATTGGTTGTAGGTTTGGGGCAAGTCGCTTAACCTCTGTGAATCTCAGAAATCTCAGAAAACCGGAGGCGCTCGGGTGGAATCTGAGGATATTTTGTTTGGCCAACACACTAATTTTTAAATTTGAATTTTCTTTCCATAGAGGATGTGTTCTCCAGGTCACCACACTCCCAACGTTTGCTGTTGCTTTGTGACTGGTCTTTCCACTCCTATGAACTGCCAGATGCCACTAGGCATTGATTTTGTGATCTCAGATATAGACAAAATCCCTTCTGATATTTAAATCTGTAAAATCTATGGGGTGGCAGAGGGAGAGTGGTACATTTTGCTTAACATAAGGGAGAAACTTCCTAACAATTAGCATTGTCCTCAAATGAGAACTTTCCAAATCTGAGATTTAAAACAAAAAATCCTATCTCCACCTCAAACAATGGGCTACCAGTTTATGTCTTTTGAACATAGCTAAATATATATCTTACGTAAATTACATACGTTTATATAACTATATTATACTTATATGAAATATTGATATATAAGTATAAATTACAACTGTAAATGATAAATTTATATAAATTCATATATACTTTTTTTGGTCACATCCTCAGTTTATGTGTCACTCCAGGCATTCTGATCCTCTTTTCTGTATCTCTGTCCCTCTTTGGTTTTGCCTATGAACTTTTTTTTTTTTGCGGTACGCAGGCCTCTCACTGTTGTGGCTTCTCCCGTTGCGGAGCACAGGCTCCGGACGCGCAGGCTCAGCGGCCATGGCTCACGGGCCCAGCCGCTCCGCGGCATGTGGGATCTTCCCAGACCGGGGCACGAACCCGTGTCCCCTGCACTGGCAGGCGGACTCCCAACCACTGCGCCACCAGGGAAGCCCGCCTGTGAACTTTTAAAGTCTGATCTTTTCAAAAACAGCTCTCTAACTAGCCAAAGTTTCCTATAGATGCCTTTTCCATTTTTTCCCTTTGGGATTATTTGTGAGAATAAACTCAGAATTTAATTTTTAGAACTGTAAAACCATTCTTGAACTGTATTTCAAAAGCTCTTTAGTTCTGGTATCATGATCTATTTTCTCTCTGAATTTTCTGAAATCTTTTTTTTTAATCATATTTTTAACGGTGCTTATGGTCACTTTCTCCCAAAGTGCTTCATTGCTCCCACCTAAGTTCAATGTAGCATCGCGCATTGTTTTTTCTAATTTTTGAAAGATGAACTCATCTGTAAAATCAATTAAAAACATGTGAACTACTTGGTGCAAAGATGGATTTAAAGCAAATGTCAGAAGAGATCAAGATTGTTGTTGTATCTTGCCTCTGTACTAATTTTGTGTACGAGTGCAGACGTGATCACATCTGTGCCCTAGTTAGGGGGGCTGACATACATATAATGTATCACTATTTCTCTATCCCTGTCCAGTTTTCTTTGCTTTATTTCTATTTTTGTATCTCTGCATACAGTCTCTAGATACAGTGTTCCCTCAAGCAGGATGTTTTGACATTTTGACACCATGTATATTCTGAACCAACTACCCCTTGATTGTCTTCCTTCTGTCAAATTTGCCATGCAGCTTTTCCGTAGGTCAACTTTTCTATCCGTCATTCTTGTTTCTGACCTGTGTTGATGATACCTTTGATGCTGGAAGGGATGAGAGGGGTGTGATAGCAGCGCTTGTTGCATAGGAAGGAATGTGTCTGTGTGTCTTGATGAAAACCAGGTAGGCACTGACTGCCCCGAAGAAGGCAAAGGTTACAGCTGAGATTTTGGTAATAATGGAGAATACCAAATGCTTTCATATCCAGGTCTTGACCATACCCCAAGGAACTGTCAGCAACCCATAGCCACTTGGTGTCTGCTACATCCAGCAACATAAGAAGTGAGGTAAACCAGGGGTGCCCTCAAAGGCAAGAAGAGTGTGTTGTGAAACAGCCCCACTGCCTCGTTCTTCTCCCTTTGGTTCATATGCACTCCTTTTGCTCAGCTCTTGAACCTTAGAACACATTTATTCATTTATTTAAAGTGGGGGACCCACTAGCCAGGATTCATGTCTGTAAGTCCGTGTGGATAGCCAAGTCATCATGAGGAATTTAAGCCTAGAGTCTCTGGACGCGTTGCTACCAAACAGTAATATCCTTGCCTGTTTTAGAATAGAGGCAGATTCTTCTTGGGGATATACATTCCCTCAGTCCTCTTGTTCCGAAACAAGTCAGTTGTATCTGTACTGTTACAAGCTTTGTTGGTCTCTGCAGATATTTTGGGGGCTGTGTTTATACTTGTGGCCTCACTTCTCAGCAGATGTGCATCTCCAAACGCGCTCTCTGTAGCCGTCAGCACAGTTGTGATCAGCCGCCTTCTGATTTAGGCTCATCGCATCTCACGTTGAAACCCATCCTTTAGTCACACAATGAGGAGGTTGTACGTTGCACCCACCACCTTCTTTTGTGCGGATGGTCATTAATTGACTAGATAAGCACAGGACTTTACGCATGGCCTGATTCACTCATTTCCTTCAGACTCATTCCCGATGTGCAGCTGCTCATCCCGTAGTATCACCTCTCCATGTTCGATTTTGAGGGGAAAATGTCTCTACTTTCATTTTAATGGAAATCATAGGTCTCTTATTACCATTTCCAATTGCTTTTGTTCTTATCACACAGGATGAGATTAACAATCTTCCTAAAACACCTCAGAATGAAGCCCAAGCCACTGTAAATTAAGGACAAGTGACACCACTCAGTGGTGACGCCATGTGTGGGGGGTGCACAGAACTGAGGCGCTTGAGTCTCTAGAATGTAGCTTGGGTGAGCGTTCAGCATTGCTTTGTGAAAATGTTGGTACCTGTTCTCTCCTTTGGTAGAACTATGATTTTTGAATCACGTCTGCTTTAATATCGCTCTATGTCAGTTGTGAACCGCAGTCTGCTGTGTCTCAGTTATGTACGTGAGTCGGGACCAAGTTATATGCCGGTACGAGTTCTGTGTGGATGAGACAACAGGACGCCTGAGCAAGGGCTCCTCCTCTAGTGATGCACACTTCACACACAGTTCATACCTTTTTGGTCCTTAGTTTTCTGATCAGTATCACTAAGGCTGAATTACATGATCTCCAGCCTTAAAGTGGTATTGTTTTATGAGACAATAATTATCGTATTTTGGTAAAATTTCAAGGTCACAGTATAAAGGTCAGTGGCCCAAAGTTCTGTTATTGAACTCTGGGTTATCCCTGAGCATTACTACATAGTTTCTCACCTATAGACTTATTTGTGGAGTAATTACTATGTTCTGGACATGGAACCTGACATTGGGGATTAAATAAATCAGACCTTTTTTCTTGCTCTCTATAGCATAAGCTGAGTATTTTTAGCTCCCTCCTGCAGTTCCAGTTTAAAAGTCTCTTGATCAGGTTGGTGGATTTCATTTATTCTTTCTTTCATTCTGCTTAACCTTATCAAGGTGGCTACAGCAGTTTTCTTCCAAAGAGCTCTTTCCTCAGCGCCAGCAGACCGTGAGCCTGAAATGGGAGGCTGCTTTTCGACAGTCCTCTCCATCACTGGCGTTTTAGCTGTCTGTTCAGCTGCAGGCTTCCGCTGGCAGAAGCAATGAGAATGTCCTATGCCCTGCCGTTATCCTGGTCTCCCCAGGAGTTTCACCTTCTCAAGTTCAGGAGCTTGGTCCTGCGGGCATTCAGTCTGCCTGTGTCTCCGTCCTTTCCTCCTCTGCTCAGCACCAGCGGCCAGCCCCAGAGCAGACCTCTAAGAAAGCTCCTCGATCCTTAGGGCGTTCTTCCAAAAGCTTTATTCCTGGGAAAGTATACATTTTGTAAACGATGCACGTCCCTGGCAAGTCTAAAAACATTTTGCTCCTTCATTTATGAAATAGTAGTAGATTGTTTTGAGTGTCAACATTTCACAGCTATTTATCTGTGTTACAATTTAAAATATCAGGTCTTAAGATGTGGACAGTTTTGCCAGAGATATCAGTATGCAGTGAAAAGCTAGGCAGTTTAGGTAATGTTGTAAGTGGTAGAAATCTAGAGATGTATCACTGCCATAAAAACATCTTAGTCTTTTAGAAATGCCAACCTAAAAAAGTTAAAATGGCCAGAAACACCAATCTAGGAGAGCTAATAATTTCTGATCAGGAAAAAGCCTAGTTAGAAAGATTGCTTGTTATCCTAAAGTAAACCAAATTGGAGGTTTGGAGTGGGAAAATAATCCATTGAGGGGATCTAGTTTGTCTTTTTTCATAGCTTTTTTGCTCATAAACAGAGTAGCCAAGAAAATTCCTAACCACTAATTACTGTGGTATAAAAATTTTATAAATTAAATAACATTAGAAATCCACAAAACATGAAAGGTTCTGTAGAACCAGTGATTTTTAAAAACATGTCCAATGCATTATTAGAAAAACAAACCCCAAAACTGTGATTGAGTTCACATAGGTATTCAAGAAATTGTTTAAAAATTTTCTTCCTGGGTATATCACGTTGCTAATAAATCTGGGGATTTAAGGGCCTGAGTGTGGATGAAAGTGGGAAAATAGATGACTTTCTAACAAGAGGTATTTATATTCTCTGTGCTTTATCATGAGACATGGAAATAATTTGTTGAAATGTCTTAAATTTAACTTCTACTGGCCTCCAGGTTAACCTTAAGCTTTCAGAAAACAATTTTTTTTTTCATTTTTTAGTGAAACAACAGTCGAGTCAGAAGAAGCGGATAACAATGCACAGCCTTTGCTATTTCTCTCTGTACCACAGATCAAAATTAGGAGCTTTGGGCAGCTGTCACGTGTGTTACGTATTGCCACAGATACAAAGCTGAAGGAAGCACAAGCATGTATTGAAGGTGATATTTATACTCCAGTCTGTGATTTGCACTTTCAGAAACCTAATCTTGGGGGCGGGGGAGGGAATCATTCCTTACAGTCTCTTGAAAAAAGTTCTCTAACCTAAAAGGTAAAAAGTACTACGTTCAACTTGATTTCTTGATTTTAAAATGTCATTGATTTATTTTGGCTGAAATGTTATGCTCATATCAGATTTCTACTTTAAATGAGAAGCCTAATGCTTTACCATTAGTAAGCTTCGAGATTTCTAATTTTAGTATGTCGTTTAAAGAGAGCCTTCTTAGCTCCTGGAAAGACCTGATGCCTTTAAGGTTGATGTCGGGGAAAAAACAGATGTCCAGGGCCAGCACCAGAATCCACCCTCTCATCTTGCATTCTGCTGTGATGGATGGTGATTTGTTTCCTTTAAAATGAATGTAGCCTCTTGCTTTAGCATACAGCCCATAATAATCTCACTTTCCTTTTGTCTCAGCCCTTTGCATTGTGGAAATACACAGCTTTCTGTGAATAGTTACATTCATTCAGTGGGAAGTATTTTTCCTCTTCACTAAAGTTATATAATGTTCTTATTATTGTCTAATCGTCTAACATGCAAAAAAGAATGTGATTGATCACCTGCTATAATTGGGCTTTAAGTATTTCTTACGAGTAGAAACCCCTGACAATAGGTAATTATGTCATATATGTGTTCTGCTTCTTTGGAATCGTGTGACCAGTGTGTCCCAGGCATAAGGTCCCTCATCTGTCTCTCATCATTCTTTGCCACTGCCCGTGGCTGTGAGGTGGAAAGTTAGTCCTTTTTCTTTAAGATGTGAACCTTAGAATAGCAGCTTCTTTTTACATCTTGACTGCTCTCCCTGTACATCAAAGCTACTTTTCTGAGAGGGATGAAATCTTGAGAATAAGAGTGAATTTAAGAAGAGTCAATAGATGCATGGTTG
Organism: Delphinapterus leucas; assembly: GCF_059928025.1. Taxonomy (NCBI): domain Eukaryota; kingdom Metazoa; phylum Chordata; class Mammalia; order Artiodactyla; family Monodontidae; genus Delphinapterus; species Delphinapterus leucas. The sequence continues at coordinate 630,089 of NC_143130.1, read as the reverse complement.
TTCATTAAATTCAACTTAATATGTAAACTTAATCCATAGAGTGTTGTGCGCCCCATCTGGCTAAGTATGTACCCTTTGCTGCATTTTGCCCTTTCTGTAAGAGCTCTAGGTACAGCTCTTCGTTTTTGGCCCAAATTGCGTGGTACCTGGCAGTTTGGAAGTCAGCTTTGTGTCTTTCCCCAGAATTCACCTAGTATCTTCATAATCGTTAGAGATGACAGCCGTAAGGTGGTGAGTGGAGATGCTCACTAAGTGGTTGGTTCCCAGGCCTCCTTCCCTTGCTCCCCCCAAGACTCTCCTGCTGGTAGTCTGCGTCCTGTGGGAAAGTTAGTGCCGTCGCCGTGCTTCCCATCAGGTCAGGCTTTCTGAATTAGTCCCATAGGCATCCCCCAACCCATCCAAATGCATATAGATTTTCACCTGAGTTGAATTCCTCCTTTCTAAACACGGTTCTGCCCCTTTCTCCCTCATTTTCAACCATATAGTTTTTTGGCCTTTATTAAATTCTGTTTTCAACATCTCTAGGTTCAACTTTCAGCCTTGATCACAAGTTGGTATTTAGAATTTTCACTATGATTTTTGCATGTACGTGAATACTGGTTAGATTCGTTTTCCCAACTAATGTCAAAAGACATTGAAAATATAAGCAGTTCAGACAGGTGGAAGAGATTGGCAGTAGATCTGTAGACTGAGAAAAACATGCTATTTTGGAGAGAAAGCATTTGTGAATACTGTTCACTGGTGTACACACACACACGCACAAACACACACACACACACACGGTTCTAGCGATCATTCTTCTAAGGAGACCAGTATTTCTCTATCTTCAAATCAATTCTGAATGTATTGATTGAATGCCTCTTCTGAATAATGCCCCACAGTCAACTTAAAAAAAAATAGACCTCTTAGCTTCTGTCCTATTAGGGTGATAGCATATAGAGATGATATTATAGTACAAGTAAACATCTCAAGAGGTGTGAGAAAGTTCCTAAGTACAGTAAAATCTGAGAAGTAGAGATTAATTCATATTGGGTCAATCAGAGAAAGCTTAATGAAAGAAACACATTTGAGTGGGCTCCAAAGGATTTGATAGTCTTTATGGTTCTTGCAATAGAAGACAAAAAGATAATTTTTTTTAATTCACTTTTTTGGTCAGCAAACAGAAACCCCATAGCAAAAATCCTGGGCTTGGATTATAATATGATAAAGGAAATAAATGAAGACTCATCTGTATTCACTATTCTTGATAAAATTACCAAAGATGATGATCCTGAAAGTGAGATTAAGATGAAGATTGCCCTGCTACTCAAGCAGCTGGATCTGCACCTACTCAATCGTTCTCTGAAAAATATTTCCTTGTGAGTCTTTTTTTTCAAAAAGAAGCTTCTAAAAATTGGTTATAAAAAGTACTTTCAGAGCTTTAGGGAAAAGACACAAGAGAAATAAAGTTTGGAAGTGGTTGCTATTGATTTAACATTACATTTTTTGGAATAAAATTTTAGTTATTGCATGAAGATTTCTAATTCTAAACAGTACAGTTTTCAGTTAACATGGCTAAAACATTGTAGTGGAGTTTCATCTGATTCTAAAGACATTAAGTGGTCTTGTTATTTTCAAAGTCTCTTAAACTATTAGATAAATTTAAAAATTATAATGCAATTATTGTGTAGTTTATCAAGTTTAAAACTTGTTCATTTGTCTAGTCTTTTCTAGTACTTTGGAATTATCTTTAAGAAATGAAGTGAATATTGAATTGAGTATATTTAATGTTGCATTCAATGCGAATCACTGATTCTTTGATGTTTTGACAGTGTTATAACACTGTAACCTGGTTAAAATTCACTGTAATTTTGTTGTTGTATAATTTAACTGATATTTTAATTACAAAAAAAGATATTCCCCCTGATATAATGAAATGTTTTCATGTTGTTTTCTGTAGATTCTGTTTTAAAGTATTTAAAATGAATTTCTAAACATTTATTTCAGAGAAATACGATTAAATCCAGGGACTGTTAAGAATGATGTAGAGCTGCTTAAACGGTTCTCAGGAAAGGGAGAAAAGACAGTCTTGGAATCTATCGAGTACACCTCAGGTTCATTTTATATTATATATATTTTCATAATTATATTTTCAAAATGCTTCAGTAGCTACATTAAATATTTAAGAAATTAAAACTTAAAATTTCAATCCTATTTTTTTGAAGCCAACCTATTTTACAAGTTGAGGTTAAGGAGCTCCTTTTAATTGATTGATAATTGGTTTCAGATTACGAATTTTCAAATGGATGTCGAGCCCCACCTTGGAGACAAATTCAAGGGGAAATTTGTTATGTGCTGGTGAAACCACATGATACTGAAACTTTGTGCACTACTTGTAGCAAAGAAGGAGTGTTTTTAAATGGTGTAAGTAATTTTTTAAAAACCGTATTGACTTTGGTCTCCGTCAGTGCAGGCATGTCTCCAGGACTGAATCCCAAAACCACAGAAAATGAAGTATGTTCTGTGGGATTCGTGCAGATCCCTTTGCTGTGTGTTTGCTGTCTCTGTGTCCCTTTGCAGGTCCTTAAGTCAGTATTCTAGGAAATGGCCTTCAAAGTGACCCGTTCCACTAACTACAGCCTCTTTAACATAATCAGTGTGCTGACTAATGACACAAGTATTTAAGGAAAGACAAGTCGATAAAGGAGCACCGAGGTAATGCGGAAGCAGTTGGAAGAGTTGAGGGGACAGACGAAAGAGCAGGGAGGGGACCCACATGCGGGAGCCTGGAGGACGTGCCCCCCGAGTTGGGGCCTCCGCAGTCTGGGGCCTAAGCGGCTCCGGGCAGGGCCCGCGCAGACTGGGACTCAGACCCCTGAGGCGCGGACCCCGCTTGCGTGGGTTCGCACGTCTGGAGAATGGTCACCTCCAGGCCGTGCTGGTCCCCTCGGAGCCCAGGAGTCTGCATGGAACCGGCCCCGGAGCCCTGGGAAGTAAGCAGCGCCCACTTAGCGTTGGCGGGGCAGGCGCTGGGGCAGGCTGGGGCAGAGCCTGGCCCGGGCCTCTGACGGGGGGTATCTGAGGGGTCACGGTGAGCCTGGTTCTGGGCCTCTGGGTTCTTCCAGAGGAAATTAGAACCAACTGTGGCTGCTGGGAGCAACTGCCACTGCCGGGTGGGGGGCCGTTGCTAGGTGGCTCTGACAGGACGTGGGAGGGAGCATGTCTCTTCTGCCTCGTCCAGCCTCCCCGCTGGCCTCTCCCCCGCTGGCCTCCCTCTGCCGGCCTCTCCCCGCCTGCTGCCCGAGACTCAGCCGGCCTGGCAGCGGAGAAACACAGCTTTGCAGGCTGCCGGCCCGAGGGTCGCAAAGCAGAGTGTGGGCGGTGGGCCTCGACCTGAGAGAGTCGGCACATGCATGGCCTTCTGGATCCTCTGGATTAAAACCTTGACACTGAGCCTCACGTCTGCTGACTGAACTTGGCTAGAAGGAGCTCAGCTTCCTCTGAAAACCCGGCTCTTGCTGTCTTCCGTGTAAAACTGGGGCTCGCAGCAGAATTCTGCAGGGAGGCTCCAGATCCTTAATGGGGACCCAGCTATCGCAGGGTGCCGTTGGAGCCTTGGCCTGGGCTGCTTTCGACATGCGGCCGTGTTCTCGGCGGCGGGGCTTGTCTTCCGACCTGCCTTTCGTGCTTGTCCCATAAGTCCTGGGCTTATTTCTGCACAGAGGAGCCCGACAGCCTAACTATGATTTGCTTTTGGTTTGCTTTGATGCTTTAGAAAAGCGAAATCTCTAACCGGAAAATAAGAGCTTAGAGAAAAAAGGAATGCTTCTCTTGGGCCTTCCAGAGTGGGGCAAGGAGCCTTTGTTTCTGTAAAAGGCTATTGACGCACATACAACTTTATTTGACATGGAAACATCTGAGTGTTTCTCTCAGGTTAAAGAATGGAAGACAAGGATCTGAAGCTGTTCAGTCGTTATAAGAAAATGTATAACACACGACAGTTTACATGTATCTGTATGTTTTACATATATATACAGTTATACATGTAACACTACAGTTTTTATGTGTATATGTATGTGCAAATACACACACATACAGGGTGAAGGAAGAGTAATAGTAGGAAAGCAAAGTGAAATGAGGAACTGAAAGAGAGGAGAGGAGAGACAGAGGCTGAGGGTGGAGGGACAGGTGGTCACATAGAGGTCCCACCCCTAGAAAATGAGCCCATAGCAATCTCGCTCCACACGCAGCAGGGGTAGGGTGAGACCAACAGAAACACAGCCTTTTATGTGGTGACATTCTAACCTCCAGGCCTTCTATGACTTCGTCAAAAGCTCTTGAAGTCATAATGCATTTTCACAGGAGAGAAGTGGGAAGGGAGCTTTCAGGTCTCTGCTGGATAGCAGCGTGTCCTGTGCATCTAAGGGGCACTTGGTAAAGTCTTGCTGAACGAATGAATGAATGAACGAATGAACGAACGAACGAACGAATGAATGAAGAGGTAACATTAAGAGGGAAGGGCGTGCCTGTACATTTCGTGTATAGACTGCCGTGTGGATCCTTTAGAGGGGAAGACAGTACTTGTGCTTGGGCTGTGGTGTACTGGTCTGGCTCTTACATGCTCGTCCGTTAATTATGGCAGCAAACTTTCTCCTCCAAAGGGCGAAACAGATGATGGGAGGGAAATTAATTACGAGAGAAAAGGAGACATTTATAAAGACCGCGTCACACTTTTAAGAGAAAAATCAGCAATATTTTCCGAAAATATGTCTCAGCAGGTAAGTCTTACAGTCTCTTTTGAACTCTCAGAGCATTCTACTTTTTGGCTACAACTTTCTGTAGCATAAAACATTGGAGAGTAATTCTGCCTTGTTTTGGACAGTACTTTCAATTATTGGAGTGTTTCCCACAATGTAAAGCAATAAATACTGTAAATGTAGCAATTTAAGAATGTTTCTGGTTTTCTTTAGGTGACAGGTGTAATATTTCAAAGTGCTTTCTAAATAGGACTTTTTCATTTTCCGTTTTGAATTAATTACACTAAGAACAAGGGACTCAGGTCTGTTAATGAAGCCTAGACGTTTTGATTATTTTTATCCTTTCTGGTAATCCCATGACTACTACCTAGTTGGATTGTCTTAATAAGTGTGTCAACTGCGTGTGTATAAGAACTGGGCTTTTGTGTCTCCCGTGGTTTGTGAAATAGTGCTGGACAAAGAAATCAGTCAGTGTAGTATTTTGTGAAAAAAATTTTGCTTGAAGCTGATGTAGGTAAGAAATGATATGCAGGGAACACGAGTGTGGTTCCCTTATGCTCCGGGCTGATCCTCAGGCTGAGGGCAATTCCACAGAGCCCACAGGGCTCACTGATCAGGTCCATCGTCTTTCTGATGCTGCTGCTTGTGGAGCGCCCCGTTTTCTTGTCAGACTGCTGTCGCTCTCATCCTGGCACTTTGTCATCTTTTTGTGAATTCTTTTTGTTTCCTGGTGTTTGATCACTTGTTTCCTGGACCCCAGTTTTCCGTTGTTGTTGCACTGCTGTTATTGTCCTAAAGTACATATATACATAAAATATAAAATGTGCCATGTTAACCGTTTTAAATGTATCATTCAGTAGCATGAAGTACATTCACAAAGATGTGCAACCGTTACTACTATTTCCAAACCTTTTTCATCATCTGAAACTGAGCAATAACTCTTCATTCCTCCTCCCCCAGCTCTTGGTAACCTCTAATCTACTTTCTGTCTCCACGAATTTACCTATTCTAGGTATTTCATCTAAGTGGACTCATACAATATTTTGTCCTTTTGTTTTGGCCTATTTCACGTACCGTAATGTTTTCAAGGTTCATCCGTGACGTGCCCGTATCCGAACTTCATTTCTTTCTATGGCTGAATGATATTCCATATATGTATATACCAAATTTTCTTGATCTGTTCATCTACTGATGGACACTGGGTTTTTCCACCTTTGGTTATTGTGAAAAGTATTATGAATATTGGTGTACAAATATCTGTTTGAGTCCCTGTTTTCAATTCTTTTGGGTGTATGCGTCCGGGTGGCATTTCTCAGTCATATGGGGGTAATTCTACGTTTAACTTTTGAGGGAACTTCCAAGCTGTTTCCGCAGCAGCTGAACCATTTTACATTCCCAATGCACTGTATGAAGATTCCAGTTTCTTCACATCCTCACCAACACTTGATATTTTCTGTGTATGTTTGTGTTTATTATAGACATCCTAATAAGTGTGAACATGGTGTTGCATTGTGGTTTTGATTTGTATTTCCCTAATAATTAGTGATGTTGAGCATATTTTCATGTGCTTATTGGTCATTTGTATATCTTCTTTGAAGAAATGTCTATTCAAGTCCTTTGTCCATTAAAAAAATTAAATTGTCTTGTTGTTGAGCTAGAGTTCTTTATATATTGGGGGTATTAATTCCTTATCAGGTAGAAGATTTGCAAATATTTCCCCCTATTCTATGAGTTATCTTTTTACTCATCTTGATAGTGTCCTTTGGTATACAAACATTTTAAATTTTGATAAAGCCTAATTAATATATTTTTTCTTTTGTTACCTGTGCTTTTGGTATCATATTTAAGGAACCATTGCTAAATCCAAGGTAATAAAGATTTGCCCTTAAGTTTTCCACTAAGAATTTTTTAGTTTTAGTCCTCTCAAGTTTAGGTCTTTGATTCATCTTGAGTTAGGTTTTGTATATGGTGTAAGGGGCAACCTTCATTCCTTTGCACATGGATGTTCAGTTTTCCCAGCACCATTTGTTGAAGACACTGCTCTTTCCCCACTGAATGGTCTTGTCATCCTTGTTAAAAATCAACTGACCATAGATTTCAAAGTTTATTCTTGGGCTCTCAATTCTGTTCCATTGGTCTGTATGTCTATCTGTATACCAGTCCCATACTGTTTTGATTACTATAGCTTTGTACTAGTTTTAAAATCAAAGTGAGTCCTCAAACTTTGTCCTTGTTTTTTCAAGAATCTTTTGGTTATTTGGGGTGCCTTGATTTTCTATATGAATTTTAGGCTTGGTTTTACCATTTCCACAAAAAACACCATTGAGATTTTGATAGGGATTGTATTGAATCTGTAGATTCCTTTGTATAACACTGTCATCTTAACAATATTATCTTCTAATCCATGAACATGGAAAGTTTTTCCATTTGTTTGTGTCTTCTTTAACTTCTTTCAGCAATGTTTTATAGTTTTCAGTGTATAAGTCTTTTGACTCCTTGGTTAAATTATTCCTAAGTATTTTATTCTCTTTGATGCTATTGTAAATGGAATTGTTTTCTTCATTCCCTTTTTGATTGTCCACTGCTAGTGTATAGAAATACAACTGGTTTTTGAGTGTTACAATCAGATTTGATTTTTGAATGTGAAGTTCAAAATTGAATCCTGCAACTTTGCTGAATTTATTTAATTCAGTTTCTGTTCAATCTTTAGGTTTTTCTATATATAAGATCAAGTCACCTGTGACCAGAGATAGTTTACTTTTTCCTTTCCAATTTGGATGTTTTAAATTTCTCTTTCTTGCAAAATTCCATGGCTAGAACTTTCAGGACTATGTTGAATAGAAGTGGTGAAAGTAGATTCCTTGTCTTACTCCTTACTCCTTAGGGGAAATGCTTTCAGGCTTTTGCTACTGAATATGATGTTAGCTGTGGGCTTTCCATACATGGCCTTTATCTTGTTGAGGAAGTGCCCTTCTCATCAGTTTTCTTTTTCTTGGTCCACCCCATCATTTTGGTAGCGCTTCCTGAGTAAAAGAGGCACATAGGAGGGAAAAAAATTGAGGGTTAGCATGTTGGAAAATATCTTTATTCTTCTCTCTCAGTTGTTGTTTCTATAACGACAGTTTGAAAATAATTTTTACTTAGAATTTTAAAGGCATTTTTCCTATGTGACCTGTTTGTTTTGGCTTTTCCCATATAATGAGGCTTTAGGATTTTCTCTTATCCCTGATGTTCTGTACTTTTCATGATGATATGGTTGGTGCTGGTTTTTGTTTGTTTTTCATTAATGATGACATACGTCCTTCAGAACGGGAAAAATATTTTTGTATTATATCTTTAATCATTTTTTTTCCTCTCTGATCTTTTTGTTCTCTTTTTGAAACTTCTATTTGGATCTTGGGGCCTCTGAGACTGATCCGCTGATTTTCTTTTCTCTCATACACCCCACCACACTTTCTGCAAATATTCCTTTACTTTGTCTTCCAAACATTGTACAAATCTTTAAAATTTAAGCTCTTATGTTTTTAATGTTTTGTTTTGGGGTGTTTATTTTTACAGACCACATGCTTTCATTTCTCTTGGGTAAAACCTCAGACTGAAATGGCAAGGTTATATGGCGGTTATATGTTTAACTTTTTAAGCCATCGGTAAACTGCTTTGCAAAGGGGTTATAACCATCTCCATCCACTCTGGCAGTGCATGAGATTGACAGCTGTGCCACATACTCATCAATAAGTGGTACGGTCAGTCCTTTATTTTAGATGTTCTAATAGGTGTGTACGGATATCTCACTGAGTTTTAATTTGCATTACTTGAATGCATCTTTCATATGCTTATTTGCCATTTATATATCTTAAGTGGTAAAGTGTATATTCAGATCTTTTGCCCATTTTTTATTGGATTGTTTGGTTCCTTATTACTGAGTTGTGAGATATACATACATACATATAGACTTATATATTCTTTCAGATACAGGATTTATAAATAAATATTTTCTCCCAGTTTGTAGCTTGTTATTTCATTCTCCAAAAAGAGTCTTTCAAAAAGCAAATGTCCTCAATTTTGATGAAGTCCAACTTATTATTCTTTTATAGTGTTGTACCTAATAAAGCTTTACCAAACCCAGTGTTACAAAGATTTTCTCCAGTGCTTTTTTTTTTTTTTTTTTTTTTTGGCGGTACACGGGCCTCTCACTGTTGTGGCCTCTCCCGCTGCAGAGCACAGGCTCTGGATGCACAGGCTCCACAGCCGTGCCTCACGGGCCCAGCAGCTCCGCAGCATGTGGGATCCTCCCAGACCGGGGCACAAACCCATGTCCCCTGCATCGGCAGGCGGACTCCCAACCACTGCACCACTAGGGAAGCCCTCCAGTGCTTTTTTTATAGAAGATTTTAAATGTTAGGTTTTACATTTAGGCCTATGATCCAATTTAATATATCTTTTGTACATGATATGAGGTATGGATCAAAGTTCATTTTTTTCTTTTGCATGTAGATATCTAGTTGTTCCAGCATCATTTGTTGAAAAAGAATTGTCCTTTCTTTGCATAGTTGTCCATTTATCTGGGTGTATTTCTGTTCCATTGATCTATTTGTCTATTTTTATACCAGAACCACACTGTCTTGATTACCTACTTACTTGCATTAAGTCTTGGGTCAGGTAGTGTCAATCCTCTGTCAATCCAGTTGTTCTTTGGAGTTGCTGGCTATTCTATATCTTTTGCATGTCCGTTCAAATTTTATAGTCAGCTTGTCAATTTCTTCATAAAATCCCGAAGGAATTATGACTGATCTTGTGTTGAATCTATAGATCAATTTAAGAACTGACATCTTAACAATATGGGGGTTTCCAATCCATGGAACACAGTATATCCTTCCATTTGTTTAGTATTACTTAGCATGTCTCTCCATCTTATTTAATTTCTCTCAGCATTGCTTTGTAACTTTTGGTGCACATGTCTTACACATCTCTTGTGAAACTTATCTGTAAATATTTCCTATTTGGGAGCTATTGTTAACAATAGTTTTAAAATGTCAATTTCTGGTTATTTGTTGCTACTATATAAAAATACACTTGATTTTTGTATATTGATTTCATACGCTGAAACCTTGCTAAAGTCACTTATTAGTTTTGTCTGGTTTGTAGATTCCAAAGGGTCTTCTATGTAGATAGTCATATTGTCTATAAGTAAAGATCATTTTACCTCTTCCTTTACAATTTCAGTGATTTTATTTCTTTTTCTTTCCTTAATGCACTAGCTGGAACCTCCAGTACGGAATTGAATAGATGTGGTTTCTTGTTCCTGATGGTAAAGGGAAAACTTTCAGTTTCTAATTATTGTTAGCGGTCGGTTTTTCATAGATGAAATTTATAAGGTTGAGGAAGTTCCCCTCTATTCCAAGTTGTTGAGAACTTTATTAGGATTGGATATTGGATTTTATCAAATGATATTTCTGTACCTGTTGCATTAATCATGTTCTTTTTTTCCTCTTTTAGTTTAACATGGTGAATTATATTGATTTGCAAATGATAAACCAACTTTACATTTCTGGGACAAACTTCATTTGTTCAGAGTGTATTATCCTTTTTATATACTTTAAAATTTTAATTTGCTAAGATTTTATTAAGACGTTTTGCATCTATGTAAGATTATCAATGTGTAGTTTTCTTTTCTTCAATATCTTTGTCTGGTTTGGGTATCAGAGTAATACTGGCCTTATAGAATGAGTTGGAAAATTTTATCTCCCATTCAATTTTCTGGAAGAGTTTGTGTAGAATTGCTATTCTTTCTGTCTTAACTGTTTGGTAGAATTCACCAGTGAAGCAATCTGTGCCTGGAGTGTTCTTCGTGGGAAGGTTTTTAACTACAAATTCAATGTCCTTTCTAGTTCTAGGACCATGCAGGCTATCTGTTTCTTCTTGAGGGAGCTTGCTAGGTTGTCTTTAAAGGAATGCATCCCTTTCATCTAAGTTGTTGAACTGATTGGTATAAACTTGTTTATTCTTTTATTAACCTTTTAACAACTGTAGAATCTGTAGCTGTTGTTACCTCTTTCATGCCTGATATTAATCATTGTGTTTTATTTTTTCTTGATCCATCTGGCTAGAAGTCCATCAGTTCTCTCAAAGAATTCACTTTTGGTTTCATTGATTTTTCTCTATTTTTCTTTTTTCTACTTCACTTTGATATTTATTCTTTTCTTTTTACTTAGAGTTTCATTTACTCTTATTTCTCTAGATTTTTTAATCATACATTTAATTTAATCTAGTTATATTTGCATTGAAAGGGATTTTGGTGATTTCAGGGGTGAATAATATTAAGAAAGAATTCTCTTAAGTCTACATTCATCTACAGAGAATTTGTCTTTTGGACAAAGACATTCAGAAACAAGTGAGCACCTCTCTGGGGCAGGACAGCAGTAAGATGGAAGGCAGTCTCCACTTTCCTGCTCTCACCTTAGCACTGACAGTTCAGAGATGCATCTATTTTTACATCCTTCTGTCTGTTTTGAGTTTATGTTGCTCTTCTTTTGCTAGTTTCTTAAGGTCGCAGCTTAGACTCTTGATTTGAGAGTTGGATTCATTTCTAAGGTAAGTGTTTAGTGCTATAAATTGCCCTTACAGAATTTTACCTACCTGTCACACATTTTGGCGTTATATTATCACTGTTTTCATTTTCATTCAGTTTTATTTTTTAAACTTCCCTTAAATCCACTATACCTCAATAAAAGTTTTTTTCCTTGAGACTTCCTCTTTGATCCATGATTATTTATAAGTTTGTTGTTTAGCGTTAGATTGTTCTATTACGTGATTCATTGTTAGTTTGATTCCACTGTAGTCAGAGAACACACTCTAAATAACTTAAATCTTTATAAATTTGGTTTTTGGTGTGGTTGAGTTCTTCATACCCTTGCTGATTTTCTATCAGTGTTGAGAGAAGGATTTGAAATCCTCCAACAATAATTGTAGATTTGTCTGTTTCTCCTCTTAGTTCTCTCTGTTTTTGTGTTTGCAGCTCTGCATACACATTTAGGATTATGTCTTCTTGATTGACCATTTTATCATTATGTAATGTCCCTCTCTGTCTTTGGTGATTTTCTTTTTTCTGAAGGCTACTTAATCTGCTATTCATATAGCCACTCCTACCTTTTTTTTTAACTAACGTTTGCATGGTGTATCTTTTTCCCTTCTTTGACTTCCAAGCTACCTATATCATTATATTTGTAGTGAGTTTCTTATAGACAGCATATAGTTGAGTCATTTTTAACATCCATTTTCTGAAACTCTGTTGATGTATCCATTGGTGTGTTTAAGTCGTTTACTTTTAATTATTGATATGTGAGAGCTTAAGTCTGCCAGCTTAGTTTCATTTTCTGTTTTTTCCTTCTGTTTTCTTTCACTTTTTTTTTTCCTGGTTTTCTTTGGATTACTTGAACATTTTTTTTTGAATTCCATTTTGATTTTTCCATACTGTTTTTTTTTTTTTTTTTTTTTTGCGGTACGCGGGCCTCTCATTGTTGTGGCCTCTCCCGCTGCAGAGCGCAGGCTCAGCGGCCATGGCTCATTGGCCCAGCCGCTCCGCGGCACGCAGGACCCTCCCGGACCGGGACACGAACCCGTGTCCCCTGCATCGGCAAGCGGACTCCCAACCACTGCACCACCAGGGAAGCCCCTCCATAGTGTTTTGAGTGTATCTCTTTGTGTAGTTTTTGGTGGTTGTTGTAGATATTGTATTATACATAATTTATCATCGTCTACTGGTATGACATTTTACCACGTGAGTGAAGTATAGAAACCATATCTCCCTTTAAGTCCCTTTACACTCTCTCATTTATATTTGCCTTTATTTCTGTCACATTGATAACTGTATGAGACACTGTTATAATTTGTGCTTCAACCATCAAACATCATTTAGAAAACTCAAGAGGAGAATGAAAGTCTTTTGTATGTACCTGTGCTTCTATTCTTTCTGTTTTCTGTTGTTCTTTGTTTTTGTTTTTTTTTTTGCGGTATGCGGGCCTCTCACTGTTGTGGCCTCTCCTGTTGCGGAGCACAGGCTCCAGACACGCAGGCCCAGCGGCCATGGCTCACGGGCCCAGCCGCTCTGCGGCATGTGGGATCTTCCCGGACCGGGGCACGAACCTGTGTCCCCTGCATCGGCAGGCAGACTTTCAACCACTGCGCCACCAGGGAAGCCCCTTTCTGTTCTTTTCTTCCTTTCTGGTGTTGCCAATTTCTTTCTTTTATCATATCCTTTCTGTTTAAGAACTTCTTATTCATTGAGGTAGGTCTGTTGGTGACAGATTCTCTTAGTTTTCCTTTATCTGAGAGCATCTTGAATTCCCCTTTATTCCTGAAGAATATTTCGACTGGATATGGTATTCTGGCCTGACGGTTTTTTATTTTCAGCACTTGAAAAATGTTGTTGCAGTCTTTCTGGACTCCACGGTTTCTCCTGAGAAATCTGCTGTTATTGTAATTGTTTTTCCTTTATAGGTAAAATATTGTTTCTCTCTCATTGCTGTTAAGAATTTTCTTTGACTTTAGTTTTATGGAGTTTGATTATTATGTGTCTTGGCAGGAATTTCTTTGGGTTTATTCTGTTTAGGGTTTGCTCAACTTCTTGAATCTTAGATTTATGTCTTTTTCCAAGTTTGGGAAAATTTCAGACATTCTTAGAATGCATTTTCAGTCTGACCTTCTTTCTCCTCTCCTTCTGGTGCTCTGATTACATGACTGTTGGATTTTTTGCTGTGGTCCCACGGATCTGGAGGCCCTGTTTATTTATTTAAAAAAATTTTTTTTAAATATATTTCCTCTTTGTCGTTCAGATTGGGTAATTTCTGTTGTTTGTCTTCAGGTTCATGGTTTCTCTCCTATGTCTTCTCCATCCTGTTGCTGAGCTATCCAGTGAGTTATTTTGGTTTGTAAATTTCATTTTCAGAATTTCTATTTGGTTCTTCTGTATATCATCTATTTATTTGCTGAGACTTTCTGATTTTTCATTTGTTTCCAGTCTTCGTAATTGATTATCGAAGCATTTTTATGATGGCTACTTTATTTTTTTTAATAAATTTATTTATTTATTTTATTTATTTTTGGCTGTGTTGGGTCTTTGATGCTGTGCGCGGGCTTTCTCTAGTTGTGGCAAACGGGGGCTGCTCTTTGTTTTGGTGCACAGGCTTCTCATTGCGGTGGCTTCTCTTGTTGCAGAGCAGGGGCTCTAGAGCGCAGGCTTAGTAGTTGTGGCACACGGGCTTAGTTGCTCTGTGGCAAGTGGGATCTACCTGGACCAGGGCTCGAACCCGTGTCCCCTGCACTGGCAGGCGGATTCTTAACCAGTGTGCCACCAGGGAAGCCTCATGATGGTTACTTTAAAATCTTATTCCAACATCTATTTGAGATTATTTCATCATCCATTTTACTTTGGTATAAGCATCCATTCATCGTCCTTTCTCATTCAGGTTGTGACGTTCCTTGTTCTTGGTACGATGAGTGATTTTTTGTGTTGTCTTGGACATTTTTGGATTATGTTATGAAACTTTGGATTTTATTTAAATCTTTTGTTTTAGCAGGACTTCTCTAAGTGTAGGTCTCATAGTGTAGGTCTGGGGTACTACAAGGTGCATGTAAAAATCCAGGTTCCCCACTTAGACTCCATTGAGAACCTGGTGGTGTAGGGTGCCTCGTTACCACTGGGCAGGGGGTGGAAGTTCGGCCTCCCCACTGGGCCTCTGCTGACACTCACCTGGCTAGGAGGGGGAGGGTGCTTTATCACATGCTTCCCATGGGGCCTCAACTTAAACCATGGGAGATGAGCCTGTTACTACTTGGAGGTGGTGATTTTACTGTGTCTCGAGATGATAACATGATTTTCCTTCTTTAGTCTGTTGATATGGTCATTCATTTTTGAATATTGAACTAATATTAATCCCGGGGTTGGGATCGGTCATGATGTCTTACCCTATTTGACATTGCTAGACGTCATTTGATAATATTTTGCTGAGGATTTTTGCATCTGTAGTCATGAAGGATATGGGTTAGTAGTTATCTTTTAATGTTTTTGGTATCTGGGTAATGTGGCCTCAGAATGAATTGGGAAGTATGCACTACTCTTTTCTTCTTTCTGGAATTCTTTATGTAGATTGAATCTTATTTCTTTGTTAAATGCTTGGTAGAATTTACCAAGGAATCCATCTCTACCTGAAGGTTTCTTTGTTGAAAGGCTTTATGTTGAGAATTTTATTTCCTTAGTAGATATAGAACTATTCAGATTTCTTTCTCTTACTGAGCTTTGGTGGTTCGTGTCTTTCAATGAATTTGCACATTTTATCTAACTTACTTCAAATATTGGCATCAAGTATAACACTCCACTATTGTCTTCTGATGTCTGGAGGCTCTGCTGTGATAACCCCTCTTTCGTGCGTAATATTGGTCATTTATATCATCTTTTCATTCTTGACTAGTCTGGAAAGAAGTGATAAATTTTATTGATCTTTTCGAAGAACAGCTATTTGTTTCATTGATTTTTCTCTATTGTTTGCTTTCTATTTTATTTTGTTTCTGCTCTTTAAATTTTTCTTTCTTCTGCACTCTGGGTTTAATTTGCTCTTCTTTTTTTTTTTTTTTTTTTCCTGTGGTACGCGGGCCTCTCACTGTTGTGGCCTCTCCCGTTGCGGAGCACAGGCTCAGCGGACATGGCTCACGGGCCCAGCCGCTCCGCGGCATGTGGGATCCTCCTGGACCAGGGCACGAACCCGTGTCCCCTGCATCGGCAGGCGGACTCTCAACCACTGCGCCACCAGGGAAGCCCCTGCTCTTCTTATTTAATTTCTTAGTTGGAAGCTTAGGCATCGATTTGAGACCTTTATTTTGTAATATAAAGTTTTATGCTGTAAATTTCTTTATAAGCAGCATATGAACTGTGTCCCATAGACTTTGGTGTGTTTTCATGCAAATCAATATCTCTGAGGATTTTCCATATATCTTCTTATGGATTTGTAGCTTACTTCCATTTTATTATGAGACAATGTTGCGTATGATTTTAGTTCTTTTGAATTTGTGGATGTTTGTTTTATGGCTTAAAATATGGTCTGTTTTGGTGAATTTTTCCTTGTGCATTTGGGAAGAATGTGTATTCTGCTGCTGGGTGTGGTGTGTTCTATAAATGTCAGTTACGCCCAGGTGGTTGATAGCCTTCCTCAGGTATTTTATATTCTTTTTTTTTTTTTTTTCCTGTGGTACGCGGGCCTCTCACTGTTGTGGCCTCTCCCATTGCGGAGCACAGCCTCCGGACGCACAGGCTCAGCGGCCATGGCTCACGGGCCCAGCCGCTCCGCGGCATGTGGGATCTTCCTGGACTGGGGCACGAACCTGTGTCCCCTGCATCGGCAGGCGGACTCTCAACCACTGCGCCACCAGGGAAGCCCTGTATTCTTATTAAGTTTTGTTTTGTTCATTCTGTTGATTATTGAGAGGGGGGTTTTGAAGTCTCCTAATTGTGGATTTATCTGTTTTTCCAGTTAGTTCTATTGTTGCTTTACTCTTTTGAAATTCTATTGTTTGGTGAACACACAGTTAGAATTGGGTGTAATTGGCTCTTGGTCATTATATGTCTCTCTATCTCTGATAATATTATTTGTTTTGAAGTCCATTTTGTCTGATTTTAATGTGGCCATTCCTGCTTTTTTTGATTATTGGTTTCATGGAATATTTTTCTGCAGCTTTTTACTTACAGTGTATTTATATCTTTATATATAAAATCGTTTCTTTTAGACCACAAATAATTGGGTTTTCCTTTTTCATCCACTCTGATGATTTCTTTTAATTGACGTTTTTAAATCATTTTCATTTAATGTGCCTGCTGATAGAGTTGAATTAAATTTACTATTTTGCTTGTTGCTTTTATTAGTCCCGTTTGTTCTTTGTCCTTTTTCCTTCCCCTTTGAATTAACTGAAGTTTTAGAAATGATGCCATTTTGTGTATGCAATTAGTTCATCAGTTATACTTTTTAAAAAAACATCTCAGTTGGGCTTATAATATATGTCTCTAATTTACCTTGTCTGCCTTTGAACAGTATTATACAGTTTCACAAGTAGTCTAAGAGCCTTACAAGAGTGTGTTTCGAATGCCTCTCCCTGTGTTTGTACTATTGTTGTCACACATTTTACTTTGACATGATATCAACTCCTTATCACAAAGAAACTTTTATATTTATTTTTACCATTTCTACATTCTTTTTTGTAGATGTATGTTCTGCCTCGTATGAGATCCCTTCTGACTGAAGAGCTTCATGAACAATTTTTTTAGCCTGGGTCTTCTGGCAGTGAATTCTCTCAGCTTTTTTTCATCTGTGAAGTCTTTATTTTACCTTCATTTTCAAAAGATTTTTTTTCTCTGTATAGAATTTTGGGTTGACAGGATATGGGTTTTTTTCCCTTTCATCACTTTAACTGTATCGCTCCCTTGTCTTGTGGATTGCATTGTCTCTGATGAGAAGCCTCTTTTAATTGTCATGTTCCTTCCTCTCTCTATAATCTATCTTTTATTTCTGGCTGCCTGCAAGGTGGTCTCTTTATCCTTGGTCTCAGCAGTTTGACTAAGATGTGTCCCAGTCTTTACAGGGTTTAAGTGTAATTTTTTCCTGGTGGTGGCGAGGAGTGAGTTGGTCCAGTCCTGCTGCTGTATCCATGTGGGCTGCAGCGGGGGTGTGAGTTTAGGATCAGCCCATCACTGTCAGCCTAACTCCAACAGAGACCTTGGTCTTGAAGTTGCCCAGATTCAGTTTGTATTGCTAAGCAACACAAGTTAGAGCATCTTGAGGCTTCCTGCCTGAATTTATCGCCAGGGTTAATTTTCAGATAACATGAGATAATTCAGAAGTGATATCACGGTAAAAATATGCTCTTTTTTTTTTTAATTAAAGGAGGTTAGATTCAATGAAGAACAGCAAAAGGAAAAGGATCAGCCCAATGAGGCACCTGAGGAGGAAGCAGCCGCTTTACGTAGAGCTAGCGCTGCTTCCCGCAGGAGTGCGCTGGAGAAGAAACAAGTCGGTTTGGGAAGGAGTCAGATGACCAAGAGATTAGAGCCAAGTTTGAACTGGAAGACCACTGTTGATGCCAAAAAGTATGTAGACACTTACATGATGGGTTTTCTGATACATCCTTGCTAACCACACAGTTGCCCAACTTTTCACATAACTCAGTTTCATCAGAGAAAACTACAGAGGAGATACTCACACCTTCCTCCGTAATATAAGTTGGTTCCTTCCTGTCCTCTTCACGTTCCAGGCAGAAAGATTTGACAGCAAACAGCGTTTGTGTGCAGAGCACCACGGAGGGAGGGAGAGCCCAATTCACTTTCATGTGGTTGATGAGTCAGGGCAAATAACACGTGAAAAAGATGATAAAAACGCATGGAGGAATCCCATGGGAAATGTAAACATTGTGGTAGGGACCTGATTAAGTAAGTGTTAGAAGAATTCCGCTTTAAATTATGTGATTAAATGTACCATTATGTGTAGTTAATTAGGGAAAACTTCATAGATGTGGTATCTTGTATATTAACAGAACTTTAAGTAAATACTATAAAAGAGGATAGAACCGCAAACATATGGATGGTCTGAGTAAAGTGGACACAGGTTTGATGAACGTCTGACATATACAAGCCTAGTTCCATTTAGGACCCTCTGAATTGGTGCCAAAGCAAAGATTAAGGGCCAATGTTACCAACACGCAAGCAGTCAGAAGCACCCAGAGCACTTTTTAAAGCTTAGCAAATAGGCTAAAAGTTACAGCCTGTTTTTATTCCATGTCATCCCCTTACTGGGTTAAGAACTGGGTCCCTCACCTGCAGGGATTCTGAGAACCACAGGTGATTGTATTTTGGGTGCAAACTCAGAGAGCTGGCAGAGGAGTCCTGTGGGAGGAGGAGACGTGCTTGGTCCTCTGAGTCTCACTGATTTTGGGGTGTTTGACCTTTGTGGCTCTGTTTGAAAGAGTGAGTCTGAAAATGACAAATGTATGGGCTGCTCTGTTAATGGGGAGGTGAATTATAAAATATTGCTTTTTGCCTGTGCTTATTTTCTTCAATTAAGAATTCACTAAACAAGTATTTAATGCAAACCCAATACATGCCAAGGTGTAGACTAAGCTTGAGAGTATCCAGAAAATCAGGCACAGGACCTGCTGCAGTGTCAGGTGGGCAAGGTGGAGAAACAGGCAGCTGTGATCCAGGACAGACTGAAGGACCTTCCCAATGATGGCAGCCTATGAAGGCCTGTTTCTAGCACAAAGAAATACTGGACAGAGTGTTTCTCCATTACATAAAATGCATGGCTGTGCCTGAAGGACAAAAGGGACCTCTCAGGTGTCAGATGAGACTGGAGCTCATAGTCATTCTCTGTGTTAGGAAAACACATCGTTTGGATGCGTGAAAATGATGGAATATTTGTATACATTTCTATTTTAATTTCCTGTTAGTCAGCATAAAGTAATTAATAAAATTAATATCTCTTTAGGAACAAAAGCTCACTAAGAGACACCCAAGAAGAAAAACATGGAGGAAGACTTGAAAAGTCCAGACCATCTACTTCACCTGGAAAAGCACAGTTAATTCGGTGAGTTTCTGTTCACATGACCAGTACTTTAAAGCCAGCCCTATGCAGCAGGCTAGTTAATGCTGGTTAATGGTGTTTTACGTTCACATTAGGGTCCTAAGATATCTATATTGACAGTTAGTAGGAATGCTGTAAAAATGGTAATAGTGGATTTCTTTAAATATATTTACAGAATATCCTTTTAATGTGGAGTTACTTTAATACAGTGATCTACTGGTATTAGTTAACTCTTTGTAAATGAATATATTTAATGCAAAAAGCAGTTAACTAAGTGGTAGCAAAACTGGGCTCTTATCTCATCTCTGGCCTCTGAATAATCATGTCATACAAAATTGTCATCTTTCTGAGCCTTACTTTACTGGTCACTGATGGCTCTGCCAATTCTAAAGTGATAAATGTTATTTCTCATTAAAACAGCCATTAATAGAAGGCCAACTAATAAGCTTCTTACCCAGTTTTCAGTTTGATGATAAAAGTGACGTATCTGGGGAGAAGGTTCAGCCATTTTTACTCTAAGGTGGTGGTGGGAAGAAATTTCACTTTTAAAATTTGCACACTTGGAAAAAACAAACTTTAAGACACTCTACAGCGTGTATGCCATTTTGGGGAGTTAGACATAATAAACTATTAATTTTTTGACAACTTTTTAAAACTTTTTATTTTGAAATAATTGTAGATTCACAGAAAGTTGTGGAGATAGTGCAGAGAGGTCCCATAGACCCTTCACCTAGCCTCTCCCAGTGGTTAAATCCTACATCCTCCGTAACTGTGGTACAAGATCAAAACCAGGAGATTAACACGGGTACAACGTATAGGTATAGTTCAGTGTCATTATACCCTGTGCAGGTTTGTGTGATGGCCGTGGCGACCAGGCTAGAGCACTGTTCACCCCGCACAGACGTCCCCCGGCCGCCCCATTATAGCCACAACCCCCGTCATTCCCACTTCCTAGCAACCATTCATCTGTTCGCTATTTTCATAATTTTGTCATTTTGGACCGCCATATAAATAGATTCATACATTTTTTTATATTGACTTTTTTTCAATACCACTATACCCTTGAGATCCACCTAAGTTGTTGCATGTATTAATAGTTTGTCCCTTTTAATTGCTGGGCGGCATTCCATCGTATGGATATACCATGCAATGGTAGTTTTTAAAATTATTCACGTATTAATGCACCTTTTAGTTGTTTGCAGTGTTTGGCTGTTAAAAATAAAGCTGCTATGAACAGTCACATTCAGGTTTTTGTACGGATGTAAGTTTTCATTCCTCTAGGATAAACGCCCAGTTGCTGACATAGATAGTAATTGTGTGTTTAGCTTTTTTAAGAAACTGCCTACCTTTTCCAGACTGGCTGCACCATTTTATGTTCCCACCAGTGACGTCTGAGAGACTCAGTTTCCCCTCATCCTCGCCAGCATTTGGTATTGTTGCGTGTTGTACTTCAGCTCTTCTGAAAGCTGTGTAGTGATAGCTCATTGTGGTCTTAGCATTTCCCTAATGGCTCATGATGTTAATATCTTGTCGTGAGCTTATTGCCATCCCTTTATGCTTATCAGTGAAATGTCTCTTTATGTCTTTTGCTCATTTTCTAGTTGAATCATGTGTTTTTTAAATGTTGAGTTTTGAGTGTTCTTTTCTATCCAGGATATCCTTGGTTATATATGTAGTTTGCAAATATTTTCTCCCTTTCTGTAACTTGTCTTTTCATCCTCTTAATAGGGCCTCTCAGAGAACAATCTTTAATTTTGATGAAGTCTGATTTATCAATTTTTTCTTTTATGGATTGTGCCTTTGATGTCACAAAGCCCTTGGTCCTGAAGATTATCTCCAATGTTTTCTTCCTAAAAGTTTAATAATTCTACATTTTATATTAAAGACTGGGATCCATTTTGAGTTAATTTTATATAAAGTATGAGACCTAGGTCAAGATTCATTGCCCTAGGTCATTTCACCAGCACCATTTGATGAAAAGGCTATCTTTCCACCTTTGACTTGCTTTTTCACCTTAATCAAAAATCAGGTGGATGTACTCGTGTGGGGCTATTTCTGGGTCTTTATTCTGTGCAGCTGACTTTTATGTCCAGCCCTTTGCCAACACCATACATTCTTGATTACTGTAGCTCTATAGTAAATCTTGAAATCTGGTAAAGTGATTCCTCTCACTTTATTATTTTTCTTCCCCAAATCGTTTTGACCTATTCTAGCTTTTTTCCTTTCCACATAAATTTTAGAATGACCTTCCTATATCTAACAGAAAAAACTTACTGAAGATTTTGATAGAAATTGCATTAAAACTCTGTATCAGTTTTGAGCAAATTGATATCTTTACTATGTAGACTCTGCCAATCCATGAACACTGTATGCCTATGTATTTAAGCCTTTGATTTCTTTCACCAGCAGTTTGTAATAGTTTTCAGCATATAAGTCCTGTACATGTTTTGTTAGATTTACATCTAGAAGTAGACACGCCAGTACTATGTTGACTATCAGTGATCAAAGTTCTTGCTTTTTCTCAGTCTTAGGAGGAAAGCATTCAGTCTTTCACCAGAAAGTGTGATGATAGCTTTTGTACAGATATTCTTTATCAAGTTGAGGAAGTTCCCCTCTATTCTTGGTTTTCTGAGAGTTTTAATCACCGTTGGGTGTTGAATTTTGTCACATGGTTTTTCTACATCAATTGGTATGGTCATGTCATTTTTCTTCTTTAGGCTGTTACTGTGGTGGATTACAACGGCTGATTTTTGAATACTGAATCAGCCTTGCATTCCTGGAATAAACCCCACTTGGTCATGGTGGGCTCATTCTTTTTATATATAGCTGAATTATGTGTGCTTAATAGTATGTTAAGAATATTTGCATCTGCACTCATGAGGGATATTCAGTAACAGTGTTTTGTTTTTGTTTGCACTTCGGTTTTGATATCAGGCTTCATAAAATGAGTCCCCTTCTCTTGTATTTTCTAGGAGGGATTGTATAAAATTGGTGTTAGTACTTCTATGCCTGTTAAAATTCTCCAGTGAAATCATCTGGAACTGGAGACTTTTGCTATGAGTTTTAAAATTATGAATTAATTCCATTAATAGTTGTAGTGCTGTTCAAATTATGTGCTTCATATTGGTTAAGTTACGGTAGTTTGTACCTTTAGAGGAGTTGGTCCGTTTTATCTAAATTGTCAAAATTAATGTTCAGTTGTTCATAGTTTTCTCTTATTATCCTTTTGTTGTCAGCAGGATCTGTAGTGATATGCTACGTTTCATTCATTTCTGGTACTGGAAATTTGCGTCTTCTCTTTTTTTGTCAGTCTTGCTAGAGCTTTGTCAGTTTTATTGATCTTTTCAACAAGCAGTTTTTTGTTTTTATAGATTTTTCAAGTTGCTTTTCTGTTTTCAATTTGATTGATTTCTTCTCTTTATTATTTCCTTTTCTCTGTTTTCTTTGGGTTTGTTTTGCTCTTCTTTTTCTAGTTTCTTTAGATGTGAGTTTAGATGACTGAATTGAGACTTCTCTTTTCTTATGTAGGCCTTTAGTGCCATGTAGTTCTCTTTCTGCATTGCTTTAGCTATGTACAGAAAACCTGATATATCTTTGTGTGTGTATGTATGTGTGTGGCTTTTTTCAGTTTTATTGAGATATAATTGACATACAGCTCTGTATAAGCGTAAGGTGCACCCTATGACTTGACATACGTGTATTGTGAAATGACTGCAATAGGCTCCGTTAATTTACACCCCCTTATGTAGTTGCAAATGACTCTGTTTCTTGTGATGAGGACCCTCAGACTTACTCTCTAAGCGACTTTCAGATACACCGCACGGCAATGTTAGCGTAGTCATCTCGCACACCACATCCCCAGCACTTATTTATCAGATACCTGTGTGTAGCGTTTGATCACCTTCCCCCAATTTCCCTCCCTCCACCTCTGGTAACCACAAGTCTGATTTCTGTGAGTTTGGTTGTTGCTTTGTTTTTGTTTTTGATTCTTAGATTCCACGTATAAATGAAATCATACAGTATTTGTCTTCCTCTGACTGATTTCACTTAGCATGTTACCCTCCAGGTCCACCCAGCTTGTCACCAATGGCAGGGTTTCCTTCTATTTTTATGACTCATATTCCATTGTTTGTACGTATCACGTCTTCTTTATCCATTCATCTGTCCATGGACACTTAGGTTGCTTCCATGTCTTGGCTATTGTAAATAATGCTGCAGTGAACATTGGGGTTTACTTCATTTTTAGGTAGACCTGATCTACCAGATTTTCCTCTTTAACCAACACAGGTTTCCTGACATCTTTTGGACAAGAGGATACATAAAACTGAAACTCAGCTCCAGGCACTTCAGTTCAGGATTTCCCCCCACTGTGGCCCAGAGAGCACAGTTGCACCATTCTGCACTTTTGAAAGTACAAGAATTGGAGCTCTCTGTGCTGAAAAACCTTTGAGAAATTAAGAGAATGGTAGAACCTTAAAAATAATGAAACTTGACAATTGCCCATCCTCCTACTATGCTTCCAAATGGAAAAGACTAGGACAGAGTTTTATGGAAGAGAGCGCCTGGGGGGGCGGGGAGAGAAAGAAAGAAGATAAGGATGAACTGACTATGCTCCCAAGGGCTTGAGTGAACTAGCCTGTGTCTGTGACCTTGGTGTCAAGTTAGAAGCCTCTAGAGCAGTGAGGAATAAAGTGAACTCTCTTTGGTAAGGGAATAAATGCCTTCCCTTTGGGGCACTGGCAGCACTGCCCAACTGAGCTTTCTGCAGTAATAGAAACGGTTTATTTCTGAGCTGTCCTGTACGGTAGCCACTAGCTACCTATGATTATTGAGCCCTTGCAATGTGGCCAGTGTGACTGGAGAACTGAATTTTTAATTGTATTCAATTTTAAGTAAGTAAATAAAAGAAATGTAAATATAAATAACCACACGTTAAGTCAGTTAACTGCTATGACAAGTTGCAGTCTTTGGTCATTTACCTAATACCCTTGCCATTTCTTGCTATGTTCTTTATTATTATTGAACCTGTAGCAATAATACTGAAATGCATCTGCCACTGAGACGTGTTTGCTTACCTCCTCATATAGATATTAACAAAGATCTTCCAGAACTCAGAAGGTGTTGGTACCTTATCCATTGCTTGTGTACATTTTGCTGAAATAGTAACATTATAACCATGTCCATACTGTAGCATAAACATACTTATTATACCTTGTTGTTGTTGTTCTTAGTAAGAGTGCTGAAAAGATTGAGGAGATTATTAGTGAGAGCTCCTCAGAGAGTGAGGAAGATGAAGAACCACCTGACCATCTTCAGGAAGCAAATGCAGATTTACCATCAGAATACTGGCAAATTCAGAAGCTGGTGAAATATTTGAAGGTCAGAGAGAAACCTTTTGTACTATGTTTGCAATGTTTATTTAAAATTTTTTCCTGAAAACGTATGTTCTGCTTCCAAGTTGACTATATGTTTATTTCAAGTAAGGGTAGTAAGTATCCCTGTTACTACTTCAGTGTGCACAGGGGAAGGTCCTATTACCCTGAGGATAGTGAGGTTCATCCTCATGGAGCAGCTGGGCTGTCGGGTACCAGCCCTCTCCCCTAGCTGGGGAGCGGGCAGCGGGCCATGGCAGCCATCAGATTTTGTGACTTGCCACCATTTTATGATCTGCAGTATGATGCGGTGGAAAGAGCAAGGAGTCTTGAAGTTGGACTTAGACTAAATTCTAGGTTGTATCACTTACTAGCAAGGTGACTGTTGAAAAGTTATGGTTTTGAGCCTTAATTTTCCCAACCCATAGAGTGAAATTAGTAATACCCACTATAGGATTATTTTAAGGACTGAGAAAACACATTTGAAGCATGTGGTGTGTCTGATACATTGTAGGTGCTTAAAATATATATTGGTCCATTTCCATTACTCTCAAGTAATATCCCATGTGTGAAAACATTTTATAATAATAAATAAATAAATGGCCCATATAACAGTGTATCAATATTTAAGTCCTTGAATGTGGGGTGGGGCGAGGAAAATGATTTACCCAAGCCCAGATTACTATTCACTTCTGATATTGGATAGTGGATATTGATAAATGGCGAGGCCAGGTCTAGAGCGATAGCCCAGAAGTACTTGTGAAAACGGCATTTTGACTTACGTCATCTTGTCCTCCTGCATTTGCTAAGCTTTGCATAGCTCAGGATATTTATGTGACTCCTAAATTGCTAAAGGGTACTTTTCCTGTGCCTCTGAGGTCGTCCCAAGCTGACAGGTGAACTAGCCTATATGCACATTTTGGTGAATTCAACAGAGGCCCTCTGCATGGACAGTCTGGTAGGTATAAGTAAGCCAAAGAAGTTTTTCCTAAAAGAAAAATAGGCCCGCTTGCCTGTTGGACACAGTCTCAGCAGCACTTCTCAGAAAAAGTTTTTTATGTTTTCCTGAATCCTGAATCCCAAGAAAAATTAGTCAAGAGATTGGGAAAACGGGAAGTTAGAATTAAAATTTGGCAATTAAAATTTAATAATCTTACTGAAGACATTACTGGCTCAGAGGAATCTACTGACATCATGGAGAGCAACACCTGTTGATTATCTTGGTAATCATTCCACAGCGTACGTGGGTATCAAATCAGCACATTGTACACATCAGATACAATTATATTTGCCAGTCATCCCTCAATAAAGTTTTTTTTTAAAAAAAAAATTCTGGCAGCAGAATCAAAGGTGAAGGTAGACATTTCCAGGCATCAGGACGGGAACCAGTAAGAGTAAAGTGGTCACAGCCCAGGCGGTCAGCCTCGCTTGTAGCTGTTGCCGTGCTCTAAATAATGTGTATGTGCAAGTCATTCTTGCAAAAATAAATGATCTGCTAATATGCATCATATACTTTATACAAGTCCTATTAGTGGTGTTCTAAGAAATAACAAATTTGTAAAGCAAAGTAAGTCGTTAAATTTGAAATTTTGATCTGTGATTCTCTGTAGCCCTGGTGAGCTTGCTAGGAGATCTGAATGGTATGTCATTGGATGTACCCGGGCATTGTTTTGTGTTTGAATATTCACTATATTGTATATATTACCTATTACAATTTGTTCTTTCCAAGTAATTTAACATAAGAAATGCAAAGAGAGGAAGATATGAGTGTGGGTTGTGCAACACTGCATCATGAAACCAGAAAGTGATCTAAAATCTTAATTAGCAAAAACAACATAGACCTCAATGGCCCAACCAGAATCAGGGCAGGAAGATAAAATACTTTCATCATTAAAAAAGGAAATGAGCATATATGATGCAAACTCTAACGCCTAACTTGGCTATGCTTTTGGAAGCCTGTCAACAATTTGACCAATGTCAATGTAAAATGAAAGAAAACATTTTTAACATCTGGCATATTTGTCCTGAAACAAAAATCAAGACTATTGGATAGGACAATTAATGCTTTGTGTATTTTAAAATTGTATTTTAAGAATATCTTATAAATGATAAATATTTTAATGTCATCTTTCAGTTTTTTAAATGTCTTTTATTTTTATTTTATTATTATTTTTTAACATCTTTATTGGGGTATAATTGCTTTACAATGGTGTGTTAGTTTCTGCTTTATAACAAAGTGAATCAGCCACACATATACATATGTTCCCATATCTCTTCTCTCTTGCGTCTCCCTCCCTCCCACCTTCCCTATCCCACCCCTCCAGGTGGTCACAAAGCACCGAGCCGATATCCCTGTGCCATGCGGCTGCTTCCCACTAGCTATCTACCTTACGTTTGGTAGTGTATATATGTCCATGCCTCTCTCTCACCCGGTCACAGCTCACCCTTCCCCCTCCCCATATCCTCAAGTCCGTTCTCCAGTAGGTCTGTGTCTTTATTTCTGTCTTACCCCTAGGTTCTTCATGACATTTTTTTTCCCTTAAATTCCATATATATGTGTTAGCATACGGTATTTGTCTTTTTCTTTCTGACTTACTTCACTCTGTATGACAGACTCTAGGTCTATCCACCTCATTACAAATAGCTCAATTTCGTTTCTTTTTATGGCTGAGTAATATTCCATTGTATATATGTGCCACATCTTCTTTATCCATTCATCCGATGATGGGCACTTAGGTTGTTTCCATCTCCGGGCTATTGTAAATAGAGCTGCAACGAACATTTTGGTACATGACTCTTTTTGAATTATGGTTTTCTCAGGGTATATGCCCAGTACTGGGATTGCTGGGTCATATGGTAGTTCTCTTTGTAGTTTTTTAAGGAACCTCCATACTGTTCTCCATAGTGGCTGTACCAATTCACATTCCCACCAACAGTGCAAGAGGGTTCCCTTTTCTCCACACCCTCTCCAGCATTTATTGTTTCCAGATTTTTTGATGATGGCCATTCTGACTGGTGTGAGATGATATCTCATTGTAGTTTTGATTTGCATTTCTCTAATGATTAATGAAGTTGAGCATTCTTTCATGTGTTTGTTGGCAGTCTGTATATCTTCTTTGGAGAAATGTCTATTTAGGTCTTCTGCCCATTTTTGGATTGGTTGTTTGTTTTTTTGTTATTGAGCTGCATGAGCTGCTTATAAATTTTGGAGATTAATCCTTTGTCAGTTGCTTCATTTGCAAATATTTTCTCCCATTCTGAGGGTTGTCTTTTGGTCTTGTTTACGGTTTCCTTTGCTGTGCAAAAGCTTTGAAGTTTCATTAGGTCCCATTTGTTTATTTTTGTTTTTGTTTCCATTTCTCTAGGAGGTGGGTCAAAAAGGATCTTGCTGTGATTTATGTCATAGAGTGTTCTGCCTATGTTTTCCTCTAACAGTTTGATAGTTTCTGGCCTTACATTTAGGTCTTTAATCCATTTTGAGCTTATTTTTGTGTATGGTGTTAGAGATTGTTCTAATCTCATACTTTTATATGTACCTGTCCAGTTTTCCCAGCACCACTTATTGAAGAGGCTGTCCTTTCTCCACTGTACATTCCTGCCTCCTTTATCAAAGATAAGATAACCATATGTGCGTGGGTTTATCTCTGGGCTTTCTATCCTGTTCCATTGATCTATCTTTCTGTTTTTGTGCCAGTACCATACTGTCTTGATTACTGTAGCTTTGTAGTATAGTCCAAAGTCAGGGAGCCTGATTCCTCCAGCTCCGTTTTTCGTTCTCAAGATTGCTTTGGCTATTCGGGGTCTTTTGTCTTTCCATACAAATTGTGAAATTTTTTGTTCTAGCTCTGTGAAAAATGCCAGTGGTAGTTTGATAGGGATTGCCTTGAATCTATAGATTGCTTTGGGTAGTAGAGTCATTTTCAAAATGTTGATTCTTCCAATCCAAGAACATGGGATATCTCTCCATCTATTTGTATCATCTTTAATTTCTTTCATCAGTGTCTTATAATTTTCTGCATATAGGTCTTTTGTCTCCTTAGGTAGGTTTATTCCTAGATATTTTTTTCTTTTTGTTGCAGTGGTAAATGGGAGTGTTTTCTTGATTTCACTTTCAGAGTTTTCATCATTAGTGTATAGGAATGCCAGAGATTTCTGTGCATTAATTTTGTATCCTGCTACTTCACCAAATTCATTGATTACCTCTAGTAGTTTTCTGCTACCACCTTTAGGATTCTGTATGTATAGTATCACGTCATCTGCAAACAGTGACAGCTTTACTTCTTCTTTTGCGATTTGGATTCCTTTTATTTCCTTTTCTTCTCTGATTGCTGTGGCTAAAACTTCCAAAACTATGTTGAATAAGAGTGGTGAGAGTGGGCAACCTCGTCTTGTTCCTGATCTTAGTGGAAATGCTTTCAGTTTTTCACCATTGAGGACGATGTTGGCTGTGGGTTTGTCATATATGGCCTTTATTATGTTGAGGAAAGTTCCCTCTATGCCTACTTTCTGCAGGGTTTTTATCATAAATGGGTGTTGAATTTTGTCGAAAGCTTTCTCTGCATCTATTGAGATGATCATATGGTTTTGCTCCTTCAATTTGTTAATATGGTGTATCACATTGATTGATTTGCGTATATTGAAGAATCTTTGCATTCCTGGAATAAACCCCACTTGATCATGGTGTATGATCCTTTTAATGTGCTGTTGGATTCTGTTTGCTAGTATTTTGTTGAGGATTTTTGCATCTATGTTCATCAGTGATATTGGCCTGTAGTTTTCTTTCTTCGTGACATCCTTGTCTGGTTTTGGTATCAAGGTGATCGTGGCCTCGTAGAAGGAATTTGGGAGTGTTCCTCCCTGTGCTATATTTTGGAAGAGTTTGAGAAGGATAGGTGTTAGCTCTTCTCTAAATGTTTGATAGAATTCGCCTGTGAAGCCATCTGGTCCTGGGCTTTTGTTTGTTGGAAGATTTTTAATCACAGTTTCAATTTCAGTGCTTGTGATTGGTCTGTTCATATTTTCTATTTCTTCCTGATTCAGTCTTGGCAGGTTGTGCATTTCTAAGAATTTGTCCATTTCTTCCAGGTTGTCCGTTTTATTGGCATAGAGTTGCTTGTAGTAATCTCTCATGATCTTTTTTATTTCTGCAGTGTCAGTTGTTACTTCTTTTTCATTTCTAATTCTGTTGATTTCAGTGTTCTCCCTTTTTTTCTTTATGAGTCTGGCTAATGCTTTATCTATTTTGTTTATCTTCTCAAGGAACCAGCTTTTAGTTTTATTGATCTTTGCTATCGTTTCCTTCATTTCTTTTTCATTTATTTCTGATCTGATTTTTATGATTTCTTTCCTTCTGCTAGCTTTGGGGTTTTTTTGTTCTTCTTTCTGTAATTGCTTGAGGTGCAAGGTTACGTTGTTTATTCGAGATGCTTCCTGCTTCTTAATGTGGGCTTGTATTGCTATAAACTTCTCCCTTACAACTGCTTTTGCTGCATCCCATAGGTTTTGGGTTGCTGTGTCTCCATTGTCATTTGTTTCTAGGTATTTTTTTATTCCCTCTTTGATTTCTTCAGTGATCACTTCGTTATTAAGTAGTGTATTGTTTAGCCTCCATGTGTTTGTATTTTTTTACAGATCTTTTCCTGTAATTGATATCTAGTCTCATGGCGTTGTGGTCGGAAAAGATACTTGATACAGTTTCAATTTCCATAAATTTACCAAGGCTTGATTTGTGACCCAAGATATGATCTATCCTGGAGAATGTTCCATGAGCACTTGAGAAAAATGTGTATTCTGTTGTTTTTGGATGGAGTGTCCTATAAATATCAATTAAGTCCATCTTGTTTAATGTATCATTTAAAGCTTGTGTTTCCTTATTAATTTTCATTTTGGATGATCTGTCCATTGGTGAAAGTGGGGTGTTAAAGTCCCCTACTATGAATGTGTTACTGTCGATTTCTCCTTTTATGGCTGTTAGTATTTGCCTTATGTATTGAGGTGCTCCTATGTTGGGTGCATAAATATTTACAATTGTTATATCTTCTTCTTGGATCGATCCCTTGATCATTATGTAGTGTCTTTCTTTGTCTCTTCTAATAGTCTTTATTTTAAAGTCTGTTGTGTCTGATATGAGAATTGCTACTCCAGCTTTCTTTTGGTTTCCATTTTCATGGAATATCTTTTTCCATCCCCTTACTTTCATTCTGTATGTGTCTCTAGGTCTGAAGTGGGTCTCTTGTAGATAGCATATATAAGGGTCTTGTTTTTGTATCCATTCAGATAATCTGTGTCTTTTGGTGGGAGCATTTATTCCATTTACATTTAAGGTAATTATCGATATGTATGTTCCTATTCCCGTTTTCTAAATTGTTTTGGGTTCGTTATTATAGGTCTTTTCCTTCTCTTGTGTTTCTTGCCTAGAGAAGTTTCTTTTAGCATGTGTTGTAAAGCTGGTTTGGTGGTGCTGAACTCTCTCAGCTTTTGCTTGTCTGTAAAGGTTTTAATTTCTCCATCAAATCTGAATGAGATCCTTGTTGGGTAGAGTAATCTTGGTTGCAGGTTTTTCTCCTTCATCACTTTCAGTATGTCCTGCCACTCCCTTCTGGCTTGCGGGGTTTCTGCTGAGAGATCAGCTGTTAACCTTATGGGGATTCCCTTGTGTGTTATTTGTTGTTTTTCCCTTGCTGCTTTTAATATGTTTTCTTTGTATTTAATATTTGACAGTTTGATTAATATGTGTCTTGGCCTATTTCTCCTTCGATTTATCCTGTATGGGACTCTCCGTGCTTCCTGAACTTGATTAACTATTTCCTTTCCCATATTAGGGAAGTTTCCAACTATAATCTCTTCAAATATTTTCTCAGTCCCTTTCTTTTTCTCTTCTTCTTCTGGAACCCCTATAATTCAAATGTTGGTGCATTTAATGTTGTCCCAGAGGTCTATGAGACTGCCTCAATTCTTTTCATTCTTTTTTCTTTAATCTGCTCTGCAGTAGTTATTTCCACTATTTTACCTTCCAGGTCACTTATCCGTTCTTCTGCCTTAGTTATTCTGCTATTGATTCCATCTAGAGTACTTTTAATTTCATTTATTGTGTTGTTCATCGTTGCTTGTTTCATCTTTATTTCTTCTAGGTCCTTGTTAAATGTTTCTTGCATTTTGTCCATTCTATTTCCAAGATTTTGGATCATCCTTACTATTATTCTGAATTCTTTTTCAGGTAGACTGCCTATTTCCTGTTCATTTGTTAGGTCTGGTGCATTTTTATCTTGCTCCTGCATCTGCTGTGTATTTTTCTGTCTTCTCATTTTGCTTATCTTACTGTGTTTGGGGTCTCCTTTTTGCAGGCTGCAGGTTCATAGTTCCCGTTGTTTTTGATGTCTGTGTCCAGTGGCTAAGGTTGGTTCAGTGGGTTGTGTAGGCTTCCTGGTGGAGGGGACTAGTGCCTGTGTTCTGGTGGATGAGGCTGGATCTTGTCTTTCTGGTGGGCAGGTCCACGTCTGGTGGTGTGTTTTGGGGTGTCTGTGGACTTATTATGATTTTAGGCAGCCTCTCTGCTAATGGGTGGGGTTGTGTTCCTGTCTTGCTAGTTGTTTGGCATAGGTTGTCCAGCACTGTAGTTTGCTGGTCGTTGAGTGAAGCTGGGTGCTGGTGTTGAGATGGAGGTCTCTGGGAGATTTTCGCCATTTGATATTATGTGGAGCTGGGAGGTCTCTTGTTGATCAGTGTCCTGAAGTTGGCTCTCCCACCTCAGAGGCAGAGCCCTTACTCCTGGCTGGATCCCCAAGAGCCTTTCATCCACACAGCTCAGAATGAAAGGGAGAAAAAGTAGAGAGAAGTAGTAGAAGTATGAAGAAAGAAAGAAAGAAAGAAAGAAAGAAAGAAAGAAAGAAAGAAAGAAAGAAAGAAAGAAAGAAAGACAGAAAGAAAGAAAGAAAGAAAGAAAGAAAGAAAGAAAGAGAAAAGAAAGAGAGGGAAGGAAGGAAGAAGGAAAGAAAGAAAGAAAAGAAAAGAAGGAAAGAAGGCAAGAAGGAAAGAAAGGAGGGAGGGAGGAAGGAAGGAAGGAGGGAAGGAAGGAAAAAAGACAGAAAGAAAGAAGATACCATAAAATATAATAAAGTATAATAAAGTTATTGAGTTAAAAAATAATTATTTTGAAAAAAAAAGGGACGGATAGAACCTTAGGACAAATGTTGGAAGCAAAGCTATACAGACAAAATCTTAGAAGCATACACATACACCCTCACAAAAAGAGGTAAAGGGGAAAAAATCATAAATCTTGCTCTCAAAGTCCACCTCCTCAATTTGGGATGATTCATTGTGTAAAGGAGGGAAGGAAGGAAGGAAGGAAGGGAGGGAGGAAAGAAAAGAAAGAAAGAAAGAAAGAAAGAAGGAAGGTAACGTATAATAAAGTTATTAAAATTAATTATTAAGAAAAAAATTTAAAAAAAACAAACAATGGACGGATAGAACCCTAGGACAAATGGTGGAAGCAAAGCTATACAGACAAGATCTCACACAGAAGCATACACATACACATTCACGAAAAGGGGAAAAAATCATAGATCTTGCTGTCGAAGTCCACCTCCTCAATTTGTGATGATCCGTTGTCTATTCAGGTATTCCACAGATGCAGGTACATCAAGTTGTTTGTGGAGTTTTAATCCGCTGCTCCTGAGGCTGCTGGGAAAGATTTCCCTTTCTCTTCCTTGTTTGCACAGCTCCCGGGGCTCAGCTATGGATTTGGCCCCGCCTCTGCGTGTAGGTCACCGGAGGGCGTCTGTTCTTTGCTCAGACAGGACGGGGTTAAAGGAGCCGCTGATTCGGGGGCTCTGGCTCACTCAGGCTGGGGGGAGGGAGGGGCACGGAGGGCGGGGCGAGCCTGCGGCGGCAGAGGCCGGCGTGACGTTGCACCAGCCTGAGGCCCGCCGTGCGTTCTCCCGGGGAAGTTGTCCCTGGATCCTGGGACCCTGGCAGTGGCAGGCTGCACAGGCTCCCCAGAAGGGGGGTGTGGATAGTGACCTGTGCTCGCACACAGGCTTCTTGGTGGCGGCAGTAGCAGCCTTAGCGTCTCATGCCCGTTTCTGGGCTCTGCGCTTTTAGCTGCAGCTCGCGCCCGTCTCTGGAGCTCCTTTAAGCAGCGCTGTGAATCCCCTCTCCTTGAGCACCAGGAAACAAAGAGGGAAGAAAAAGTCTCTTGCCTCTTTGGCAGCTCCAGACTTTTCCCCGACTCCCTCCCCACTCGCCCGTGGTGCACTAACCCCCTACAGGCTGTGTTCACGCCGCCAACCCCAGTCCTCTCCCTGCGCTCCAACCGAAGCCTGAGCCTCAGCTCCCAGCCCCGCCCGCCCCAGCGGGTGAGCAGACAAGCCTCTGGGGCTGGTGAGTGCCAGTCGGCACCGATCCTCTGTGCGGGAATCTCCCGGCTTTGCCCTCCGCACCCCTGTTGCTGCGCTGTCCTCCACGGCTCCGAAGCTTCCCCCTCCGCCACCCGCAGTCTCCGCCCGCGAAGGGGCTTCTAGTGTGTGGAAATCTTTCCTCCTTCACAGCTCCTTCCCACTGGTGCAGGTCCCGTCCCTATTCTTTTGTCTCTGTTTATTCTCTTTTCCTTTGCCCTACCCAGGTACGTGGGGAGTTTCTTGCCTTTTGGGAGGTCTGAGGTCTTCTGCCAGCATTCAGTAGGTATTGGTGTAGGACTTGTTCCCCGTGTAGATGTATTTCTGGTGTATCTGTGGGGAGGAAGGTGATCTCTGCGTCTTACTCTTCCACCATCTTCCCAGCAACCCCCTAAAATGGCTTTTATTTAGCATTTATTTTGTGTTAATGTTCTCCTAATGTTTTCTGTTACCAGATAACCGGTGGAGATCATTTTTACATGTTATTGTAATATATAGTTTTGTTTTTTTTTTACAGAAAACCTCTGAAATTTTTAGCATCTCTATCATAAATAAATGGTTCATTGTTTATTAGGGAAATAATTTACTGTTATGGTCATCATTATTATTTAGTAACGTAAATAAAATTTAGGAACAAATATGAAATAATATGATTTCAGGAATTCCTGAGAATTTCTGGGAATTCCAATTTCTCATTCCGGAATCTGGAAGATTCATATCTGCCAGAATTTGGAAACACTTGTGTGGAGGGCGCATAGGCTGGCATTCCATCCCCGTGATCCTACCCCTGCCTTGGCAGGAGTCTTTGTGCACAAACCACCCAGTCAGTGCAGAGGCCAGCCAAGCACACGCAGTAGCAAAGTCCAGACTCAGGAGACCCACCTGACCTTTCCCGAGCCACAGGGCTGCCCATAGCCTCTACTCATGAAGCGCATGTCCTCTGGGGAAAAACTGGCAGCAGAGATCTCTGTCATCCAGCGCTTGAGCCAGACAGGCACTGGGGCTCAGACATGGCCTTTGGAAGAAGGTTTGGAAGAGCCCTGGTGTTGACGCAAAGAATTTTGGTCCATTAACTTTATTTCATTAGTAAAAGGAAATAAAGAGCCAAAGGGGGCCGAAGCATCGGCCAGGCCAGGAGGCAGAATAATGGAGAGTTAGAGGCATGACCTCCAGTGTCAGAAAGACGTCAGCTGAGTCGGGTTTCTGCCACCCCCTGGCTCAGCGGCCTTGGGGTGCTGGCGGACCTCTGTGAGCTTTGGTTTCCTCATTGGTCAAGGTGGCAAAATAAAAGAGCCTGCGTTTTAGCATTATTATGAATATTAAATGAAAGCTGACACACATAAGTGCTTTAGCACCAGGGGCTCAGCACCTGTTGGCAATGGTCATTGTTCCTGTTGCATATTGTTATTCTAGACAGCGTGAGGTGGGGAGCCTTTACCACCCACACAGGTGGTCCTCAGCTTTTGCTTTAAGATTCTAGCAACCAGAAAAAGGCAGGAAGACAGTGAGCTAATACAGTGAGGGACTCTCCGCCATAAGGTGAAAACAGCCCGCTTGCCAGTGAGTGTAACTGATCCTGGTGCTAAGAGCAGAAAGAGTTTCCTCCCCGAGGACTTAATGGGGCAGACAGTGGGTAGGTGGTGCGCAGCTTTCTCCACAATACCCTCTCCGTGAACACGGCTAAGAGTGTCTCGTGGTAGTCTCATTATTGAATCACGGTCTTGCGTTTTTCAACTATTTAGGATAAATCCATATGATGGTGGGTCCAAAAGGGATGCCCTGTTGCTGTCCCAGAACAGCTGAGGAAAGCATGTATTGATGAAGTGCTGCTCAAGCTTGCACAAGTGACCCATCAGTAAATCTTGTGCAAATGTGATACTTTCGGCCAGTCAGTTGCTGGTAGTTATTATAGTTCCCACAGGTAAATATTCTTAACGTAGCCAATAAAAGAAAAAGTGTATCTACAAATGATTTCAGGATTTTCAACACAGATAAATGTTTTTCTGTGGAGACACAAAAGGATATGAAAAGTCTATGAAATGCAAAATTGAATGTCTCTAGGTAATCTCAAAATAATACACCTGACATTGTACTTTACAAAATTATGCCTTAAATGTAGATTTCAACCAGCAGAGAAATGTTCACGTTGACCTGACTCTCCACTTACCA
The DNA here is from genome assembly GCF_059928025.1 of Delphinapterus leucas. Classification (NCBI taxonomy): domain Eukaryota; kingdom Metazoa; phylum Chordata; class Mammalia; order Artiodactyla; family Monodontidae; genus Delphinapterus; species Delphinapterus leucas. Next base: position 593,802 of record NC_143130.1, on the reverse strand, counting down.
TTTTCCAAGTGCAGCAATGTCTGTGATTGTTGAAAAATTTTGATGCGTTCATTAATACCCAAACAAGTCGATGAATGACACAGCTTGGTATTTATCCAGAGCTATGAGCTCAGGTCTTGGCATATCATAAAGGGACTTAGTCTGCAATCATTTGGCTTTGACATACGTTCATTTCATCTTGCAAGTTTTGCATCTGTATGTATGCTTTTAATCTGGAGTTTTAGAAGACAATTTAATTTTTAAACTAATGGATACTCTGCATTTTTACTCACCAACCTTCCAACCTCTGTTTCCCCACACAGCCGATGACTCTGTACCCTAATTCTGAATGAAGTAATAAACTCCTTATTCCGCTGCCCTCTGTGCTTACCTTCTGCTACTTATCACAGTACAGCTTGTCTGTCTTATCAGCTACTCCTTGAGTGGAGAGACCGTACTAAACTCATTTCTGTGTCTTGCAGGGTGTCTTGCTAGTAAACACAGGACTGTCCATCCTCTGCTCAGGAGGGACGGTGACAGAACAAGGCTCCCGAGGGGCCAGGATGTCCTCCTCTCTTAGGTCCTTCAGAGCAGCTTTTCCTCCCTCTGAGCCTGAGTCGTTCTGTTCCCTCTGCTGTTGATGTCTTTCTCCACCTTCTCTTCCTCCCCTTTCCCCTCCTTCTCCTGCCCCCCTTCTCTTTGTAGACATACTGTTTCCTTGCTGCATTTGTCCGCTTTATGTGCATATTATCTTCTCCCCTGTCCATGGTTGCTTCAAAATCTTGCAATGAAAATATTTTGCTTTGTATCCATCCCAGCGATTGGGCGAGACAGTTGTTAAGGCGTGCACCCCACACTAATACTGTGAGTCTCTCTAAAAATACAGTAAGTTTCACTCACTTCTAAATCACAAATGTATAGAACCCCTTTGTGAAATAGGAGGAGAGTTGGAGGATTTTTTGTTGTTTGGAAATGGTGGATTTCTTCATCACAAGTATTCTAATATTATTATTAATGTAAATAGGTACTCTTTAGTAACACGAGATAAAATGTTGAAAGGTCATAATTATAAGTAGATCTGCATTTCATGCACCTTAGTGTAAGTATCCTTAAACTGAAGAATGAATTTCTGGACCCATAGTTGAAAGCCTGCTGGAATCCATTTCTATGTGGTTTGAAGGTAGATTGCATATGGAATTTAATACTATAGGATCAGGAAATCCAAGAGAAAATTGAGGAGATTAGAAAATGGTTGGTGAGCTTTCAGGCAGTTCGAAGGGATCTCAGAGGCTGGGTCTAGAATCATGCTTTATCTCCCCTCTAGGCATTTCTTAGGACTGTTACTTGAGGATAAGCTGTCTGCACCGTCGGCTCCAGGCTCAGCTGGGATACTGTTAGCAAGCGGGTTTGGAGACGTCTGCCCCTACTCAGAAGCGCTTCGCTCGGCTGGGCTCATTCCTGAGTACTTGCTGCAGTAATGGAGGAATCCAGGGTTCATCCCTGGGGCCACTTCCCCAGGTGTACCACCTCCCCACCTGCGGAAGCAGGAAGAGGAAAGCATTCATTTCGAAAGCTGAGTTCAGCAGCAGGTGGTTTGCAAAATGAATCCCAGTGAGACGACCAGAAGCCAGTGACGTGTTGCCCTGATAGAGTGTGTTGGGGACCTGGAATAGGGCAGTGTCCTTGGGGTCTGGTTTGGGGCAGCTTGAGTTTGAAGACAGTGAAATGCCCAAATAGAAAGGCCTGTACAGTAGTTGGAAATAAAGGATTGAAGCTCCAATTATTCATTAGAAATGGGGCTACCATTTTGGGACCCAGAGGAATGAAAGGCTTAGGAAGGAGTGTGGAGCAGGTGGGCATGTTTCTGTTTTTTTTTTAATTCATGATTGAATGTGACCTCTTAAAAGCTAATCAGAAAGTAGCTGTCTCTCACTTGAGTTAGCCCATACTACTAAGGCAGTGTTTATGGATCAAAATATTTATGTTAAATGGGCAGTCTTTCTTTAAATATTAGTTTGCCATCTTATAAGTAGATTGCTTCATTTGCCTTTTTTTTTTAATCTTAAAGTAACATCTTATTTGGTAATTTTATGCAACCAGTTAATGGATTAAAAAGATTAATTAAAGGAAGATAAATAGTTAGGAAAGTTTGAAGCAAAAAGGGAAAAACGTTTACTTTTAAAGTAATTTTCCCTCCAACTGAATGTTCCTACATGCTAACGCTGGGAAGGCCAGGTATGAAGACTGGGGAAGATGGGCTTTTTAATATAAATTCAGAAATGTGGTACCAGCCTGGAGTATGATATTGGGGCAAACTTTGTTTTCAAGCTCTAGACGGGTGATGATGTCTGAACACAGGTCAGTCAGTGGAGAGTGGCCGGCGTGGGCTGCTGAGTTTCAGCTTATGATCGCGGTGGCAGGGGCACCACATATTAATCCTCTCCCCCATCCTCCGTGTGTTGGTGAGGGGTAGTGCCTCACTGATTTACACTGTGTGATCAAACCTGTGTTGATTTCACCTTTCTCGTGAGCCAGGGACCTTGCTAGTACTACTTCTGTTACGTATCCACAAACTCAGAATTCTCAGGCCATGAGAAGTGAAGGTGTTTGGTGGTGCCCCCAGCTCAGCAGTGACAGGGCCCTACTTCAGAGTGACATCTAGAAGACAGTCACATCAGGAATCCCTGGAGGCTTCTGAAGAGACTTTCCAGGCTCGCTTCCTGGAATGTTTTGGATTTCCTCTCTGGAGGGGCAGTCTTGGCAAAGACATTTTCAGACTTGAAAACCTTTGTTTAAGACTGCTTTTGTGGGGCTCGGTTCCTTCATGATCTCCCACGAACTGATTAAAACGCACACGCACGCACACACACACACACACACACGCACACTCGCGCACGACCTTAATTGGTTAAGGGGTTCTTCTAAGTGGTAATTGGGAGTTATATGGTTTTTCTTCAGAGGAATTTGATGTACTTTGCAATCAACTACAGTTAATTAATTGCTTTCCCATTACGTGGGTTTGGAGTATGGAGTGGCAGGTCGTGTTTCGTTGGTGGAAAAGCTGAGAAATACTTCGCTCCAGGCCACACAGAAGGTGGCTGTGAGCCGGGAAGGCATCCAGGGGCCTCGGCTTATTGCTCGTTGCCTGGTTATTCTGTCCCTCTGTCCAGAAATTCAGGGCCCAGGGAGCCTGAAGGCCTCACTGTTGAACATTCTTGTTTTGTCTCCTGTTTGAGTCAGAGGCTAGTTACACATGGACCACACCTCTTCACAGAGGAATTGCGCGTTTGGGAGGCAGTAGCAGAGTGCACTCGGTGTTTACTTAAAAAGATGGAGAAAAATGCGATAGTGCAGTGTTATTATTGTTAAGAAGAATCTTTCAAAACTGGAAAACAATGGTTACTGCCTGTGCAGCCAGATGAACTCCAGTAGTTAAAAAGGAAAATTAGAACCACTTTCCTGAGAAACAAGCTTTAAGTTAATACATATGTTGTTACACTGATGTAGTTAATTTTAAAAATAGCCTCTAAGACAAAAAGAGTAGGAGGAATTTTGTACTGAAAACAAATTACCTGTTACTGAGAAGATATTTAAATTCCATCTTCTAATGAAATTACTCAGTAGAGTCTGCACTTACATTTTCTTAAATAAGAATTTTACTTATTCAGATGTGTGTGACTTGTATGTTTACAATGCCCACTAAGAAAGGATTAGTCCTCTTTTATTTTTATTACAGAGGAGATGGTGGGAGTGGTGGAGGGCCTCACCTCCAAAGGGGAATCCATGCTCTACAAATACAACAGTAACTTGTTTTCAGTTCCGAGCTTTAAATTCGCTTTGCCTCTTGGCTATCATAAATAAAGAGAAGTAGAGAAAAAGCAAAGATAATGAGATGATTATGATAAATACACTATCGAATCGTAACAGTGTATACCTCCCCTAGCCAGCATTATACGACCACATCAACTTAACTACTGAAAAATGACCATATGAAAAATCTCTGGGCTGTTAAGCTTTAACTCCATTCACTTCTTCATGGACACATCCTATTAACTAGTCCAGCTAGAGCATAATTAGAGCCTTCTCACTGCTGTCTAGCTACTCATTAAGATTTCTGACTATAAAGAATGTTGATATCTAAGGCAATTTAATGTAATGATCTGAAAATGTAATAGATCTTTTCAGGGAACTTCTTGCCTGATGTATTTGCAACAAAAATAGTTCTTATTCCTCGAAGCATGCTTTCCCCCTAAATTTATTTGAGAGGCTGAATAGAGAAAAGAAGCTTTGCCTAGTTCCCAATTTATATAATGCACTAGGCTGCTTTACTTTTTTTTTAAAAACACATATTCAAGTCCTGTTACAGAAGTTTGCATGCTGAAGAATTTCTAAGTATAAGGGTCGAGGAGTAAGAGGTACCAGATTTGGTACAAATGATGATTCATTTTATATATGTCTATAAATCTTTTGTCCCCTTTTGGTCTGCTGGCCTTTGAGATTCCTGCTGACAAGGGCTGTGGATCCTAACCCAGCTCTTGGTCTGGCTGGCTGCGGCCTCCTGATGCTTCTGTGACACACAGAGCATAGCGGAAGCTTGTGTTCCTCTTCTGGTCCATCCTTTACTCTCTTCTGTATTTAAAATATTAAAGTATTATAACATAATGCATTAACATATGCTCATTGTAATTATTCAAGCCATGCAAAGGAATAAAAGTGAAAGCCCCCTTCCACATGTTTGTTTGTACACATACACATATGTGATTTTTATACATAAAATGAAGTCAGACTGTGATTCTACATTGTACCTTTTGTATTTAATGCTATGTCTTGGTGATCTTTCATATCAGCCTTACTCCTTTTAATTGCTCCATAGTATTTCATTATACATAAATCAGTAATTTATTTAACAGTTCCCTTATTGATAAGTTTTTAGGTTGTCTCCCCAAATCATGTAATTACAAAAATGCCACAGCAAATATTTTTACATATGCTTTGGATACGTACACTATTTCTGTAGGATGGATTCTTTGAAATGGAATTGCTTGGGTCAAAGAGTATGCACATTTCGAATGTTGATAGTTCTAACGGGCACTTGTTCAATGGGTATAAAAGTTCAGTCATGCAAGATGAATAAGCTCTAGATCTGCCATACAACACAGTACCTATAGTTAATAATGCTGTTTGTGCACTTACAAAATTTAAGAGGGCAGGTCTCACGTTAAGTGTTATTAACAGACAAAAAAGGGGGAGGTATAAGAAACTTTGAGAGGTGAGGGGTATGTTTATTGTCTTGATTGTGGTCATGGTTTCACAGGTATATGCATATGTTCACACTCATCAAATTGTATACATCAAATGTGTGCAGTATTTTTGTATATCAATTATACCTCAGTAGAGTTGTGTTAAAAAAAAAGAATATATGCACAGTAAAGTCTAAGTACTGCATTAATTTTTTTTTTTATTTCAGAGGGAAATAGTGAAAAGTGATCAACCAAGCTTGGTTTATGTAAAAATTTTTTTGATACTCCCTACAGGAAGCAAACATCAGTTTACACTCTATCAGTAACATACCAAAGGTTTTAACCTCGGATACAGAGTGAAATCAGCCCAGCTCTTAAAAACAAAACAAAGACCCTGGTGCATGGAAGTTTTAATTGAATTGGTTTGGAATGGGGTCTGGGCATTGATGGTCTTTAAAATCTCCCCAGGGTATTAAAGTTGCTCACCTAGGATTGAGATTAACCGTTATAAATTCTAATCTGCAGGAGGTTTTTTGGTTTGTTTAATAGGGGGAAAATGTATCTTATGTGAATTTACCTATTCCTCATTGCTAGTGAGGTTCATAAAGTTTTTCATACGCCAAGTATCCATTGTATTGTATACCTTGCCTATTTTCCTATGTGGTTGCCTTTTGATTCTTGATGAAAATTAATCCTTTGTTTTTTATGTGCAAATAATTCCTCTCCGCTTGTCATATGTCAAAGCCAGATGACTGGCTCCCCCATTCTTTCCTCCAGTGATTGGAGATGCTTTTATCAAATATTGTCATTTCACTTTTAAGAGCTTGTTTCCAGATCTTTCTCTGTTACATTGATTTATTTGGACGTTCCCATGCTGTTTAATTACTATAGCTTTGGTATATTTTAATATTTGATTGGCCAGAGAATTTTCTTAAAATATTTTAAATTACTTTTTGCATATTTTCCATTCCAGATCATCTTGAGAATCAAATTTAAAAAAAATCTAAAAAATGCTGTTGGGATTTTGGTTGGCTTACATGAATTTGTAAATTATTTCTGGATAAATTGCAATTTTAATAACATTGAATTATCCTATTCAGGAACATGGTATGACCATTCATTTATTTAATCTTTTGTATACTTCAGTAAAACTTAATAGCTTTCCCCCCGTATATTTACAACACATTTCTTGCGAGATTCACTCATAGATATTTTTACTATTATTATTTTGCCAGTACTGGGATGGGAACTTTTATCAAATTACATATTTTGATCTGTTATTCTTAGTGTATGGAGAGTTACTCACTTTTGAATATCCAGTTACCCTCGTATCCAGTCACTTTACTGAGATATTTTTATTAATTATCATAATTATTCAGTTCATTCTTCTGAATCTTTTTAGAAAGACTATTATATTTCCTACAAATTTTTCATCATTGCAGTAACATTCCAGTAGATCATCAATTTCTGTAAATGTTCCATGGTGGTTTAAAAAGAATGTGTAGGGAATCCTTGAATTGTTCCTTACCCGTTCCTGATTTAAAAAAATAATAATAATTCTTAGCCAGCCCACAATCCAACAATCTGAGTCTAATTTCTTCTTTCTTCTGGAACAGCATCTTCTCTTTTTCCTTGGAGTTTCCTCCTGGTCTCATCTCTTGAGCCCTAGGTTTATGAGTGCTGAATTAGCATAAAATTGGCTTGCAAGTAAACCGAAGGCAAAGCAATATATTTTACTATCTTGACTTACGTGGTTCTATGCCACTCACTTGGAGCTCTGACTCTTTACCATTTCTACTCCTGAGAGATGAAGAGCATCTCTGAGCCAAGCTCTGCGCCGGGCGCCAGCCCCTCTGTCATCATTAATAAACAGTCGTTGGCAGGGTTCACGGCTCTTGCTCTATGAGTGGCATGTTTGGAGGAAAAAATGCTTAGAACATTGAAAGCCAGCTGGACGGCTGTGATGGCTGTGTCACCTCACCGGGTCTCACCCGCTGCCCCCTGACTGTAGACAGTGGGGAACAAGAGAAGGAGACCTCTGTTCCCCATTGCACCTCCGCCTGCCATCCTGTCTCACTGGGTCCGACAGGACGCCCGGAGGGATGGCCCTGTGAGCGTGCTTGCCATCGCACTGCCACCTCCTAGCTTCTGGCACCCTTTTAGGAACCGAGTTACTCGAGCACATGATGAGTCACCTCGGCCTGCCAGCCCCTTGTCCCCTGCTCCGGGTTCCTGTGGTAATCGGAGTGGTCTCACCTGTCCACGCTGGCCGGCTCCAGCCAGGGGCCTGTGCAGCCAGAGGGATCTGTAAGACTGTAGTCAGCTCCCGTTAGCCCTCTCCTTCCACCCAGACCAGCCACCCTTGAATATTTTCTGTCTGTTGTGAACTAAAGGCGAAAGTGCTCAGCCTGGCCTTTGGCCCAGCAGGTCGTGTGGCCCGCCTGGCCTCTCCGCTCACCTGGGCCGCCGGCCTCCTCCTGGCCTCACCCACGTGGCCGCACCCGCTCCTTTGAGTGCGGCCTTCCATCACGCCGGCACCTCCTCCCGTCCGGACCTCTGCCCAGGCTTCTCTCCTCAGGTGAAACTTCCCTGATGCCCCGGCTCGGTTAAAGCCCCCCGTTGTGGGTTTCCCTGGCCCTCTGCCCCTCTCCTTTATGGCACCTCTTGGACTTAAAATTTCCATTTATTGGGATGGGCTTTAAAAAATTAAAATCGCTCTTCTCCACTGAACTGTGAGTTCCATAAAAGCAAAGACCACGTCTGTTTTTGTTTACCAGGATGTCTCTAAGGCCTGGCATCGGACTCGACAAATAGTTAAGTAAATAGGAAGCAAATTTGTTGAATGAAAGAATACAGAAGTGATTTCAGGCAGCTTTCTCCCTGTTTTACTCATGAATACATGCTTCATCTTAGCTTAGTCATGTTTATTTCTTCCTTATCAGCAGTAAGGGGAGGGGATTACTCTCTATACTGGATAGGGTAATGCTTCTTTATTTCAAAGATTTTATTTAAATCCAGGAAAAACATTATTTTTTAAAATGTCCTCTATTCATCTTTTAAGAAGAAATTTTGAGAAAAGTGAGAGAAAGCAGCATTCGTCTGATCTCGGCATGTTTGAAGCGTGATCGCAACCACGGACGTTGGCCTCCTGGTCATGGAAAGGAACCTGAGCTGGTAAACTATGCTAAGGCCGGTGGAGCCTGGAGATGTCTGAGAAGCAGCAGGGGATGGACGACAGCTAGCAAAAGAATTGCATTAATTCAAGACGTAGAAAAGCTTATTGGAAGCATTCTTCAAAACCCTTCAGAAGCTAGTAAAACAATATTTTACTGCGTTTTTCTCCAGCTCTTAAAACCTCACAAATGCAAATGCGTGATAAAATGTGAAAATAAGTATTGGCAACTAATTGCATTCTCAGGGGAGATTTAATTGAAAAGGGGCATATTCGCATATTTGTACTACTTCTCTTCAGTAAGATGTTTATGGCATCTGGTCAAAGTAGAACGGACATTTGAAAATCCTTTGACATAGCTGGTATTTAAAGAATAGCAATTGGCTAACATTTGTGGCTCTGTACATTGAATATTTTGGCTCCCATCCGCTGGTATTCATTCTGAAAGATTTATAATCCTTTGGGGAGTGTGGTCAGTGACAAGAGTAGAAGTAAATCCTGAAATGTGGAAAAACTAACTTTCCCTCATAAAAAACTGTTCTAAAAAAATCCCTCAAGCCTATGAATATGTTTCCAGATTTTCAGAAAAAGCTGATGATTTACAGAAAAAAATATTTTTTCTATAAGGATCTAACTTCTTAATGATAAATGTAAATTTTCCATCATTTGGCTTCAAAATTGGCCTAGAGATAATTCAGCAAAATACAGGGCCTTACCTTTCGGGCATCAGCTGCAGTTACATGACTTTTAAAAATGTATGTCGTCAGTTGTAGCGTCAGTAATGAAATAAAACTCAAAAGGTGGAAATAGTCTACAAGAGACAAATGAAAAGCACTTGAACTGGGAAGCAAAGCTTGTGCTGAGTGTCTAAGTAGAAAAGTGCTATCATCACAGAAACTAGAATGCAGGCATAGGGGTCAAGAAGGTCCCCCATCACGTGCGACCGAGAACGTCAGGACAGAACATCCCTGTCCAGGGAGTGGCCTGGGGGGCGGAAGTGCTTTTGGACGACTTCTCACCTCCTGCTCGTGCTTGAGTCTGGAGTCACCGTCTCAAGAACCCTCTCGACCCGAGGCCCTCGGCTTCCATTTCAAACCTTTAATGTAGGAGCCCACCTCTGTTCCTGCAGGTGCCCCTGGAGGATCCTTCTGCCTCCTTTCTCCATTTAAATTCAGAAAAAGAGCCTTGTTTCCCTTATTTTCTTTGCTTTTCCTTTTTCTGTATTATTTTCCTTAAGTAATTATGGTTAGCACTTAGATTCTTCCTTATAGTGTACAAAATATCTACCTTTTTCTAAGAGGTGCTGGCATGTGGGATCCTGTGTCTGACAGCAGTGACAGAGGGTGTATAGCGTTATGTTTTAAAACCCACTGTGGGGAAATTGGTGGTGTTGAAATTTCTCTTGATATCGAGAAAAAGATGCTAAAAGCTATAAGAACAAAACTTATTATTTTAAATGTAAGTAACAGAATTAAGGCTCTGGTCATTCTAAACTTAATCTTGAATATGGAGGACAGCCTAGAGTACCCAGAGGGAAAGTTAGAATGAAAGCAGAAATGGCGCTCGTAGCATTTTTAGAGAAGTGGAAGGAATGTTCTGGAAAGGAGTTAGTAAGAAGTCTGAGCCCAAGCGTTTCCTTCTTCACTTTCTGATGCTCACCCTCTACTGATCCCACTTTAGTTTCTTATGTTAAAAGAAACATATTGTGTTGAATTCACAAAGGATTGGCATGTGCGCATTTGTGTGATGTGAAGGAGGGGGTGGGTAGCTTGAAGATAATTTCCATTTTTTGTGCTAAGTCTGTCTACCTACATACACATGTATGTAATATATAGCAATATAAAGTAATGATTTGCAAATGATAAGAAATATAATTTGAAGGTGTCTTCCCTCAAAAAAGAGAGGTTTATTCGAGGCCATTGCTCCTATGCTTTGAGGTAGAAATCCAGGGCTGTCGTTTATGAACACCTTTTACAAAAATAGTTTATTCTTGGCTCCGTTAGAAATGTTGCTTCTGTGTCTTATGAACTGTGTTGGGGACTCTTACTTACCAGCCACTCTCAGCAGCAGTAGAAGCAATGTGTACTGTGCTCTGTTCTTCAGAGGTTTTCGAAGCGTCAATGATCAGTGGACATTGCTTAAGAATTCCTGCAGTGAATTCTGAGTTAATTTCCTGGCAGGCCTGATTCACCGATCAATCATTACAAATTTTTGAATCTCTTGGATTTTTTTAAAAAGCAATTCCCCACTGCTGTTCACTTGTGGTGATTAGCTAAACAGACACTGATTTGCATGTTGGTGGGCCAGTGTTTCGTTCACAACAGTGAAACTGTCTTTCTTCTCCTTCAGTCCACCCATCGGTAGGTCCCCGGGTTTAATGGAACTACCTCCTCTTTCTCAGCCCCACGCCCTCACTCCACTTACTCTCGGTCCCAGTGTGGACGGCTGTGCTGCTTCCCACGTGGCTTTGCTTTCCCCAGGTTTTCTCTGTCCCAGACTGTTCTGTGTACACGTGTAGGAATAATTCTCAGACACGGTTTGCATTGCCGAGTACACAGTTCAGGATGCCTGTTACCTCGACATAAAACTCACGTTCCTCAGACCATCTCTCAGGGCTGGCCCCCGGCTCTATTTAATATCCTAATGCCACCTAATGTCGCAGCTGTTTAAAGCAGGCAGACCACCTTTCCGTGGTGACTCTCGGCTGCAGCAATATCTTATGACGCCCTGCGCAGCTTTCTTGGGCTTCAGCTCTGCATGATTCATTTAACAAGTTATAATCCACTCAGAGAATTTAAAAGAATTGAACATGCTGTGTATGGGGTCACACACTTCCCGGCTCATGGATTCATCACCCTTTAGCAAATTTCCATGGGAGTGTGAGCTTATTTAACCTTCCTGTGGCCTTGCGTCTTTGCAGGGAGGAAATCAGACGGCTACAGTGATCGCATTGTGTTGCATGCAAGACTTCAACCTAGCTCAAGAGACCTGCCAGCTGGCGATCAGGGATGTTGGAGGCCTTGAAGTTTTAATAAATTTACTTGAGACAGATGAAGTCAAATGTAAGGTGAGTGGCTGGCTCACAGTGGACGAGGAGCCTCGTCCACGCCTTCACCTGCTTCTCTTCTCAGTGCTGGGCGTCTGCCCTTCCTGCTGCTTGTTTCTTGTCTTTATGATTACTGACAACCCGCTTCTGCTATTAGCTATTAGCTGCTCTTGTCAACTCTCTGCTTTTCTTCCTTCTCTTTTGGCTCTTTTCCATTAGCGTGTGCTTCTTAAATGATGAACGTTTGTTTACTTAATTGAAGGAAAATGCGGGGGGATATGTGTAACACCTGGGAATAGAAACTGTTCCCTTAAAAAACTTAATTGGGGAAGGATTTTAGGTAGCTTGGAAGTTTTAAAGAATATAGCACTGGTTATGCATTAAGCACCCATTCATCTATAACTTCTTCTTCTCGTTTAGATTGGTTCGTTAAAAATCCTGAAGGAAATCAGTCATAATCCTCAAATCAGACGTAATATTGTTGACCTTGGGGGCTTGCCAGTCATGGTTAATATTCTTGACTCTCCACATAAAAGCCTGAAATGTTTGGCAGCTGAGACAATTGCGAACGTCGCCAAGTTTAGGAGAGCCTGGCAGGCGGTGAGACGCCACGGGGGCATCACCAAACTGGTGAGTAAGTGCCACTCAGGGCAGCGGGCACCCCGCCGTCCTTCCCGGCTCCTCCCGGACATCAAATAACCACTGGGCGTGCTCTGGGAATCTTCTTTTTGTGTAACGTGTCCTTGAAAATTATTTTTGTGTATTTACATTGGCAAGTAGCCAAAAAACATGTTCAACCTCACTTTTCAAAGAAATACAAATTTAAACAAATAGAAGTAATTTTTACGTATCCCATAGGTAGGGATACATTCGTGTGTGTGGGCAGCGTCGGTAAGAGGGTGGTGACTTACTTCACTCAGTCTGAAACTATCAGAACATGGTTAATTGACTGTACTCCAGTATAAAATAAAAAGTTAAAAAAAAAAAAAAAGAGAGGGTGGTGAGACCCTCTGCACTGGAACACTGTCTGGTAGCCCATGTCCTCTGCCGTGGTGACCTCACTAGGAGGAAGTGTCCTCCATGGAGACAGTCAGAGCTGCAGGCACTTACTCATCTCATTGCTACTTAGAGGAGTGACAACTGAGAACAGCATGTTTTACAGAATGAGGTTAGTAAACTAATATGCATCATATCCATGAGAAGCATCCACTGTCAGCTGTCAGTGTTGTGCTTTGGAAGTTTATATAGTAACACGGAATGTTTAATATTACATGAAATCATAACAGGATTAAAAACTGATGATACCCATGATCCCAACTTTTAAAGACCAGAGCTAACAAGTATAGAAAAATCACTTGAAATAAATACACAAAATTGTTCATCAGGGGTTTTCTCAGAAATGGCCACCAAATTTCCTTCCTACTTTTCTACATTTGCCAGTTTGTTGTGTATTACTTTTATATTCAGAAAAAATGATCATTTCAATAACTATCGCTGAAAGAAAAAAGTAGGCTCAGTGCCCCTGCCACAGCAGGAGGGATCTTTATGAAGTGCAGTATGGAAGTGCATTTGCATCCTCACTGGATCTTGAGTCGCTACCACGGCTTTTATCACGCTGGATTGTCACCACTTCCCTACTTCAAGTTCCTGAAGATGAGAGACGCGTCTTATTCATCTTAGCGTTATCCTCAGCACCTCGCCCAGGACCTCACACATACAAACAGTTAATAAATATCTATCGAATTCATATGGATTTAATGTGAGTAAGTACACAGTGAAACACGTTCAGAAATTTACTGAAAGAGGTTCTGTGTGTTCACTGTATCCACTTGTAATCTGTAGAGCACTGTACCTTATAATCATTTGCCTCAAAAACAAGGTGGACTTATGGCTGGATAGATGGGTGAATAGATAGTTAGCTATGTGATAAAGCAGACGTGGAAGAATGTTAATTATAGAATCCAGGTGGTGAGTACGTGGACGTTGCTGTATTCTTTCAGCCTTTGTGTGTGTTTGAGAATTTTCATAATAAAACGTTGGGGGGGAAAGTAGTTATTACCGTGATTATCATTGTTCTGCTTAAATAATGAAATCGTATGGTAGGCTGACATGGCTGTCCATCGAAACTACTCCATAAGAATGAAAGAACACTAACATACGTTTTTATGGACATCTTACGCGTCATGTTTAGGGCCTTGGAGTTTGGACAGTTACAGTCACGTAATCAAAATAATGACATACATTTTAATTTAATTTTAAATAATAGCAAAATTAGGAACAGGAAAGACCATTAATGGATAAACTTGAAATTGCTAGGTTGGGAACACATCTGACTTCTCAACCAGGATTGGGGATCCACTTTTGGTTGGGTACGTGCGTGGGGGGGGAGTATGTAGCACGCAGGCAAGAGTCCCCAACGAAGACTGGAAATGAGGGACATCACACAGTACAGAGATGAAGCCGTGGGCTGATTAAGGCCCCAGAGCAAGGGAACCAAGGGCAGGATCAGAGCAGGCAGGAGGGCACTGGCCACAGTGGGGTCTGGCACCTAGATGGCATTCAGGCTCTGGAGGGGCAGCTCGATAAGACTGGGCAGAAGGTGTGACGCCTGAGCAAGCAGGGAGAGTGCACCCAGGCCGGAAGCACTGCACGTCCAGGGCCGTCAGTCCCGAGGCCAGTTTACGTGCTCCTCTGTATGTAGAGCGTACTCGGTCCTTTCAGTGAAAACCATTTCAAATGCCTCTAGAGGTGTAGATCCACAGAACAAGGTGGTGGGAATACAAGTATAAATATAAATGTAAATAAATGTATGTCCCCGACCACAGTGATGTCACAGCCTCATGGTCATGGGGATGTGAGGGCAGTGGGGATATGGGCAAAAATATAAGCATAATGGTGAGTGTATTAGGTATTTCGAGGAAGTCAGTACTGGGAATAGTGGAGGAACTAAGAGGGGGTGATCAATCAACTCTACTTGGAGAAGGAGGGTCAGGAAACAAATGAACATAACGAAACACACACACACAGATACAGAGAACAGACTAGTGGTTACCACTCTGGGGAGAGTGGAGGGGGTGGGGACAGTACAGAGGATTAAAAGATACAAACTACTATGTATGAAATAAGCAACAAGGATATATTGTACGGCACAGGGAAATATAGATATTATTTTACAATAACTTTAAATGGAGTATAATCTATAGAATTATTGAATGTTGTACAGCTGGCACTAATATAATATTGTAAATCAACTAGACTTCAATGAAAAATTTAAAAACTTAAATGAATTAGTTAATTAACTAGGATAGAGAGAAAATTTTTTTAAATAATTGTTTTTTTGAAAAAAAGAGAGGCTGGAGAGAGGAGATGTCACCTTTCTTGAGTCTTGAAAGGTGAGTAGGTATCTATCAGGCAGACACATCAGGCAAAAGCATTTAAGGAAGATGAAGCCACGTTGGTAAAGGCCCAGAGCTGGGAAACAACACTGAATGTTTGGAAACTAAGTGGTGTAACGTGGCCAGACCTCGGGTGAGGTGGGCTGAGTCATGAGAGACGAAGATTGAGGGCCATGGGCATCTCACGCAGCCTTGTCCAAGAGCTATGGAGTTTGGACTTTGTACAGATAACGAGGGAATAACTAGTACATAGACAGGTACTTTTAAACCGTCTTCCCCGTGTTCAAACCCATTGTCTTGCTGTCCTGGGCCCGGTAGTTACCTGGAAGCTGTGTAAATCGTCTCCCCCCCCGCCCCGTCCTTGAGCCATAACTAATTAGACCATGAGTGTCCTCCTGATGCAAATCAGGGTCCTCTCTCCAGGAGTTTGGGGTTAGGAATCAGTGACTCAGTCCGGGCTACTGCCTTCTAAACGGTGGCTGTGGTTCAGTGGGCAGTATCCATGGGATCTGGTCTCCGGTTACGCGTGGGATTAAGACAGCTCTGGGAAGCCTGGCTTCCCTTCTTCCCCGGCCACCCTGCTGTATGCATGTAAATTGCCTCTCCCTCAAGGGCTTCAGTGACTTTGGTTACTGCTGAGAAGAGAAAGGATCCTGGCTGCTGTGCATTTGGTTTAGTTGGTTTCGGCAGTGCAGGGGGAGGGCCGTGTCCTCCAAAGAGGCCTCGTGGTTTTAAGAGCCTGGTTGGTTCGGGCCATTCAGCTCTCACTGGAAAGTTCTCCTGGCTTTAGGGAGCCTACTTTTCTGAGATACCAGGGATGAGGGTGTGCTTTACAAATCTTACTAATGTAAATGTTAGAGCTGTATTAAGAAAATACTCTCTTGGGGGGCTTAAATTCCTTGTGGGAAGGAAATGTAAAAGCTCCCAAGTCTGGAGGAAGGTGTTTCGAAGGTTCTGTCTGTTTCTTTGACTGCTGTGTGGTACGAAAGTTAATTTCTGAGAGGATTCCTACTTCTGAGGGAGGTGAGCTTGGTAGCAACCCTGCAGCGATTGCGGGGTGGGTTAAGTCTTTTTTTTTTTGAAGCCAGGCTGGCCCTAGGTTCTTTTGCAAGCTGTGACAGCCAGATATTGGAAGTCCGCCTCACACCCCAAATATATGCCAGTGACTATAGGGCACTAACTCTCACCATTAAAGACTGGGACCTTTATAGGTCAAAATCTCCTATTAGGGTGGGTGCTCCCCTAACAATGTCATCTACAGCCTGGCAGCATTAACTTTTTTTTTTTTTTTTTACATCTTTATTGGAGTATAATTGCTTTACAATGGTGTGTTAGTTTCTGCTTTATAACAAAGTGAATCAGTTATATATACACATATGTATATCTCCTCCCTCTTGCGCCTCCCTCCCTCCCACCTTCCCTATCCCACCCCAGCGTTAAGTCTTATCTCGAAGATCCCCGCTTATGTTGTATTGATCTGTTCTCGTAGGTCGCTCTGCTTGACTGTAGGCAGCATGCCACAGAACCTGCGGAGCGGAGCCTGTACGAGGCCCACGATGGGGAGGTGGCCCGCTGCGGGGCACTGGCGCTGTGGAGCTGCAGCAAGAGCTATGCGAATAAAGAAGCCATTCGTAGAGCTGGGGGCATCCCTTTGTTGGCTCGGTTACTGAAGACTTCTCATGAAAACATGCTAATCCCGGTGGTGGGGACGTTGCAGGAATGTGCCTCAGAGGTATGCAGGCCAGCTCTGCTTCCCTTGCTCTCATTCACCTTGACTTTCTTTAGCGGAAACATAACTTTTAAGGTTAACATGACTGCTAAGGAATTTTTTTTAAGAAGTCACCCTTCTATTTGAAAGAGAAGATCAAACTAATGGAAAATTAATTACATTGATACCTGGATGGTATATTTTTGAAAATGTTGACTAAATTCTCTTATTGTTATAACGGTGTGTTAAACTTGGACTATGGTGTTTATTTACTAAGAAAGTTTTTTCAGTGTAGTTATTAATAAATGTGTGAATAGACACTTATATTTATGCATATTTATGCAATATATGACTATTAAAGTTTACTTTCCTAGGAAAACTACCGAGCTGCAATCAAAGCTGAAAGGATAATCGAAACCCTGGTAAAGAAGCTAAATAGTGAAAATAAGCTGCTGCAGAAGCACTGCGCCATGGCCATCTACCAGGTACGGCGGCGCTTCCTCACGGGGTTTAAGGTGCTGTTTCATGAGGTCCCATCCTCCGGGGATGGGGCTCAGGAATCTGCATTTTTAACAAGAACCCCCTAGGGACTTTCATGCACACACAGGTCTGAGAACCACTGTCCTGTGGTAATGGCAGATGCCTTTAAATGTCAGAGAGAAATCTGCTCCAGCATGTCTGATTACTTACAATTCTGTAAGACACTCACATGTCTCTGTCTGCTAAAATGATGTAACTTTGGTGTAAAATAGCCAGGTATGTACGTGGTGCTTCTATGTCGCCTTTCATATATCCTATTCAAACACAGCGGTCTCGGGAAATCAATCTCCCACCAAGACGAGATAGATGCATGAGTGTGTGTGTGTTGTGTGCGTATTCCTGTTTTATCTTTTTATTAATTTGCTGATTTTAATCTTCATTAACTTTTTGTGGGTTACAAGTTTCATAGTATACAAAAAAAGTAGATTAGAATGGTAAAGGGGAAGAAAAGATGGCTTTGACAAGTTCATACTTGGCTGGCTACTGGCAGCACCAGCTTCTGCCTAGTTAGAGTAGATCTCCTAGAAGAATGCATCTCCAAATGTGCAAAGTGAGAGAATGTGCCAGAAAGATGGAGTCAGAGAGGGGTTCGGGTCAGTCAGCAGAGGGTCGCATGAGTTCTCTGGGGCGGCCATAACTGTACACACTGGGTGGCCTAAACAACAGCAATCTGTTTCTTCACAGTTCTGGGAGCCGGAAGTCTGAGATCAGGTGTCAGCAGGGTTGGTTCCTTCTGAGGAATCTCTCCTTGGCTTGTAGATGGATGTCTTCATGTTCCCCTGTCATTCTCCCTCTGTCTTCACATGGTCCTTCCTCTGTGCCCTAATACCCTCTTCTTAGAAGGACACCAGGCGTTCTGGATTCGAGCCCACCACAGTGATCTCATTTAACCGTTATTACCTCTGTCACATTCTGACGCACAGGGGTGAGGACCTCAGCGTCTGAGTTTTGAGGGACATAGCTCACTCGTAACAGGGATATGTAATAGTCTTTTTTATTTTTAATTTTTATATAATTTTAACGGTTACTTTTCCATTTACAGTTATTACACAATATTGGCTGTCTTCCCCGTGTTGTACATACACCCCCGAGCCTGTCTCACACCCAGAAGTCTGTGCCTCCCACCCCCCCACCCCGTGGTGCCCCTCCCTTCTCCCCACTGTAAACTACTAGTGTGTTCTCTGTATCTGTGAGTCTGCTTCTTTTATGTTATATTCACTAGTTTGCTATAGTTTTTAGATTCCACATGTAAGCAATAGCATACAGTATTTATCTTTCTCTGACGTATTTCACTCAGTACGATGCCCTCCAAGTCCATCCGTGTGCTGCAGGTGGCAGAATTGTGTTCTTTCTTATGGCTGAGTAGTATTCCATTACGTATTATATATACATGTACCACTTCTCCTATATCTATTCATCTATTGATGGACACTTAGGTTGTTTCCATTTCTTGGCAATTATAAATAGTGCTGCTGTGAACATTGGGATGCATGTATCTTTTTGAATTAGTATTTTTATTTTTGTTGGATAAATGCCCAGGAGTGGAAATGCTGGGTCATATGGTAGTTCTCCTTTTAGTTTATTGAGAAACCTCCGTACCGTTTTCCACAGTGGCTGCACCAATTTACGTTCCCACCAGCACCGTGCAAGAGTTCCCTTTGACTTGTATATATGCCTCATATGAGTATATTTTAAGGGTCAGTTAGAAATAGTGATTAATTTTTTAAAGTTGCACTTGAGCCAGAACTGAAAGTCACTAATAGCAGGTAAACGTGGCAGGTGCTGTGTGATGCATTGTGAAGAGGATTTCTCGTAGGGGCCCTCATGGATGATGCACGACATGCAGTTCATGGCCTTAGAGAACAACTGCACACAGAATAATATCAAACCTATGCTAAACTTGGCATCTTTTGGCTCTGTAAACTGGGAAGGATCATGTGTTGGGAACATCTGTGCAGCCTGTATTTATTTCAAAGGTTGACACAAGCATGTGAACCTCAGATAAACATGTCTGAATAACATATCAGTTGCTGTTGATATAACCCACTGCTCTGGGCATAGAAACTCTGTTGGGGAAATTCCTCACTTCTTAGATTTTGGGGGTCGTTAAAGATCTGACGGAATCCCCATCACTCATCTATCTACTATGTTTTCCCAAGGCTCTGGGTTACAGCACTGCAGAAATCCTCCATCCATGCATGTGGTGTTCTAGGTTCCTTGCCAACCTCTGCGTCTGTCTTGGTAGAGGCCCAGGCTACCCCAGAACTGGCTTGGGAGGATTGCCAAGTATGTAGAAACCTCTAGACATTGCCAAAACCCCGTAAAGGAAGAGCGGTCCTGTCAGACAGCTGCCAGTATAGAGACAAGAGTTGTATTTTACTTGAAGCCTCCTTCAGGAAATGCTACTCTCTGAAAAGAGGTCTCCCAGCTACTAGAATGGCAGCCTCTTTAGCAGTCACTGAAAGCTTGATACGCCTTGATCAATGCCAGCGTCTGATTTGGCTTTTGTGTAGTGTGCCGAAGATGAGGAAACCCGCGAGCTGGTTAGGCTGCATGGAGGACTCAGAGCCCTGGCTTCTCTCCTCAGTAACGCTGACAATAAGGAACGGCTGGCCGCGGTCACAGGGGCCACATGGAAA
The DNA here is from genome assembly GCF_059928025.1 of Delphinapterus leucas. Taxonomy (NCBI): domain Eukaryota; kingdom Metazoa; phylum Chordata; class Mammalia; order Artiodactyla; family Monodontidae; genus Delphinapterus; species Delphinapterus leucas. The sequence continues at coordinate 574,083 of NC_143130.1, read as the reverse complement.
TGTTCCACCAGCAAAGAGAATGTGACCAAGTAAGTGGAGGCATCCAATGTTCCGTATTAAAATATGGCCATCAAAACACATCCTTCTATTTTCATGCTATTTTATATAAAGGGTTGATTCTAATGCTACTCCTGTAGTTTTCAAAGCTGTACATTTTGGACTAAGTTGGCAGAATTAAGGGATTCTTCCCATCCCACCATCCGACAATGGTTTTTGTGCCTCAGTAGGAGAAAGGGGGTGCTGACATAAGCTCCCTGTGCCAATGGACTCTTTTGCATGTGGGCAGCCATGTAAATGAGAAGTATCCCTGATATTTCCTGCAGAGACCTATCAAGGTGAGGGAATGAATTTCCCACAGAATCTTTAGAAATGGAAGTGGTTTTATTCTTTTTCTTTTGCTAAAGATAAATGAGTCAGCTAAATGCCAGCTAACCATGTTAGTCTTAAAGCGTGGTCATTTTCAAAAACGATTTCATTGAATTTTAAAGTATTTGTAAACTTTATGACCATTTGATTGATTTTAATCTTTGAATTTATCTTTTTGTATATTTTTAGAGTTTACACACTCTGTGATGGGTGTTCTGGGGCAACTCTTTCCCGTTTCAGGGTGGTGACTTTCTTTAACAAGAAATTCACATGTTCTGTTTAACACACACGAAGGTTTATTTTGCTTTGTTCGTGTAAAGTAATTCCTGTAACCTGAGGGAAAACCCTTAGCACAGTGGGGTTGTCGGCGCCCAGATTTGGAAGCAGCTGTAGTGCCTTACGGGCTGTACAGTTCAGCACTTAAGGGCACAGAAGGCCGGTTGTGGAGGTCGACTTCACTGTTTACCAAGCCTCACATTAGCCTTTTGACAGCGGGGTTGTAACAGCATCCATACCACAGGGTGGCCGTAAAGATGGAATGAGCATACGGTCGGCATTTAGTAAATTTTAGCTATCAGTACTATCACTAACATTATTATCAGCTAACTTTATACCCAAAATAATACTGTTCGCCTCTTTTCCTCCCTTCCCACCCTCTTTGGCTTGCGGTGAACTTAGATTTCGGGAATACAAAGCCATTGAAGCCTTGGTGGGACTTTTAACGGACCAGCCGGAAGAAGTGCTCGTGAATGTAGTTGGTGCGTTGGGAGAGTGTTGCCGAGAGCCTGAGGGCAGAGTCACCGTCCGCAAACGTGGTGGCGTCCAGCCACTCGTGGACCTCCTCGTGGGAACAAACCGAGCTCTACTTGTCAATGTCACAAAAGCGATCGGTGCTTGTGCAGTAGAGCCCGAGAGTATGACGTAAGTGGCCCTGAAGGCTTTTATTTGGGAGAGTTAGGGGAACATTGGAGAGTACGGAATGGTGTCATCTCTTGGAACTGGTGTGCACAAGTGACGGAAAAGTGAAATGTGCCCACATAGAAATAACACGGCGTGACCAAATCATGAATTACGGAGGCACATTGTTCCCTCGGATGAGCTGGAGGGTTTTGATTAAAATAGCCAGTAATCAATCAAAACAGTGGGGGAATTATCATTAGGGGAATCATCTATACTTTATAGATACTGATAACGATAATATAATAATACAACTGACAAAAAGAGAAGGGTGGATGAGTAGGTGTGCAAATTCTATCTTGCAATAAATAAATCAATAGATAGTATTTAAAACATAATTTTATCTATCTGTCCATCCATCCATCCATCCATTTATCTATATCTATCTCTTTCTTTTTTAAAACATATTTATCCATTTATTTTGGCTGCTCTGGGTCTTCGTTGTGGCACACGGGGTCTCTGTTGCAGCGTGTGAGACTTTTAGTTGCAGCACACGGGCTTCTTAGTTGCAGCATGCATGAGGGATCTAGTTCCCTGACCAGGGATCGAACCTGGGCCCCCTGCATTGGGAGCGTGGAGTCTTACCCACTGCGCCACCAGGGAAGTCCCATTTATCGATCTCTCTTACCTATCCATACATCCTTTTATCTAGCTGTAGGCATAAAGAGATAGCTGGAATAATTTATATTAGCTGTTAACAATTATTATTTCTGGATGGTAGGATTTGGGATATTTTCTACTTTCTTTTTTATATTTTCTATACAATTTGTATGATGAATATGTATCATCTTTAAAAAAATTAAAGTTCTTGTTTAGTACCTTGCACAATATCGTTTTATTCTGAACAGTAGTGTATAATGGTTAAGAGTATAGATTCTGGAACCATTGCCTGGAATGCCAGTCTCACCACTTACCAACTATGTTTCCTTCAGGAAGTCATTAAACTACTTGGTGCCTTGGCTACCAAATATATAAAATGCGGACAGTCATGGTACCAATCTCACTGAGTTGTTGTAATGATTGAGTGAATTAATATATGTAAAATGCTTGATACATGATAGTGCTAGGTAAATGTTGGCTAGTATCGTTCACATAGCAATAGCTTTAATGAACAACAATTTAAACCAATAATGCATAAATACAAAAAAAAGTCAAAGGGTCCAGTATCTGTACTCATCTATAGATGAGTCCATTCTGTGTTTCTAGCTTTTTTAAAATAATTAATTAATTTTTGGCTGTGTTGGGTCTTTTTTGCTGCACACGGGCTTTCTCTAGTTGCAGTGAGCAGGGGCTACTCTTCATTGCAGTGCGTGGGCTTCTCATTGCAGTGGCTTCTCTTGTTGCGGAACACAGGCTCTAGGCACACGAGCTTCAGTAGTTGTGGCACATGGGCTCAGTAGTTGTGGCTCATGAGCTCTAGAGCGCAGGCTCAGTAGTTGTGGCACACGGGCTTAGTTGCTCTGCGGCATGTGGGATCTTCCCAGACCAGGGCTCGAACCCGTGTCCCCTGCATTGGCGGGCGGATTCTTAACCACTGCGCCACCAGGGAAGTCCCCTGTGTTTCTCTTGTATCAGATTACTCATGTTATTTAACTTGCTATAAATCGAGAACAAGAGGACCCTAAATGGGGTCCTCTCGGCTGCAGTCAAGGAGCTTTGAGGGTGTGGCATAGGCATGTCAATAGGCAATTATAATTCGGGCCTTTGTGCATCATGCTAAGTTTGAATTTTGCTTTAAAGTCAATTGAAGGTTTTTAAAGGGTTTTAAGTATAACCTGAAACAGAGAAGCTTGTTTAGGAGATCACTGCCGGCCAGAGGTGAAGGTGGTTTAAACTAAGCCTGTGGAATATATTATACTAAAGAACAAAAAAAAATGACAGAGTAGAGAGAAATAAAGGGAGAGAATGGATAAGACCAAGTGAGTGAATGAACATGAGTTGTGAAGAAGAGGGGGGAGTCATGAGGGATATTTAGCTTTCTGACTTGGGTGGCTAGATGGATAATTGTAGCACTTGCTGTTATAGGGAAGATAGCTGGAGGACTGGTGGGGGCAGAATGAACTTCACTAGGGGAGAAACAAAGTCAGTTTGTCCGTAGTGATATATTCATTGTCTAACCCAGTCCCAGGCTCAGGGTAGGCACTCAGCAAAAAGTTATTGTACACTAAATGAATGACGAGTTCAGTTACGTTGGGTACACATTGAGGTTCTCATGGGACGTCTCTGTGGTGATGGCAACTAGCCAATTGGATATTCATTCATGTCTAAAGCTTAGGATAGAATGTGGGCTGGGCATATAGCATTATGAGTATTTGGTAACTTAAGTGATGAGTATATGTGAGATTGTGAGGAAGAGAAAGAAAGGGAAATGAGAAGGACAAAAACAGAGTTCTGTTGCATCCAATCTTTGAAGGAGAATGAATGGACCAGAGAAGAGGTGCCTATAAAGAAACGCAGAAGGGACAGCCAGAGTTGTGAGGGAAGCCAGAAGAGTGAGTTACTGAAGAAACAAAGGGAAGAGAGTGTTTAAGGAGAGAAAGTGATCAAAAGTGTCAAATTCTATGACAAAGCCTCATAAGATAGACTAAACTGTTCCTTCTTGTGTGACACGGAGGTTGATGAATCCTTTTGTGCTTGTGTGAATATGGTTTTCCCACAGATGGTTTTAGAAACACACAAAGTCAGTTTTAGAAAACAGTGTTTTGAGGTTGGTAAGAACCCAAACAGCGTTACATCTGGCATCATATATCAGACATGGCTCTTATTGCTAGATTTGCAGGATTTCTTGAGTCTTCAAGCTTTAAGTTAAATGGTAAGGAAATGAGAAATAACTTTGCCTTGTGTAAGGCTTAAGTAATTCATAGGTTAGGAACTCGTTTTAATGATAAGCAGTCTTATGTTTTAATGATATGTCTGTGGCTGTGGCTAAAACGTAGGTGGCACGTGAGGATGAACGTACATACTCAGAGCAGAGTTTTATTAACTCTGTGTGCTAGTATGCACAGTTTTCTTCCCGTATCTATTTCTCAGTAAGAATAAGAAACATCGTAATAATAACAGTTTGGCTACTGAGTCAAAAATGATTTTTAAGACAACAATGATTTCATAAAACTCTACTGACTTTTCTCAGTACATCGGAATACTGCTTTTAAAGACTCAGTATAAACAGTTTCATATTAATTATACCCTTCCTGAGGAACTAACATGGAGCAACAGGTATCCCAACGTAGTAGGTTCATGAAAAAGTAGATTTATTCATGCTGAATTTTCTTTTCTTTTTGACTTTTTAATGTCTATTTGATACGTACAGAATTCATCTGGAGGTAATTTGGCCTTCAAGTATATAAAAATCACATCAACATTGCAAAAAACAGTTAACGCTTGTGTTTTGAGGAGTGTAACTTTCTCATAAAATACTATAACATTTCAAACAATTAAAAAGTATTCATGCTGAAAACTTAAATATCTAAAATCCCTTTTCCACACCTCAGGATCTTTACTTTCTTTTAAACTTTTTTTTAATTTTTATTTTTTAATTGAAGCATAGTTGATTTACAATGTTGTGTTAGTTTCAGGTGTACAGCAAAGTGATTCATATATGTATATTCTTTTTCAGATTCTTTTCCCATATAGGTTATTACAAAATATCGAGTATAGTTCCCTGTGCTATACAGTAGGTCCTTGCTGATGATCTATTTTTATATATAGTAGTGTGTATATGTTAATCCCAAACTCCTAATTTATCCCTCCCCTCCTTTCCCCTTTGGTAATCACAAGTTTGTTTTCTATGTCTGTGAGACTGTTTCTGTTTTATAAATATAAGTTCATTTGTATCATTTTTTTAGATTCCACATATAAGCAATATCATATGATATTTGTCTTTCTCTGTCTGACTCACTTCACTCAGTATGACAATGTCTGGGTCCATCCATGTTGCCTCAAATGGCATTATTTCATTCTTTTTTATGGCTGAGTAGCATTCCATCGTATACATGTGCCACATCTTCTTTATCTATTCATCCATCGATGGATATTTAGGTTGCTTCCATGTCCTGGCTATTGTAAATAGTGCTACTATGAACATAGGGGTGCATGTATCTTTTCGAATTAGAGTTTTCTCTGGGTGTATACCCAGGAGTGGAATTGCTGGACCATATGCTAACTCTATTTTTAGTTTTTTAAGGAACCTCCATCCTGTTCTCCACAGTGGCTGCACCAATTTACATTCCCACCAACTTAACTTTTATTTTGAAATAGCGTAAGACTTACAGAAAAGTTGCAAAAGTATAGAGTGCACGGTACAGAGTTCCCATATACCCTTCACCCAGCTTCCCTTAACATCCTACATAACCATGGTGAAATTATAGAAACTTTTCATTTGTTGAAGTCTAGTTTTTTTAATTTGAAGATTGTTGTATGTGGATTTCGTGCAGTTTTGTTCAGTTCATTCCTAAGTATTTAATCTTCCTTGTTGGTGGTATAAATGGTTTTTTACTGCCATTATGTGCTTCAGTTGATTGTCTCTATGACCACTATTGAATTTTGTGTATTAATTCTCTATGCTGCTACCTAATGGAATTCTCTTATTGTTTGAGTTCACTTTATTGTTGATTCTCTAGCACAATTGTTGACGTACTACAGCACATGGGCCAAATCCTGTTTTTGTAAATAAAGTTTTATTGGAACATACTCACACTCATTGATTTATATATTGTCTTTGGTGGCTTCTATGTTACAATGACAGAGTTGATAGTTGCTACAGAGACCAAATAACCCACAAAGACATACTTACTACCTGGCCTTTACAAAAAAAATTGCTGAACCCTGCTCCAGGATATTCCCAAGAAAGCTTTATTTCTTCTTTATAAATTCTTATTCTTTAGATTGATTTCTCTTGTCTAATTTCATTAGCTAATTCCCTACTGCAGTGTTAAATAGTAATGGAGATAGCTTCTTTGCCTTGTTCCTGACTTTAGCAGAAATGCCTCTAGTGGTGTTCTATTATGTAAAATAATGTCTTGAGGACTAAAGTATATATGTTTTATCATATTTAAAAAAATCTCTCAATTTCTATTTTTAAAGAGTGTTTTTAAAATCAGGAATAGGGGGCTTCCCTGGTGGCGCAGTGGTTGAGAGTCCGCCTGCTGATGCAGGGGACACGGGCTCGTGCCCCGGTCCGGGAAGATCCCACGTGCCGCGGAGCGGCTGGGCCTGTGAGCCATGGCCGCTGAGCCTGCGCGTCCGGAGCCTGTGCTCCGCAACAGGAGACGCCACGATAGTGAGAGGCCCACGTACTGCATTAAAAAAAAAAAAAAAAAAATCAGAAATAGGCATTGAATTTTGTCAAATCCCTCTTTAAGCATTTATGGAGATTATGCTCCGAATACTCCATTATGATTTTTTCCCTTATATCTATCAATATATTGAATAATATTAATGGGTTCCCAAACACTGGACCAACCGTGCATTCTGGGAACAAGTTTCACTTGGTTATGATGTACTATTTTCTTAATGTGGTGTAGGATTCTGTTTGCTAATCTTACTTAGTATTTTTGTAATGATATCCTTGAATTATATTGGTCTGTGGTTTTCTTTTCCTTCCTTTCTTTTTTTTTTTACAACTATCTTTATCAAATTTAGGTATCAATGTTATACCTGTTTCACAAAAGGAATTAGGAAGTTTTCTTTCATTTCAATACTCTGGAATAATTTATTGAGCAATGGGACCATCTAGGCTTTAAAGTTTTGATAGAATTATACTGTGCAGTCATTTGGACCTACTGTGTGTGTGTGTTCTTTACTGGTTTTCTCTAGTTCTATGAAATCTAATCTATGCATTGGGGTCAATTTTGGCAATCTGCATTTCCTTATAAAATGATCAATTTCATTTAGATCATCAAATTTATTTAAACAGTGTCTTATGATTTTTAAATTTTGTCTCATTTCAATGGTTGTTTTCCGCTTGTCATTTTATATTTGTGTATGTGAGCTTTCTCCTGTTTTTTCCATGATCGTTATCTAGTATAGTTTCTCTATTTTGATTTTTTTCTGAAAAAATTTTATTAATTAGATATACTGTTCTTTTATTCTCTACCTCATAAATTTCTTTTATATTTATTCCATGTTGCCTTTTTTGGGTTTATTTTGTAACTATTTTTCTAATTTATTTGAACTGAGAAGATACTTATTTTTATTCTTTTTTTTACTTTCTTTTTTTGGCTGTGCCATGCAGCTTGTGGGATCCTAATTCCCTGACCAGGGATCGAACTCGGGGCCCCTGCAGTGGAAGCATGGAGTCCTAACCACTGGACTGCCCGGGAATTCCCTCTTTTTTTAATAATAAAAATATTTTGTCCTATGAGTTTTTCTTTGACACTTCTTTAAATGTCCCTTGTACATTCTGATACGTAGTGATTTCATTATCATTATTTTTAGGAAGTTCTTTAATTTCAGTTTATATTTTCCCTTTAGGCCAGGTGTTGTTTAATAGAATTTTTTTTTAATTCCACAAAGAGGAACCTTTTTATTTTTTGTTTTTGTTAGATATTTCTTACTATGTTGCAGTTTAGTCAGTGTTTTATTTCCACTTTTTATGGAACTCACTGGTGTTTTCTTTATGACTCAATATAAGATGAATTTTTACAAAGCATCTATAGGTGCTTGGGGTGAAGATGTATCCTCTTTCAAAAGAGTGTAGAGTTTGATGTATATATATATATATATATATATATATATTTAAAATAAATTTCTTTCTTTTTTTGGCTGTGTTTGGTCTTCGTTGCTACACGTGGGCTTTCTCTAGTTGTGGCGAGTGGGGGCTACTCTTCATTGCGGTGCGTGGCCTTCTCATTGCAGTGGCTTCTCTTGTTGTGGAGCACAGGCTCTAGGCATGAGGGCTTCAGTAGCTGTGGCACGTGGGTTCAGTAGTTGTGGCTCGTGGGCTCTAGAGCGCAGGCTCAGTAGTTGTGGCACACGGGCTTAGTTGCTCCACGGCATGTGGGATCTTTCCGGACCAGGGCTTGAACCCGTGTCAGCTGCACTGGCAGGTGGATTCTTAACCACTGTGCCACCAGGGAAGTCCTGATGTGTATTCTTAAGATCTATTTTATTAAGTTATGTAAGCCTTCTATCTCTACTTATTATTTTTCATGCATTTGATCTGTCTCATACTGAAAATGGTGTATTAAAATTATTAGTGTGCTTCTACCTATGTCTTCTTACAACTCATGTAGTTTTTGCTTCTTAAAGGCAGGCAGTATATTATTTGGTGCATAAATGTTTCTAATCATTGTGAATTGTGGATTTTAATTTTTCAAGAGCTCTTCTTTGTCATGTTTAATGAGTTTTGGCTTGATATTTCTACTTTGTTATAAGGATCTTTACCCCTGCTTTCACAGTTTTTCCATTTTCCTGGAATATCTTGGTCTACCTTTTATCTTTAGTCTTCGTTGAACCACTTTCTTTTAGGTGTGCCCTTTCATACAGTATATAGATGGGTCTTGCTTTGTATGCCAAGCTAAAAATATTTTTAATAAGTGAGCTAAACCCATTCACACTCATTGATATTTGGTCTCAACAATGTCATAATATTTTATACTTATTCATATTCTTTTATATTTGCTCTTCTCTGTAAGATTTGTAATCTTTGCTCTTTAATTTTTTTTTGGCGTTTTTTAGAAAAGTTTGCATTTTTGTTTCATTCTAGTCACTGTCTTTGTACCTGTACATTTTTCTAATGCTTGCTTTCTCCTTTCTGTTATGTAGTTATTTGCTATTTAGTTTCTCAGTTCTTGCTGCTATCTTTTAATTCCCACCCATTGTCTATATAGTAATCAATGGGCTTATTTCACTTTTCTCTTTTCCTCTTCCTTATCCTCTCCACTTTAAAGTGCATTGTTTCTACTTTGTCATAACATGTAAAATTGGAACATTATTATTCTACCCTTGACCCTGCCCCTGTTTTAATCTAGACCAGCAAACATATATACACATATACTTATTACCAGTTTTTGCTGCAGTTTTACAGTCAGAGTTTAATTTTTGGAGCTCATCCCCTAGTAGAATCTTCAAAAAGGGCTCATGGGTACAGAATTCCCTACGTTTTTATATGTTTAAAGTACCTTTCTTTTTTTCAGCTTTATATAGGTATAATTGACAGATTTAAACATCATGTATATTTAAGGTGTATGACATGGTGTTCTGATATAAGTATACTTTGTGGGATGATTACAACAACCGAGCTAATTAACCTCATCTCACAAAGATACTTTTTTTTTTGGTGTATGGCAAGAACACTTAAAAGCTGCTCTGTTAGCAAATTTCAAGTATACAATACATTATTATTAATACAGTTACCATGCTGGGCACTAGGTCTCTAAAGCTTATCCATCTTATAACTGAAACTTCGTACCCTTTGACCAGCATCTCCCCATCTCCTCCACTCCCAGCCCCTTCACCATTCGAATCACTGTTTCTCTAAGTTCAACTGTTTTAGACTCTACCTGTAAGTGATTTCACGCAATATTTGACTTTCTGTGTCTGGCTTATTTCATTTAGCATGATGTCTTTCAAGTTCACCCATGTACAAATGGCAGGATTTCTTTCTGTTTTAAGGCTGAATAATATTTCATTGTATAAATATACCACAACTTCTTTATCCATTCATCTGTCAGTGGACACTTAGGTTGTTTCCATATCTTGGCTATTGTAAATAATTCTATAATAAACATAAGAGCACAGATATCTTCTCTAGCTACTGAATTCAGTTCCTTTGGATATATACCCATAAAAATGGGATTACTATATCAAATGATAGTTATATTTTCAATTTTTTGAGGAACCTCCATACTGTTTTCCATAATGACTATACCAATTTACATTCCCACCAACAGTGTGCAAGGATTTCCTTTTCTCCACTTCTTGCCAATATTTTTAATCTCTTGCCTTTTCAGTAACAGCCTTTCCAATGAGGAGTGAGGCAATATCTCACTGTAGTTTTGATTTGGATTTCCCTGATGATTTGTGCTGTTGAGCAATTCTTCATATACCTGTTGGCCATTTGCATGTCTTCTTTGGAGAAATGTCTGTTCAGTTCCTTTGCCCATTTTTAAATTGAGTTATTTATTTATTTTTTTGCCATTGAGTTGTATGAATTCCTTATGTATTTTGAATATTAACTTCATATCAAATGTATGGCTTGCATATATTTTCTCCTGTTCCATAGCTTGCCTTTTCATTTTGTTGATTGTTTCTTTTGCTGTGCAGAAACACATGTTTATGTCTAGTGAAGCTATTTTCCTATAAATACTCAGAGGACAGCTTTGCTAGATATAAAATTCTTGGTTCCCACTTTCTTTCTTGAATTAAAAAAATTCTGCTCCATTGTTGTCTTACTTCATACCTTTTTTGGGAAAATTCTGATGTTAGTCGAATTCATGTTTCTTTGTGAGTTATTTGATCTTTTCATTTGGAGGGCATGAGAACTTTTTCTTTACCTTTATAATCTAATACTTTTACTAGGTTTATCTTAGAGTTGATTGCTAACCATTTGGTTAACCTGAAATATAACTAATACAGGAAAATCAGGATAAATGCTTTTCTTTTCCTTTTGAAAAAGTCAAATTTCAGATATATGAGTTGTCAGGAACCCTAGCAAATGCCAATAGTGATAATAAGGGCTGTTTTTCAGACTTTTTAGGAACTTGTAGATCCTCATGATTTATTTGTCTCTCCTGTGCCTTTAATACAAAATTCCCGGCATACATGATTCAAAACATGCTAAAATTCTAGTGTCCTAAGTTTTTCTTTGCTTCAGAATAACCTTAAACCTAAAGGTCAGCTTTTAAATATAAGTGCCTGACTACAAAAGAATTAATTTTCATGTTCTTTAGAAAATAATCAAGAAAAAATGTTTCTATTAATATTCTGTAAATGCCCAAGATTCTAAGAAGTTTTACATGACAGTTAAATAATATACTAATTTCCTACAATTTATCCTGTAAAATATTTTCCTTCCACACATTGTAAAACAAACATTTGCTGAACTGATTGTTACATAGTCCAGTGTTATGTGATCATGTAATGAAAGACTCTTTTATAAAACATATACACAAGGATAGAATTAAAACTTACCATGGAATCTGTAACTCTAAATTTCCTGTCTTCTGTGGTTTAAACATAATTATGTTGCATTTACATAGTTGTTGTTTTTTTTAACATTGGGTTTATTTGTTCTTTTTAAAAGGGGGGAAAAAATAAAGCTATGCTTGTTTGCATACAAAAGAGATTTAATCTCTTTGTGGCTGCCCAGAAATTTCATTTACCACGAAACCAGTCCTTGTGACATTTTAGGGTTTATGTAAGATATAAAATAGAATATATGTTTTATATGTTTGTATCAATAAGAACATTTTTCCTTCTGTTATTTGTTTTTCATCTGTATACTTTTAAAAGCATATGGATTTAACTGAGATACTGAAATGCCAAATGAAAATTAATTATGTGAATAATTTAATCTTCTGAATCTTAGTTTTCTCATTTTAAAGCAAGCTCTGGGGATGTTTAATTTGAGGATTATTTGGATTTTATTTATCCACATTATATATCTCATCCATCCAGGTGTGATGTGTGCTTAGCTCCATAGCTGAACAAATTGGCTTTTCAGTAACATTTCCTGTGTGTGACAGTAAGTGTGTGTGTGAGTGTGTGTGTTTATTGTGTGTGTGTGTTTATAGTGTGTGTGTTTATAGTGTGTGAGAGTGTGTGTGTGTTTATAGTGTGTGTGAGTGTGTGTGTTAATAGTGTGTGTGAGTGTGTGTGTGTTTATAGTGTGTGAGAGTGTGTGTGTTTATAGTGTGAGTGTGTTTATAGTGTGTGAGAGTGTGTTTATAGTGTGTGTGAGTGTGTTTATAGTGTGTGTGAGAGTGTGTGTGTTTATAGTGTGTGTGTTTATAGTGTGTGTGAGAGTGTGTGTGTGTGTGTGAGTGTGTGTGTGTGAGAGTGTGTGTGTTTATAGTGAAGTTAAAACACATTTTTAAAGCTTCTAATTTGTGAAATATAATATACATAAAGGAAGATGCATGACGTAAACATACAGCTTAGTAAATTCTTGAAAAGGGAGGACTCATGTACCTGCCACCCAAGCCAAGAAGCAGAATACCATCATCACCCTACAAACACCCGGGCTGCCTGTCCTATCACAGCCCCCCAGTGCCCACTGCCCTGCAGTCTGGGGAGAGCCCCTCTCTTGCCTTTTATGGTAATTCATATCTTACTCTGTTTTCATCATTTTATATTTGAGAATGCCTCCCTAAATAGTTTTATTTCTATTTGGAAACAAATGGAAGCATATAATATGTGTTGGTTTTTGTCTGAAATTTTTTGTTCAAAATTATAGGTTATTTTAACACTTAATTGCTCAGTTTGATGCGTTTTAGCAATTGTATACACTCATATAACCACCAACCAAAAGAAGATATAAAACATGTCCTTCACCCAAGAAAGTGCACTCATGCTATTTTCCAGTCAATCCCCACTCCCACCCCAAGCAACCACTTTCTGATTTCCATCACTATAGATTAGTTTTGCCCTGTTTTGGGATTGGAATTTCTGAGTCATAGGGTAGAAGTTTAACTTTATTAGAAACATCCAAATAGTATACAAAAGTGGTTGTACAATTTTACATTCCCATTGGTGCCAACATTTAATGTTGCTCTTTTTTCTTTTTAATTTAGCCTTTCTAACAGTAAAAGTGTATGTCATTGTAGATTTCATTTGCATTCCCCTGATAACTAATGATGTTGAATAACTTTCCATGTGCTTATTTCGTGTATATATGTTATTTTGTAGTCTCTTCAAGTTTTTTGTCCATTTTAAATTTGGATTGTTTATCTTTTTTGGCAATTTGAAGAAGTTCTTCACATATTCTGGATACAAATCCATTGTTCGATTTATGTGCTGTGGAATGATTTTTCCCAGTCAGTATTAAGGCTGTCTTTTCAGCAGAAAGTTTTAATTTGATGAAGTTCAAGTTATCAGTTTTACTTTCATGGCTAGTGTACTATATGATATACCTCAAACTAGTTTCTAAGTGTGGTGTGGAAAGGGGAGTCCAAGTTAATTTTTTCATATGATATTCAATTGATCTAGCATCATTTATTGAAAACACTATTTCTCAGTTGATTAGCTTGGTCCCTTGGTTGAAATTCAATTGACTGTATATTAGCAGATCTATTTCAGAACTCCTTTTTCCATTGATCTATTTTTCTATCCTCATGTCAGTCCCACACTATCTTGATTATTATAGCTTTGTAATAGGAGTGTTAAGTCCTCCAACTTTTTAAGATGCTTTGAGCTATCTTAGATGTTTGCATTTATATATAAATTTTAGAGTCATCTTGTCTAAATCTTTTTTTAAAGCTTTATGGAATTTTAATAATTGTTGTTAAGAATCTATAGATCAATTTAGAAAGAATAGAAATCTTAACAATATTGAGATCGCCAATCTACTAATATGGTGTATATCTCCATTTATTTGGGTCTGTTTTAATTCTGGTAGGATATGCAGTCCAATACTCTCTCATGATGCTGGGTGGTGGCAGTGAGCTGCAGCCCCCAGTCAGCCATGTGATCAGGAAGGTAAACAACTCAAACACTCACAACCATTCTGTACCCATCAACCATCCTGGTTTTCGCTTTCAGTACACTAGTCAATACGTTACAAGAGATATTCAGCACTTTATTATAAAATAGGCTTTGTGTTAGATGATTTTGCCCAGCTATAGGCCAATGTAAGTGTTTTGAGCATGTTTAAGTTGGGCTGGGCTAAGCTGTGATGTTCGGTAGGTTAGGTGTGTTAAATGTGTTTTCCACTTGTGCTGGGTTTATTAGGACACAGCCTCATGGATAAGTCAAGGAAGGTCTGTACAGAGAAAAGAGGGGAAAGTCAAACGACACCTTGAGGAAGCAGTCAGCCAAACTCAAACTGTGGGACTTTCTACAACAGTCCTGATCTCTTAAAAGAGTCAATGCCATAAAAATGTTCTAGATTAAAAGAGACTAAAAAGACATATCAAAAATACAGTGTATGATCCCTTTTGAATCTAGGTTTTGTTTGTTTTTTAAAAAGCTCTAAAGAAAGTTTTGCAAAGAAATGGGAATATTTGAATATGAACTGGACCTCAAAAATTGTTGGGCCCTCTTAATATTATTCTGTGAATGCATAACTTTTCGTATGAATGAATAAGTTTTGAAAGCTTTTCTGTCATAGTGCTTACACAACGATAAAAGGATAGACTATCCTTCTACTCTACCAAAGCCAAGGAATTCTGGGACACACTTGACATGCATTTCCAGAGGCTGCTACATTCACATCTTTTCTCCCAATTTGGTCTCCCATAGCCTCTTTAAAAGAATACACAGAGATATAAACATTAAAACTCTGAGAATTTTTATGAAAATATAAAATTCTTTTCTAATCATAGTTTTTCACAGCGATCATTAATTCTGACATCCATTTATGTTTCCATTTTTGTGGAATTGCCAACTTGGTTTTAAAACCTATAGATTTCAGTTGCATCTTATAGTGTGGCTTACGAACATCATGTTCCTTTAGGCTATAACCACATTTAGGTTGAGCCATGTATAAAATATTGTGAAATTTTTAGAAAAGATGCAAAATTATGGTTTCAAAATAGATGTATTGGCGTTGCCAGAAAGAAACTCTGCAACCTCAGCCATGCTGGCTATGTGGGTGCACACTGCTCACATTTGTTCGTATATGTGGCCTAAGCGGGCAGGCCAGCCAGCCAGACTTGTTAACAATCCTGACAAGAGTTAGTAGAACAAAAGACACTGAGAAGCCACAACAAGCAGCTGTGTCTTTTGTGTGTGTGTGTTTGTTTTTAAGAGCCGGAACATGAATGTGTAGTCATCTTTCAAGAACTGTTATTTTGTCAGCCACACAGTTTGATTTCTATGATAAAGTTGAAGATTTTGGAAACATATAGTTCAGTTTTGTTTTTATAATATCAAAGTATTAATGTAAAATTCTATTGACAATAAAAGCAGGAAGAGTTAACATACTGCTGGAAGTGAATTCAGAGCAAGATGCTAATCAAATTAAAGAACTATACAAAAGGAGATATAGACCCACTGAAAATGGGCAGTGGTGTAATGAATACCATTTACAAGCCCAGCACTGTATATTCAAAAAGCAATAAAGTTGTAAAGAAGATCTATGAAAATGCACTTTCAACTTAGAGCCAACTCCAAATAAAAATTTACTGGTTAGATTTTGAATTTGAACGTGCACTTTCCAAGCATGAGGTTGAAAATGAATGTATTTGTGTTGGGAGAGATTTTTGATTCATCGGAAAAGGAGTAGGCAAAGGCTGTCTTGTTTCAGGTCCATTTAACCAATACTCACTGTCTGCGGGAGCTGCCCTAAGCATGGCGGGCAGTAGCAGATTCCTGCTGTCAAGGAGATTACACAGTACTTGGGGAGATAAGAAGCATACGCACCTGCCTACAATGCAAAGCAATGTGTTATGAGTGCTAGAAACGAAGGCAGCAAAACTCAAAAGAATCTCAGAGGAGGGAGAAGCCAGAGGACTTGGGAGAGGTCTTATGGTAGACCTTAAAGTATGGATTGTTCAGCAAAAGATGGAGATGGCAGGGCAAAGGCTTAGTCCTGGGAGAATTTCTGTGGCTTGTGAGTTAACAGTGTCTCCCCTCTGTGTTCATATGGAACCCCATGCCCGCATCTATTATAGCTTTTACCAGAATAGATTATTATGGTCTCTTTAACACACTCGCTAGACGGCAGTTTCCTAAAGGACAATTAAAATCCTCATTGTTTGCACATTCTGTATTTGTGTATTCACATCCTTGCTAAAATGTATTTGTAATCCCCCCAGTTAATCCTTATAGCACTTTTGCAGTTATTCACGGACACGTGTGGAGCCACGAAAAATTTGAGTTGCCTGGTGCACGTGTTTCCAGCTGGGGTTGAACAGGACCACGCTCTGCCTTCTTGTGTCCGCTCTCATTTTGTAAACAAGTGTCGTCTTCCCAGTATTTAGTGCCACGTTTTTTGCATTTTCGTCCTTTGAGCTGGTGATCTTCCTGGTTAAAATGTTCCCCAAGCATAGTGCCAAAATGCAAGGGGGCTGTGATGTGCCTCACAGAGAAAATATGTGTATTGGATTGCCCGTGGGTTCAGTGTTAGTGAATCAACAATGTGTATTAAGTTAGGTGTCTTTAAACAGAAACACACATAGAACAAGATTATGTATTGATCAGTTAACGAAAATATTCTCACCAGAGGCTCTTAGGAACAAAACTTTATATTCCCCCAGGAGCAATGATGTGGTATCTACAAATTCACTGTTTGCAGTGACTTTATACAGCGAACTACCCTGAGTAATAAGAATTGACTGTATGTGTTACTTCCATATGCTTAGCACTTAGTGTTTAGTAGATGGCCAAAGAGTTTTATGAGCAAACACCTGAATGTAGGGAGTTTGGAGGAATAAACCAGCTCATTGGAAATGTTAAATACTGAATTCAGGAACTGGGGTGTGAATACCATGCAGGCAGCGGGAAGCTGTCAGAGACTGTCTCCTGGGAGTGACCTCTCAGCTGTGAACTGTTCACCAAGCATTGACTGAACGTTCTGGGTGGCGTGATAGACAGAATGAACATCCCCGGGGCCCTGCTGGCAAGGAGATACCGCAGAAGCTCTCAAAACTCCTTCAGCAAGATTGATTTCCCAGGGATTTATGAGATGGATTGGAATTGAGAGAAACGGGAGACATAAAACCAAGTTAGGCAACTCCTGTAGCAATCCTGATACGAGGTAGTAGACACCTGGATTAGGATGCTGGCAGGGAGAACAGAGAAGCAGGGGGAGATACTTGAGTTATTTGAAGGAAATCCACAGTATATGACTCGATAAAGAGGATGAGGGAGATGGAGGGACAAAATTAAACTCTGAGGTTTGCTACCCCATGACTTTGTTAGTTCCTGTGTTTGCAGATGTTTTCTTCAAATGTTTTCCTCATCTCAGGTAGCTACTCTGTGCTGTGCTGTCTTTTAGGACATCTGTGATGGGGTCACAGTCCCCATCTGTTGTAACTAAGCAGCTGATCAACTGCCTAGGGTTTGGGGTGACAGCCAAGGACAGCACATCTGGTTTTAGAATGAATGGTGAAGCTTTATTGCTAATTGTGAAATTTTTCCTGGGGGGATCCAGAGTTGAATTATGCCTCTTTTTAACTGAAA
The DNA here is from genome assembly GCF_059928025.1 of Delphinapterus leucas. Classification (NCBI taxonomy): domain Eukaryota; kingdom Metazoa; phylum Chordata; class Mammalia; order Artiodactyla; family Monodontidae; genus Delphinapterus; species Delphinapterus leucas. The sequence goes on along the minus strand of NC_143130.1, from coordinate 556,479 downwards.
ATATGTGCCATCCAGATGACTTCCACTCTGATGACAAGCTATGTCCGTCATTGTATGGCTAAATATTCCTAATGCAACTATTACTACTACGTTAGTGAGAGAGTAGGATGGATTAACATTCACTATTGTTCTTTGAGAAATTGCATGTGAAAAAATAGAGACCCACGGATCTCCATTAATTACACTTTCAGTGGCATATGTAAACCAGTAAGCTTTTTTAAGTTTGCAAAGTAATTCCTTCATTGTGAGGTACAGTGTGTTCAGTATCTTTCTTTATAGTTTCTATAAATCAAGAAATAAAACTTTATTTTCCCTCAGCATGATACAGACAGAAAGCTTTAGTTTTAGAAAGCTATTTAGTTAAACTTTGGGTTAAAATACTTTCTCAATGTGCTTTTTTCTTATTAAAAATCATCTTTTAAAGAGATAGTTTATATCTTACTATAAGCTATTTGCATTACCAACTGTTTTATAAGGTTATGGAAAACATATCCAACTTGGAACCTTTGGAATAATACATTTTTTTCCCCCTGGCATACTCAGATAATCAAGAAATATAGTTTTTTAATGTCAATTTTCAAGAAAAAATTTGAATGGTGCCAAGCTAGTAGTATTTATTCTATCTGTGGCTAAGTACTACGTGTATTTAACTCAACTTGAGGTTCAAAATCAAAGGAATTTTGATGTTCTTTATCTTTTTTCATATGCTCTGAGTTTATCTTTCTGAACAAAGCCATGTTTGTAAAGGATATTAAGTTTTGTTTGACCTTCTTCTCAACTGCAAGTACTTGATGGACCTTAATACAAGGTTATGCTCCCTGGACTGATTGATATATAAACAGAAGACAGATGGTGTGGAGATGACTCTGATGATAATTCATTTTTCAGCTAGTCAAGAAGATATTTTGATTACAGTGTGTTTAAGTAACTATAACACAGTCTGCAATGTTGGTCTTGCTGGGAAGGGAGCACATGGAAAACAAGTTATGTGTTATTTGTGCCCCACAAAGGATGCAGTGTGTTGTACTGATTTTAATTCCTAGTGCTAGATTAGTACTGGAAGAGGTTAAACTGTGTCATGCAGTACGGTAAGTCAGTTAAACACAGACCAAATAGAAAAGGTAACTGCACAGCTTTGAGCCATAAATATTTGTCTTGGAAAGTATTTAGATGTTACTATATGAAAGAAACCAGTATTTTTACATTTAGGTAACAGTCTGTATACAGCTAATTAAAGAATTACATGGCTTGGTTTTCAGTTTATGTGAATCGTAACTATCATGGAGCTTGCTTTCTGTGTCAACGAGTTTAAAACTGAAATCAGAGAGCTGACAACTCAACAGCATGTTATGTCCCTGCTGTTGTTAAAGTTTTGAAGAGAAGTAGCTAAGCGAAATGTCAAAAGGAGAAAAAATAATTATAATTGTGTGAATAGATAGGCCATTTAAATTTTTATTTTCATGTACTAATTACAGTCTCTACCTCTGTTTTTTTGTTTCACAATAGGATAATTGATCACTTAGATGGAGTTCGTTTGTTGTGGTCCCTACTAAAAAATCCTCACCCAGACGTGAAGGCCGGTGCAGCTTGGGCCCTCTGTCCCTGCATCCAGAATGCAAAGGTGAGAAGAGACTGCAAGTCAATCCATTCTAGAATCTCTAATACCATATTGAATAATGTCACCACAGGTCACTAATTTCTTTTCACTTCTTTTTGGTCAGATTTATCTGGGGGAAAAAAATGTGCTGAACGTTTGTGCCAAACTAATTTTTGAGCAATACCTTCTCCTGGTCAGTTTTTATATGTAAAATGAAACGGGGCTAAGATGGCAGTGCTTATTACCATGTTCTACATGGCTGGTGCAATCAAAACCACTACCCCAGGTAAATTAGGGGGAGGAAAGTTGACTTATCTTATCTCTTGGGTGAAAAGAAAATTGCATTACTGCTACTTTCAGAAGCTCAAGATGACTTCTATGTTATTTATTGTCTGAATTACTACAATGAAAAATCACTAAGTTCTTTGTTACCTTGAAAAAGTCACATAATTTCATGAATCCCGCTTTTCTTATTTGTCAATAAAGACTGGATGTAAAACCTATGGGTAAAATTTTTATATGAAAAAAGACTGAACTGGAAGTTTCTGAAGTCTTTTAGCTCTTCATTTGTAAATTTTATTATTTTCTTTGAGGATCTCTTTTCAGCCCATTTCTGTTATCTTCACTTAAATTTCTTTTCCTATAGGTTTAGGGATTTCCCTTTAGGATCCTTGTTGCCAGAGATATTTCTCTCTGTTGAGTATTTTTATCTAAAGTATTTTTATTTAAAGCACTTAATTCCTGTAATAAATTTAACATACCTCTATCTTCCTAAATATTTGTGACTAGAAGTAATCTTTTGTAAAAAGTGAATTGTGATATATAGCAATAGTAGAAAAGACTTATTACAAACTGGTTAATGGAACCATTTTTTTATAACAACAAAAAAGGAAAAATAAAAATAAAAACACCTCAAATGTCAACCTACAGGAAAATGGACAACAGGATGATAGTACAGTCATAACATGTCATACAATGCAGCAGTGAAAAATGAATGTATTTCAGCAATGTGTTCATCAATATTGATACATCACATAAACATATTGAGCAAAATAAAAACAAGTTTCAGAAGCAGACATACAATATAATCCTATTATATAAGGTCCAAAGAAATTTTTTAAATGCAAAATATAAATGATATTATTTAGGGAGCAAGAAAGAAGCCTACTGGAGAAAGATTGCTACACATCCTTAAAGAATATCTTTAAGGATATTCTTTAAGAAAGACCTTAATCTTCCTCAAGGAATCTTTAATATCTTTAAGGATCTTAATTATCTTTAAGGAAGGTTAATGGTATCAGAGGCAAGCCAAGATTAATAAGCAGAACTAACTTCAGAGGAAAGAGATAATGTAAAGAACAGAAGATAACATCAAATTTTTAAAATTAATATCCTCAGAATGACCCGAGGGATACTACTAGGCCCAAAAAGCCTGAATAAAAAAGAAATATTCATAGATTAAAAATGAACTTTTAGAAATTAAAAATATATTTGAAAAAGTAATAAATTTAATAAAAGAGATAAATACTAGGTTATGTGTGATGCTGGGATATGACTACGTAATTATCTGGATGATAAGGTCTAGTAAATAGCTAAAAATGTAAAGTAAAAGTAAAAACTAAATAGGAATCGCAAGCACACAAAAAGAGAGCAATTGAAAAGAAGAAACAGTCATTTTTTTTTTAAAGGAGGGGGGTGGTTTCTGTAAGTTGAAGAGTTGAAGAAAGACTCCAGTCTTCAGATTGAAAAGATCCATTTAGTGCCAAGTAGAGAAAAAGAATTTATCTACGCCTAGACACAAATACAAATTTGGTGTTTCCAGAAATTAAAAGAAAGGAAAAAGTTACATAAGAGTAAGAATCACACCAGCATTAGGCTTAACATTATTCACAATAAATTCTACAAGAAAAAGGAACAAAAAAGCCTTTACTGTCTTTAGAGGAAAACACTTTTTATGCTGGAATTCTGTACCCTGCAAAACTAGCATTCCAGTGAGAGTAGACTAAGGACAGAATAAAGACATTGAGCCTTTAGAAATGTCAGCACTTAGGAAAGTTATCCCCCAGGGGTCTTCTTTGAAAAAAAATTACAATGTTTTCCAGCAAAACAGAAGATTCTAAGGAAGAGAATAACATGAGTTATAGAAACAGTAATGAACAAATAAATCATTAGAATTTATAGCTAAATATGAATTTGTGTTGGTAATATGGCTTTCAAATTTTGTCAGATTATTAAGAAAGAATTTCTTTAAAAGTAATGGCATAAAGTAAAATGAAAGCAGATGGTGTTGTCACAGTAACAATCTGAATCTAAACTACCAGATGATTCGGAAAGCATGTTAGGGAGTGGAAGGTAATAGGTAAAAACATGCCAAAAGTCTTTCCTTTTCCTAGAGAAGGGTGTTAGAGATACTGGTTAAATCTCAATCATCATTGAAAATATGATGAATTTAATATTATCATTGGTGAGATACCATTTTGTATAGATAACATTTCTATCAGTGCTGTTATTACATGTAAACTGTGTCCTGTATTCGTATGGACTTCAACTCCAAATCTGCCTGTTTATCTATTATTAGCTTTAAAAGGTATTCCAGCATTTCCACATTCATTATTCTTGCCCCAGATTTCTGTCCCAGATATCCAACTGGTCTCCTTTGCTGGCAACCCAAACTGAGCCACACTCAGGCTTTAAGAACAACCCATCTTGTCTGTGTTTAAGCCCTTGGCCCCAAGGCCAGTCTACACCCAAGCCCTCATAAAGAGCTCCATTTCTCCTGAACCTCTCCTGCCTTCCACTGCTCTCCACTCCCACCAACTCAGCATCTTTGAACTCTTCTCAGCTCCCTTCCTACCACTCCTGGGGGAAGGAAAGACCCATGAGGATCTCTGCTTGTTCACTTCTCTTACCAAGAACTTCTGTATGCATTTTCATTTGGGTAACATGAACATCTGAAGAGTTTTGAACAAGGAAGAGACATAAGCAGATTGGCTCACTAGAAAATGTGTGAGTGGGTGACTGGTTAGGCTATTACCATGATTCAGTGGAAAGTAATTAGAGTTTGACCTAATACAGGGACAGTGTGGGTGAAGAGGAAGAGCAAATACAAGAAATGATTGGGAAATAGTATCAGAAATTGGTGAGTTATTGGATGTTGGCTATGAGAAAGAGGTGAGAGAGAGTATGGATTTTTGTTTTTGTTTTGGTCTTTTAACTTTGACAACTAAGTAACCTTAGTTGCTAACCTTGTTAGTAACCTTTACCAAACATGGGAAGAACACAATTTGGGGAAAAGATGGGGGATTTGCTTTCATCCAGGTATAGATGTCCAGTCATTTTAATATATGAATCTGGGTGTCAGGAGAGATTCTGGACTGGAGATATATATATATATATATATATATACATGGGAGCCATCAGTATGTAGGAGGCGGTTGAAGTCTTGTGCAAAGATGAACGGCAGAGGGTGTGGGCAACAAGAGAAGACCAGTGACAAAGAACAGTCGCAGAGGAAGACTGACATGTGATGAGATCACCAGGAGAGGGCAATTTCAGGAAAGACAAGAAAGGGAGCAACGCCAAGAAAGGAGGAGTGTTCAACAGTATCATTTGCCCCTAAGAGGTCATTTGCCTTTGAAAACTGAAAAGAGCACATTAAATATGGAAATGAAGAGATCATCGGTCATAGACATTTCAGTTGAGAGGTGAGAGTTTAAGTCCGTGGTACTGGAGTGAGAAATGAATTAAGGGGAGAAATAGATACAAAGAAGATTAATAGTTCTTTCTGGAAGCTGAGCTGTTAATATCAATAGAAGGAGCCAATATGAAATCCGGAAGGCAGTTTAGACTGAGGGAATGACTAATATGGGAAAGGCATGAGAGAGATGGAGAGGGTGTGTGTAGGTAGTAGATGGAGAAAGGAAGAATGGATGCATGGAAGGAAGGAAGAAAGCATAGCTCTCACTGTGCCTAAACCTTCTAAGCACATTGCTCTAAGTAGAGTAAAAAACTTCTGGAGCACCAAGCAGAAGGACACTTCTAGAATACATAACTCCTGAGGGTGAGCCCTGTGACAGGAAGGATTCTGGTAAGAAACACTGAAAAAGGCAACTTCTTACTTCATCGAGGCAACGAACACATGCCCAATCTCCTGTCTCCCTGTCTATCTATCTGTCTGTCGGCCTATCTATCTATTTATCATCTATCTATCTATCATCTATTTATCTATCATCTATCTATTATCTATCTATCTATCTATCTATCTTTCTGTCATCCAATTCAGAAGTTATCCAATTCAGACAAAGTTATCAAAGGGATCTGAATTAATACCCTTCTGTGAATTTAAAGACTTGAAGTCACACATTTCTTAGCTGACAGTAAGTATAATTTGGCTGATTATTTCAACAATGGGGACTGGCTTTTCTGATTACATAATATAGAAGACATTTCCATAAATTGAATTCACTAAATATGCAGAGTCAAAATTTGATGTCAAATATATCACAAAATTCATCTTTTATGACTAAATTTATGATGAACATTTTTAGATGTCAATTCGAAATAGATGAGGATGCATAGCTTTCCAAAAATGTATTGAGATATGTGAGCAAAAATTTTGAAGACTATTGGTCTAGTATATCAGGTCTGGCCCTCGAAATGGGAGAGAAGGAAATTTAAAACATCTTTCCTCAAGAAAATACCCTAATTTGCAAGACTCTTGTCCTTTTGAAAACTCCTATTTTCTAAGACCAGGAGGTGAATATTATACTGGTTTCCTTTCTTGCATACTTCTAGAACAAAACTCATCTTCCCAAGGCAGAAGCATACCTCAGGGGTCAAGTGCAAGAGAGGTCATGTGCTCAGAAAGGCAAGAGGAAAGAAAGCACATTTATATTAAAAAATAATATCTCATTATGCATATAGATCCCAATCAAACCGTGGTTTCAGAGAGCTCTATCTAAAAGAAATTTCTATGATAATGGAAATTTACTCTTCAGATATTGCAACCAGTAGCCATGTGTGGGTTTTGAAATGTGACTAGTCTGACCGAGGAACTAAACTTTTAATTATATTAAGTTTTAATTAATTTAAGTAGCCACATGTAGCTAGTGGCTCTTGTTTTGAATATCCCAAGTCTAAGATATGCAAATAATGGAGAGTTGTTTTTGAAAAGCAACTTCTACAAAAAGTTCTAAACCTCAAGAATTATATAAGTTGGCATATGGTTATATATTCACTATGCCAATTTTAAAAGTAAAGAAAAACACAAAGGAAAGTGTCTTTTGTGTTTCCATATAAATGTAAAATATTTTTTGTTCTAGTTCTGTGAAAAATGCCATTGGTAATTTGATAGGGATTGCATTGAATCTGTAGCTTGCCTTGTGTAGTATGGTCGTTTTGACAATATTGATTCTTCCAATCCGAGAACATTCCATCTGTTTGTGTCATCTTCAATTACTTTCATCAGTGTCTTATAGTTTTCCTAGTACAGGTCTTTTGCCTCCTTAGGTAGGTTTATTCCTAGGTATTTTATTCTTTTTCTTTCTTATTCTTATTCTTTCTCTAGTTGCTTTAGGTGTAAGGGTAGGTTGTTTATTTGAGGTGTTTCTTGTTTCCTGAGGTAGGATTGTATTTCTATAAACTTCCCTCATAGAATTGCTTTTGCTTCATCCCATAGATTTTGGATTGTCGTGTTTTCATTTTCATTTGTCTCTAGGTATTTTTGATTTCCTCTTTGATTTCTTCAGTGATCCATTTGTTTTTTAGTAGCATATTGTTTAGCCTCCACATGTTTGTGTTTTTTGCAGTCTTTTTCTTGTAGTTGATTTACAATCTTATAGCATTGTGGTTGGAAAAGGTTTTACATGTTATTAATTAATCCTTTCCATACTAACCCAAATTAATAATTAAAATCCATAAAATGTTTGTTTTTTCAATACTCATACCAAAAATTAATCACAAATCAGGAATAGAATAGGGTTTTTTTTGTTTTGTTTTTCATTCAAATTTTAACCTAAACATAGTAATCTGGGGGTTAAATGAGATTTTATCTCATTTTCACCCATGTATTATACCCAAGGAGATACAACTTCTGTTACCTCTTAGTAATTGTGAAAGACAGCCCCAGAATATAAAATGATGCTGGTGAAGAACATGTCATAGTTTTAATAATTAGCAGTTAGACTGGGTTTATACTTCATAAGCATTTACATTTAATTTTCATTTTGCCTTGAGCTTCATGACAGTACATGAATATAATAAAATTAAAACTGATAAAAGTTGATAATGATTTAACTCAATCTCCAGGCATGTCAAATAATGTCATTAATTCAACAACATTTGTTTAGCACTAACTGTTTGCCAGACCCTGTGCAGGTGCTCATTACATTCTGTATGCCCATTTTTTTGCATCTTAACATAAATGCATAATATTTATGCAATTAAGTTTCTAAAAAAAGAGTGAGGTTAAATGAAGCAAAACTTCCATCATTTGAGCCTTTCTAGAATGTTCCTTCACATAGGGAGAGAAAATAAAGTTACCTATGACCTATTGGTAGAAATTTGAGCACAGTTCCCTAGGGATATGTTTTATAATTGACACTGTGTCCCAGGTGAACAGGCAGTGTCTTCTCTTGGTGGTAAATGTAAAATACTAGCACACTTTACAATCAGCTGCCTTTTTGATAAGCTAAAGTAATGTAGGTAAAGATACTTATAAATGTCTATATGCACTGAAGTTACGAATGCTTGGGACTCCTTTAGGGTCTCACGTGTCTTATATTACATCACTATCCAAAACTTAACCCACTTGGTTATATTCAGGTTAGCATCCTCAAGAATATATTTTGTATAATCTACTGTTTTTGGTAAATTTAAATTGTTTTCAAATAAGAGTATATGTTCTATGGGAGAGTAGAGGCAGGAAACATTTTTTGAATATGCTGGGCATCCAGCTTGCAGTAAAATAACAGAACCAGAAAAGATCTTGCCAGATATTTTGGCCCATTCTTCCCTCTTCCCCGCTCCCTCCCACTCTCTGCTTCAGGTAAGTTAATGACTCAGCTTTCTAGGGAAAGTTTCCTTTTATTTTATAAGAAAGCATTTCCACATTTTTCATGTAAGATGCTTTTGCAAGTCACTTTAGAATTATTAACTTATGAATCATAGGAGTTGGCATCATTTAGAAATAAACCACTTCTTTGTCTGGATTGATGGCACTGACAGTAATGCTGCAGAAACCAGCCACTGTCAATGATAGCTAAGGGCTGTGCCAATCTGAGCACGCTCTGTGTGTGTTCATGTGGAATGGATGTGATGAGGTGTCAACTGTTCGAGACAGATGTTACCCATTTTTTATACTGTTAGCAGCATATACATTAGAACACATTTTCAGATCTGTTAAGAAAATGAGATGTGGAAATTACGTGTATCGGATGGATTGCCTCTTTTCTTGCTGGGAAATATTTAAAGCTACCTATCAGTGAATGAGTGAGACAGCAAAGTATTTCAGTAATGAATTGTGGAATAATTGTGACAAAGAGTCACAAAGTAAGTTGGCATTGTATTTGCATTGTAATTAGATGTATTGAACAAATGGACAGTGGGATTTTTGTAGTAAGAAATATTGACTTTTTTTTACCAGGAGACCAGTGTCTCAACTAGAAAACTTAAAATTTTCCTTCATTCTGGAGAAAGTCAGTATATTATAGTTTTTGGTCACTTATCAGTGATACAGAAAATGTACTAAGTGAAAAAGAAATGTTTTGCCTGCTTGATAATTATCTGTCCATTCCTTATATGATTCGAAAATCAGGGTGTGAAATGTAAGTCTGTTTTATGGTCTTATATTAAACCTGAAAGAATATTTAAGATAGGAAATAAGCACCTTCAGTTTAAAAACTACTCAGTATTCTTCAGTCTATCAAGAACTAAACAACAGAGGCTGAAATAAAACTGAAGTAATTACAAAAAATTCACTGCATATTTTTCTAAGTAGCTTTATTTAAAAGGTTTTATTTAAGGCTTAAGGAAAGTTTGTTGTTGTTGTTTTCCTGTTAAGATTACTAAAAAGGACAGAGATCCTAAGATGTGACCTCTGTAGTGATGTTATTTGGTGAAATTCATGAGCTGCAAATCTGGCTGCAGATGAAGAGCTGCTTTGTAAAAAGCATGAAAGATTTGTAAATGGAAGTGAAAAGCTGCTTCTTCCCAGCTGAATGATCAAACACATTTTTGGAGGAAAACATTGGTTGAACAGGTGTTCAGTATTACGAACTTGTGATGTAAAGAATGCAACAACTGAATCTGGCGAAGATCCACGTATTAAATTCTTTGTTCTTAAGAATCAAAATTTCCTGCTGCAGAAAATCAACTCACATTTGTGCTCCATGAAAAATAAGATATTGAAAACTTACAGAATTCACATAAAGAATATATAATTGTGTTACATCACTTACTTTCAAGCTTTTTGCCAGCATTTATAAGAATCATGTTTCTTTCTTAAAATATCACTGCGTTTTTTTATATTTTCTTTTTATGAATGCTGTAAGATAGTATTTAATCCTATTTCTTTTCATTAATGACTTTTAAAAGGTTTTATTAAGAAAAAAGTAGAAGTTTACATATATTTATTGGCCTTTTTATAAGAAGTGATTCACATAATTCATATTAATTTGTAATCACCACTTCCTCATGAATTAGATGGGAAACAGGTATTTTATTTTAGAATAAATACTCTGTATAATAAGTCAGCTGTAGCATTAGGAACAAAACTCAATCTGTCTTCCAAATCAGTAATATATCCATGAGATCGCTTGGCCTTGTAACCTTCTTAAACCTAATTTTGCTACTTGTTTAGAAAATAATGTCTTGTTGTGAATTTTGATCTCAGAGGGAAAAAAAAAAATCTCTAGTAATTTCAAAACCAGCAACCTGAGGATCTGCCCCAAACAGAGAAGCCAATTAGAAGATGTATGAGAATGATCCCCCAAAAGAGACGAGGAAAAAGTTAATTTCTGTGAGGCTGAAGTACAAGCTTGGGCAATTTTAGCTTCCTGACTACAGGTGTGACAGAACACAGCTGATCAAACCAGGCAGGAATTTGACATCACACTCTGTTTACTTTCAGCTGCCCAATGAGCCATGCCCAATCTGGAAGCCAGAGAGAACCTGGAAAAGGAGCATGTAGGGCTGTAACTTCATACTGAGAAGACTGCCATGGACACGGCTTAGGAGCTTGGATTTGGTCACGTTTGGGCCAAAGAATGTATAGCTGTCCACGGTGTGCCAAAAAGCCTGCATAGGTTTTTAAAACATTGAAAACCTGTTTAAAATGTAATCCGTGTTTGGCAGCCCACCTATCTGGGGTCGGCTATCATTTTTAATAAGTCACCAAATAGTTCAAAGTAGGCTCCTCATCTGGCCCCCAGTTTCTAAAATCCTATAAACTAAAGTGAACTATATTACAGGTATTTTTTCTGTGTGCCAGATTTTCAAGTGGGAACTTGAAGGCCCAAACAAAAGTGAGGGTGTGACAAAGTTGTCTTCAGTATCTATGGGTCACATTTGTTGCGTTCACCTGGATTCCCCTCCTGTCCTGCTACTGTTTCCCATTCCGTGCTTCTCAGCCCCAAAGGGGGCTACAATGGAGGTTGCTAGTTTAGGAAGGGGTAGATTGACAGAGGTGTAGTATACAAAATGGAAAGTAACGACTAAAAGGTATAGCCTGTTCTAAACAGGTGTGCCAACAATAAGCTGCTCATGAAACCATGTAACCATTTTATTTGGAAGTGCAGTTTATCAGTTTCCAGTTACTTTATTAAACTAATAATCTCATCCATTGAGTTGATCATATCATTATCTCCACCTCAGCCAAGAACTCTCAGGACCACACACTGCACTTGATCACCATCAGAGACTGTGTCATCTCACAGTTCATGGGTTTGGACCCCAGTTTCTCATGCAACGTTATGTCCCTCTGTCTCTCTGGGCACAGAGCTTTTTTTGTTTGTTTTGTTTTGTTTTTAATTTTTCTAAGTTGAGGTAGAGTTGTTTACAGTATCATATAAGTTTCAGGTGTACAGCACAGTGATTCACATTTTTAAAAGTTATATTCTATTTATAGTTACTAGAAGATATTGGCTGTATTCCCCGAAAGCAGGCACACTTGTCTTGTTCCTGATCTTGGAGAGAAACTTTCAGTCTTTCACCATGGAGTATGATCTCAGCTGTGGGTTTTTCCTACTTGGCCTTTATTATGTTGAGATCATTTTCTTCTATTCCTAGTTTGTTGAGCTTGTTTTTTTAATCATATGAGGATGTTGAATTTTGTCAAATACTTTTTCTGCATCAATTGATGTGCTCTTATGGGTTTAACCTTTATTCTGTTAATGCAGGGTGGTATACTGATGGATTTTCTTGTATTGAACCACCCATACTTTCTAGGAATAAATTCCACTTTGTCGTAATGTGTAATCCTATTGAATCTGGTTTGCTACTGTTTTGTTGAGGACTGCAGTTTTCATTTTTTATACTGTCCTTATTTGGCTTTGGTATCAGAGTAATGCTAGCCTCATACACTGCATTTGGGAGTGTTATCTCCTCTTCAATTCTTTGGAAGAGTTTGAGGATTGTTGTTAATTTTTATTTAAATGTTCAGTAGAATTCACCAGTGAAACCATCCAGTCCTGGGCTTTTCTTTGTTGGAAGGTTTTTGATTACTGATTCAATTTCCTTACTTATAACTTATATAGATCTGTTCATATTTTCTGTTTCTTCATGGTCCAGTCTTGGTAGGTTATCTGTTTCTAGAAATTTATCCATTTCTTCTAGGTTATCCAATTTGTTGGCATACAACTGTTGATAGTATTCTTACAATCCTTTTTATTTCTCTAAATTGTTATGTCCCTTCTTTCATTTTGGATTTGAGTCTTCTCTTTTTTTCTTCATTAATCTAGCTAAGGACTTGTCAGTTTTGTTTTGAATAGCCAACTCTTGGTTTCATTGATTTTTCTCTACTGTTCTTCTATTTTTTTCTTTAGGAAATAGAGTGATGTCTTCTTTAACCCAATAGTTATTTACAAGTGTATTGCTTAATTATCACATATTTTTGTATTTTCCACTTTTCCTTCTGTTGTTGATTTCTATTTTCATTCAGTCATTGTGTTCAGGAAAGGTACTTTGTATGATTTCAATCTTTTTTTTTTAAGTTAGACTGATTTTGTGGCCTAAAATATAGTCTTCCTGGAGAATGTTCTATGCGCACTTGAGAAAAATGTATATTCTGCTGTTGCGTAAAGTGTTTTATATTTGTCTGTTAGATCCAGTTGGTCTATAGTGTTGTTTAATTCCTCTATTTCCTTATTGATCTTCTGTCTGATTGTCCCATCCATGATTGAAAATGGGGTATTGAAGTATCCCACTCTTGTTTTTAAGGACCTGTCTGTTTCTTCCTTCAGTTCTGTCAATGTTTGCTTTATGTATTTTGGGATTTATACAAATGTTTATAATTATTGTATTATATCTAGTTGAATTGACCCTCTTATCATTATACATCCTTCTTTCTCTTTTCAAATAGTTTTTGACTTTTCATGGAATATCTTCCCATATATATATATTTTTTTCGGTATGCGGGCCTCTCACTGTTGTGACCTCTCCCGTTGCGGAGCACAGGCTCCGGACGCATAGGCTCAGCGGCCATGGCTCACGGGCCCAGCTGCTCCATGGCATGTGGGGTCTTCCCGGACCGGGGCATGAACCCGTGTCCCCTGCATCAGCAGGCGGACTCTCAACCACTGCGCCTCTTCCCATATTTTTACTTTCAATCTATGTGTGTCCTTAGACCTACAGTGAATCTCTTGTAGACATCACACTGGATCTTTTTTTAAAAATCCATTCAGCCCATCTGTGTATTTTGATTGGGGAGTTTAATCCATTTATATTTAGAGTAATTACTGATAGGGAAGCACTTACTTTCGCTATTTTAATATTTGTTTTCTGTATGTTTTGTGGCTTTTTCCCCTCATTTCGTTCATTAATGCTTTCCTTTGTGTTTAGTTGATTTTTTGTAGTGCCATATTTTTATTCCCTTCTCCTTTCCTTCTGTGCATATTGTATAGATACTTTCTTGGTGGTTACCATGGGGATTACATATAGTATCCTCAAGTTATGACAGTTTACCTTAAATTGATACAACTTCAGTTGCATGCAGGCACTTTACTCCTTTACAGTTCCGCTTTCCCACTCCCTCTTGATGTTCCCAGTGCCACACATTACATCTTTACATGTTGTGTACCCAATAACATAGATTTATAACTATTTTTATGAATTTGTCTTTTAAATCTTATAGAAAATAAAAAGTAGAGTTACAAACCAAATTACTATAACACTGCTATTTGTATTTTTCTATTTACCTTTATCAGGTCTCTTTAAGTTTATCCTAAAGTATATTGAACCTCTTGGGTTTGTATATCCATGTATTTATACTCAAATTTGGAATGTTTTCAGCCATTATTTCTTCAAATAATCTCTCTGCCCCTTTCTCTCTCTCTCTTTTTTTTTTCTCCTTACATTTAGTAATTTCAAGTGTCCTGTCTTCAGGTTCACTGATTCTTTCTTCTTCCTATTTGAGTCTGTTATTTTATACCTCTAGTTAATTTTTCAATTTGGTTATTATATTTTTCAGTGCTACAATTTGTATTTGGTGCTTTAAAAAAATTCTATCTTTTTGCTGATATTCTCATGTTATTTCTATATCATTTTCCTTATTTTCTTTAATTCTTTGTGTATTTCTTGAGCATTTTGAGCATACTTAAGATAGATGTTTTAAAGTCTTTGCCTGATACATCTGTAAGTCTGATGCATTTGTTTCTTCAGGGTTGGTTTCTGGAGATTTACTTTGTTCCTTTGAGTGAGCCATGTTTTCCTTTTTCTTGGTGTATCTTGTGGGTTTTTTTGTTGAAAATCGGGCATTTGAAAAAACAGCCACTAGTCATTTCAGATTGGCTTGGAAGACTTTCACTAGTCATTCTTGTCATTCCTATTGGAATCACCTAGGGTAAAGGTGTAAGGTCTTCTCAGATCTTTTCTGGGCATGTGTTTTATCTGGGCCAGTGTGTCTGTCTACTTAAAATGTCCCCCATATTCATAGCTGCTTTTAATGTCTTAATTTCCCCAAGAGTCTCACCCCAGCTTTTTCTTGGGGACTTAAATGTTCTATTTTATTCCTCTTCTTATAACTTCTTGCCCTGAGGTGTCTGTGAGTCTGCAGTCCCCCTGCAGTTTTCACACCCTACAGTGAGTACCATTGTCTTCCACAGCTGCTGCCATCTGAGGTCCAGCATATGCCACAATTTCACATCTAAGTTCTTAGTCACATGAGACAGGGACCAGTCTCTCAGGTAGCTTCATCCACAGGCCAGAGTGTTGCAAGTCGTTTCTGTTCCTCTTGTTCTGGTCAAGGGAGGGGACTGGGAATTGGCCCGCTTCCTCCTGACCTGTAGCATTGCCAGGAAGGGGATGGGACATGGGCAAGTAAAAATGCCAGGAAATTTCCTGAAGTTCTGAATGTGACTTTATCTTGGTTCAGTGTTTGTTTATTTACTATAGATCTCTGAATTGGTTTCCAGAGCTCCTATAAAGTTACTTTAGCCAGCCTGTTAGTTGTTTATTTAATGTTTCCATGGGGGAACAAGTGTCTGGTGCTTCTAAGTCCAGCATCTTGGAAATGTCTCCATGCTTTCTGATGAGAAGTCAGATACTGGTATTAATGGAGTTCCCTTGTACATGATAGCCATGTACAACTTTCAAGTGCAGCCTGCAACTTTCAAGATTCTCTCTTTGTCTTTCAGCAGTTTAATTATAATGTGTCTAGGTGTGTATCTGAGTTTTTTATACTTGGAATTCCTTAAGATACTTGATTATATAGGTTAAATTTTTTTTCTCAAATTTGTGAAGCTTTTGCCCTTATTTCTTCAAATATTCTTTCTGTCCCTTTCTCTTCTTCCAGATCTCTCATATACATAGGTTGGTATGCTTGATGGTATCCTGTAGGTCTCTGAGAATGTGTTCATTTTTCTTCATTTTTTGTTTGGCTCCTCAGACTTGATAATCTGAACTGACCTATCTTCAAATTCACCAAGTCTCTTTTCTGCCCGCTCACATCTGATGTTGGACCCATATAGTAAATTTCCCATTTCGGTTATTGAACATTTCAGCTCCAGAATTTCTAATTGACTTTTTTTTTAATAAGTTAAATCTCTTTATTAATGTTCTCTACTTCCTGAGACATTGTTCTCAAACTTTAATTGTTTAGGCATGGTTTCCTTTAGTTCCTTGTACATATTTATAATAGCTGATTTAAAGTCTTTATCTAATAAGTCCAACATGGTACAGGCTTCCTTACAGTCAGATTTTATTGACTGCTTTCTTTCCCTGGGGTGTACTTTGTGGCATACTTTTTTTTTTTTTGTATATCTTATAACTTTTTATTGGAAACCTTATATTTAAAATAATATAATTTAGAAACACTGGAAATCAGATTCCCCCCTTTTCAGGGGTTGTGTTCTTGCTGTTTGTTGTTGTTTTTGCTATTGTTTGTTATTGACTTTCTTGGACTAATTCTGTAACATCTGTGTTCCTTCTCAGTGTGACCACTGAGGTTTCTTCTCAGTTAGCTCATTGGACAGCTAATGAGTTGATAGAGCTTTTCTTAAACACTTTGCATCATTAGATTTCTTACCGTTTGGTGTGGGGCCCTGTGTACATTCTATGGCAGACATAGAACACTAGCAGCTCACACATCTGTCTTACCCTTCACTTCTCGTGTAGGGCCTCACGGTCAGGCAGAGACAAGCGATCACAGCTGCCTCAGGTCTTTTCTGAGCACGTGCATATCCCTACACTTGCTTGTGGCATTTTAAAGCCCCAGGAATATGGTGGAGTTTTTCAAAGCCCTCTATAGACCTCACATTTCCAAGATTTTCCTTTTAATTTTTTTTTTTTGTCCAGCCTCTTGTTTGTCCCAACTGATATTGCCATCTCAGCTTTTATGTTCAATAATTGCCACTGATTTTTTTTTTAAGACACACCCTGAGGATAGGACTTTCCTCATTAAATGAGTCCTGAGGTAAAGACAAGCCTTTGGAGCTTTTCCTAAAAGTTGCCATTCAGGTCAAATAGTGACCATTCTTTTGTAATGAGGCTTTTGGGGGAGCTCCAAACCCATTCTTCCCCCTCCTGTGGCTGCCAGGCTGCAGGTTTTTCACAGATACCATGGTTTCCAGGCCGTTGGTTTTCAAGGCTACTGCAGAGCTGGGGAGAGGAAGGTGGGAAAGTTAAGATGCCACAAAGCTCACTGTTCTTACTGAAGTTCAGCTGTTTTTCTTGAATAAACACCCCTGTTACAAGCCTTTCATTAAATTCGAGAGTTCCAAAAATGTTGATCTTGCCATTTTTTGCCAGGGTACTCACTGTTGTTCTAGATGATCATATCCTTACCCTACCATTCCACAAGCGCTTGGGCATTTAAGTTAATCAGTTTTGCACTGATGCTACGATTTTGGAAGTAATAGCAACACAATTTGATAATTCTCCAGATTGGTTATTCTCCAGTCTAGATACACGTCATCTTCAGAGCTTTAAAAACGATATCCTCATGCAAGAGGCTTAACCCTTATTCTGTCTGTTGAGATTGAGGCCTTGGCATACATATTTCTAAAAAGTCACCCCAGGTGGTTATGATGTGAAACCAAGGCTGAGAGCCACTGATCTAGATCTTATTTATTTTGAATCCCACAACGTAAAATAGTACCTTACATTTCTGAGGTTCCACATGGATATCTCAGGAGGTAAGAAGTCTGCCAGTCTCTGTTCTAGTCAGACCACATCTGGAGCTGTGTTAAACTCGGTGTGTTCTCAGAGAAACTTTGATAAATGAGAGGGAAGACCAATGAAAACCATTTACTATGAAAATTAGTTAAAGGTACACACAGAAAATGAGGGAGACCAGGTAGCTGGCTTCAAATGTTAGAAGAACATTCATGAAAATTAGTTGCAGGTAGTATAATGTTCATTATGAGTTAAAGAGATTCATCTGATGAACCGGGAAGCTAATCACATATTTATAAAAAAATACGATATAACAGACCCAACAAGTAAACTTTTGGAATAGAACCTCTTCATAAATTAGACACTCCCTGTTTTATTGTTTTTGTTTTTTGAAGTGTAGTATTCCATACAGTTAATTTTTTTCAGTCAAGATTATGGCTTCAAGTATTATTCTTAGCCTGATCTACACAACTCACTGATTGGATCTTAACCAGAAACTGGTTTACCCATCTTAATCTGTGGGTTATTGACTATAAGTGGGAAAAATTCTAAATATATATATGTATATGTACAGATTTACATGCAATAGGTACTTTATGATAATATGTCTTATATTTGTTTAGCACCTTGTACTTACAGACTTCTTTCAAATACATCATTGGCTAAGAAGGTCACTTAATTACCTCCATAAGCCTCTGAATACACAATGGTGCTTCACAAATTAGACCTCCTCATTAACAGAATATGGCATCTAAAGCAGAATCAACACAGGACATAGTAAAATCGAAAAATCACAGTTGACTGTGATAATTTAAAAGATTATCTTAAATTAGGCTAAGGAAGTAGAAAAAAATCAGAACCATTAAATTTTAAAAAAATTTATCTTGTGAATTAATTGGATAAAGCCACCTTCAATGTTTAATACATTTTCTGCTACATAAATCTAGACTGTGAGCCACCATGTCATTTATTTCACTGGAAATTAATTTATTGTTCCTTCAGTTCAGAAGAAAAGGAATGATCAGTGATGTTCTATTTTTGATTTTTGAAGAACTATATTTGAAAGTGTAAAGTAATTCTAGATTATACATATATATATATATATATATATATATATATATATATATTTAAGCTGTAGGACTTGTTAACTACTAGGACCAGAACAAGGGTCTTATTGTGAAAGAGCCACACAAACTTTCTGCTCTCCTTGAGTATATAGAGGTATATTTAGAATTTGAAAGGCAATTTATTGAGTATACCTTTAGGAAAAGATCTGCCTGTTGAATTTTGGTTTCTCTGACATGCTATTCTAATGTGAACGTAGCATTTTTAAAAGTTTTTATATGCAATGTACTCTTTGAAAATCTCTTTCAAATATTATATTATGCATTGAATGGGCTCTATATGGCACAGAGCAGTGTTTTTATAGCCCTTCTAGTCAAAAATTTTTTTCTGAAGTCATGTTACGCTTGTCTTGCATGTGCTTTAAAGTTGCATTCTGTGTACCTCACCTCCTCAGAAAGCTGCCGGTTTTTTTGCTGGAGGCAAGAGAGGGAGTTTCAAGCCTGTTATTTCACCTGCTCTGTGCCAAACATCCGGGTTCCTGTTTTATTCATTAATCTATAAAAAATAATCTGTCCTAATATCTTCCTATTAGTTGAATTTTTCTCACCAGTCACTTAGACTTTATTATTATTATTTTTTATCCTAAATTTTTTTTTACATCTTTATTGGAGTATAATTGCTTTACAATGGTGTGTTAGTTTCTGCTTTATAACAAAGTGAATCAGTTATACATATACATATGTTCCCATATCTCTTCCCTCTTGCGTCTCCCTCCCTCCCACCCTCCCTATCCCACTCCTCCAGGCGGTTGGTCACAAAGCACCGAGCTGATCTCCCTGTGCTATGCGGCTGCTTCCCACTAGCTGTTTACCTTACGTTTGGTACTGTATATATGTACATGCCTCTCTCTTTGTCACAGCTTACCCTTCCCCCTCCCCATATCCTCAAGTCCATTCTCTAGTAGGTCTGTGTCTTTATTTCTGTCTTACCCCTAGGTTCTTCATGACATTTTTTTTCTTAAATTCCATATATATGTGTTAGCATACGGTATTTGTCTTTCTCTTTCTGACTTACTTCACTCTGTATGACAAACGCTAGGTCTATCTACCTCATTACAAATAGCTCAATTTTGTTTCTTTTTATGGCTGAGTAATATTCCATTGTATATATGTGCCACATCTTCTTTATCCATTCATGCGATGATGGACACTTAGGTTGTTTCCATCTCTGGGCTATTGTAAATAGAGCTGCAAAATGTTCATTGTAAATGAACATTTTGGTACATGACTCTTTTTGAGTTATGGTTTTCTCAGGGTATATGTCCACTAGTGGGATTGCTGGGTCATATGATAGTTCTATTTGTAGTTTTTTAAGGAACCTCCATACTGTTCTCCACAGTGGCTGTATCAATTTACATTCCCACCAGCAGTACAAGAGGGTTCCCTTTTCTCCACACCCTCTCCAGCATTTATTGTTTCTAGATTTTTTGATGATGGCCATTCTGACCGGTGTGAGATGATATCTCATTGTAGTTTTGATTTGCATTTCTCTAATGATTAATGAAGTTGAGCATTCTTTCATGTGTTTGTTGGCAGTCTGTATATCTTCTTTGGAGAAATGTCTATTTCGGTCTTCTGCCCATTTTTGGGTTGCGTTGTTTGTTTTTTTGTTATTGAGCTGCATGAGCTGCTTATAAATTTTGGAGATTAATCCTTTGTCAGTTGCTTCATTTGCAAATATTTTCTCCCATTCTGAGGGTTGTCTTTTGGTCTTGTTTACGGTTTCCTTTGCTGTGCAAAAGCTTTGCAGTTTCATTAGGTCTCATTTGTTTATTTTTGTTTTTATTTCCATTTCTCTAGGAAGTGGGTCAGAAAGGATCTTGCTGTGATTTACGTCATAGAGTGTTCTGCCTATGTTTTCCTCTAAGATTTGGAGAGTTTCTGGCCTTACATTTAGGTCTTTAATCCATTTTGAGCTTATTTTTGTGTATGGTGTTAGAGATTGTTCTAATCTCATACTTCTATATGTACCTGTCCAGTTTTCCCAGCACCACTTATTGAAGAGGCTGTCCTTTCTCCACTGTACATTCCTGCCTCCTTTATCAAAGATAAGATAACCATATGTGTGTGGGTTTATCTCTGGGCTTTCTATCCTGTTCCATTGATCTATCTTTCTGTTTTTGTGCCAGTACGATACTGTCTTGATTACTGTAGCTTTGTAGTATAGTCTGAAGTCAGGGAGCCTGATTCCTCCAGCTCCGTTTTTCGTTCTCAAGATTGCTTTGGCTATTCGGGGTCTTTTGTGTTTCCATACAAATTGTGAAATTTTTTGTTCTAGTTCTGTGAAAAATGCCAGTGGTAGTTTGATAGGGATTGCATTGAATCTATAGATTGCTTTGGGTAGTAGAGTCGTTTTCACAATGTTGATTCTTCCAATCCACGAACATGGGATATCTCTCCATCTATTTGTATCATCTTTAATTTCTTTCATCAGTGTCTTATAATTTTCTGCATACAGGTCTTTTGTCTCCTTAGGTAGGTTTATTCCTAGATATTTTATTCTTTTTGTTGCAATGGTAAATGGGAGTGTTTTCTTGATTTCACTTTCAGATTTTTCATCATTAGTGTATAGGAATGCCAGAGATTTCTGTGCATTACTTTTGTTTCCTGCTACCTTACCAAATTCATTGATTAGGTCTAGCAGTTTTCTGGTAGCATCTTTAGGATTCTTTATGTATAGTATCATGTCATCTGCAAACAGTGACAGCTTTACTTCTTCTTTTCTGATTTGGATTCCTTTTATTTCCTTTTCTTCTCTGATTGCTGTGGCTAAAACTTGCAAAACTATGTTGAATAAGAGTGGTGAGAGTGGGCAGCCTTGTCTTGTTCCTGATCTTAGTGGAAATGCTTTCAGTTTTTCACCATTGAGGACGATGTTGGCTGTGGGTTTGTCATATATGGCCTTTATTATGTTGAGGAAAGTTCCCTCTGTGCCTACTTTCTGCAGGGTTTTTATCATAAATGGGTGTTGAATTTTGTCGAAAGCTTTCTCTGCATCTATTGAGATGATTATATGGTTTTTCTCCTTCAATTTGTTAATATGGTTTATCACATTGATTGTTTTGCGTATATTGAAGAATCTTTGCATTCCTGGAATAAACCCCACTTGGATTCTGTTTGCTAGTATTTTGTTGAGGATTTTTGCATCTATGTTCATCAGTGATATTGGCCTGTAGTTTTCTTTCTTTGTGACATCCTTGTCTGGTTTTAGTATCGGGGTGATGGTGGCCTCATAGAATGAGTTTGGGAGTGTTCCCCCCTCTGCTATATTTTGGAAGAGTTTGAGAAAGATAGGTGTTAACTTTTCTCTAAATGTTTGATAGAATTCGCCTGTGAAGCCATCTGGTTCTGGGCATTTGTTTGTTGGAAGATTTTTAATCACAGTTTCAATTTCAGTGCTTGTGATAGGTCTGTTCATATTTTCTATTTCTTCCTGATTCACTCTTGGCAGGTTGTGCATTTTTAAGAATTTGTCCGTTTCTTCCAGGTTGTCCATTTTATTGGCATAGAGTTGCTTGTAGTAATCTCTTATGATCTTTTGTATTTCTGCAGTGTCAGTTGTTACTTCTCCTTTTTCATTTCTAATTCTATTGATTTGAGTCTTCTCCCATTTTTTCTTGATGAGTCTGGCTAATGGTTTATCAATTTTGTTTATCTTCTCAAAGAACCAGCTTTTAGTTTTATTGATCTTTGCTATCGTTTCCTTCATTTCTTTTTCATTTATTTCTGATCTGATTTTTATGATTTCTTTCCTTCTGCTAACTTTGGGGAGTTTTTGTTCTTCTTTCTCTAATTGCTTTAGGTGCAAGGTTAGGTTGTTTATTCGGGATGTTTCCTGTTTCTTAAGGTAGGATTGTATTGATATAAACTTCTCCCTTAGAACTGCTTTTGCTGCATCCCATAGATTTTGGGTCGTCGTGTCTCCATTGTCATTTGTTTCTAGGTATTTTTTAATTTCTTCTTTGATTTCTTCAGTGATCACTTCATTATTAAGTAGTGTATTGTTTAGCTTCCATTTGTTTGTATGTTTTACAGATCTTTTCCTGTAATTGATATCTAGTCTCATAGCATTGTGGTCAGAAAAGATACTTGAAACAATTTCAATTTTCTTAAATTTACCGAGGCTTGATTTGTGACCCAAGATGTGATCTATCCTGGAGAATGTTCCATGAGCACTTGAGAAAAATGTGTATTCTGTTGTTTTTGGATGGAATGTCCTATAAATATTAATTAAGTACATCTTGTTTAATGTATCATTGAAAGCTTGTGTTTCCTTATTAATTTTCAATTTGGATGATCTGTCCATTGGTGAAAGTGGGGTGTTAAATTCCCCTACTATGAATGTGTTACTGTCGATTTCCCCTTTTATGGCTGTTAGTATTTTCCTTATGTATTGAGGTGCTCCTATGTTGGGTGCATAAATATTTACAATTGTTATATCTTCTTCTTGGATCGATCCCTTGATCATTATGTAGTGTCCTTCTTTGTCTCTTCTAATAGTCTTTATTTTACAGTCTATTTTGTCTGATATGAGAATTGCTACTCCGGCTTTCTTTTGGTTTCCATTTGCATGAAATATCTTATTCCATCCCGTTTCAGTCTGTATGTGTCTCTAGGTCTGAAGTGGGTCTCTTGTAGACAGCAAATATATGGGTCTGGTTTTTGTATCCATTCAGCCAATCTGTGTCTTTTGGTGGGAGCATTTAGTCCATTTATATTTAAAGTAATTATCGATATGTATGTTCCTATTCCCATTTTCTTAATTGTTTTGGGTTCGTTATTGTAGGTCTTTTCCTTCTCTTGTGTTTCTTGCCTAGAGAAGTTCCTTTAGCAGTTGTTGTAAAGCTGGTTTGGTGGTGCTGAACTCTCTCAGCTTTTGCTTGTCTGTAAAGGTTTTAATTTCTCCATCAAGTCTGAATGAGATCCTTGATGGGTAGAGTAATTTTGGTTGCAGGTTTTTCTCCTTCATCACTTTAAATATGTCCTGCCAGTCCTTTCTGGCTTGCGGAGTTTCTGCTGAAAGATCAGCTGTTCACCTTATGGGGATTCCCTTGTGTGTTATTTGTTGTTTTTCCCTTGCTGCTTTTAATATGCTTTCTTTGTATTTAATTTTTGACAGTTTGATTAATATGTGTCTTGGCGTATTTCTCCTTGGATTTATCCTGTATGGGACTCTCTGTGCTTCCTGGACCTGATTAACTATTTCCTTTCTCATATTAGGGAAGTTTTCAACTATAATCTCTTCAAATATTTTCTCAGTCCCTTTCTTTTTCTCTTCTTCTTCTGGAACCCATATAATTCGAATGTTGGTGTGTTTAATGTTGTTCCTGAGGTCTCTGAGACTGCCTTCAGTTCTTTTCATTCTGTTTTCTTTATTCTGTTCTGCAGTGGTTATTTCCACTATTTTATCTTCCAGGTCACTTATCTGTTCTTCTGCCTCAGTTATTCTGCTATTGATCCCACCTAGAGTATTTTTAATTTCATTTATTGCATTGTTCATCGTTGTTTCATCTTTAGTTCTTCTAGGTCCTTGTTAATTTCTTGCATTTTGTCTATTCTATTTCCAAGAGTTTGGATCATCTTTACTATCATTATTCTGAATTCTTTTTCAGGTAGACTGCCTATTTCCTCTTCATTTGTTAGGTCTGATGGGTTTTTATCTTGCTCCTTCATCTGCTGTGTGTTTTTCTGTCTTCTCATTTTGCTTATCTTACTGTGTTTGGGGTCTCCTTTTTGCAGGCTGCAGGTTCGTAGTTCCCGTTGGTTTTGGTTTCTGTCCCCAGTGGCTCAAGTTGGTTCAGTGGGTTGTGTAGGCTTCCTGGTGGGGGGGACTAGTGCCTGTGTTCTGGTGGATAAGGCTGGATCTTGTCTTTCTGGTGGGCAGGTCCACATCTGGTGGTGTGTTTTGGGGTGTCTGTGGACTTACTATGACTTTAGGCAGCCTCTCTGCTAATGGGTGGGGTTGTGTTCCTGTCTTGCTACTTATTTGGCATAGGATGTCCAGCACTGTAGCTTGCTGGTTGTTGAGTGAAGCTGGGTGCTGGTGTTGAGATGGAGATCTCTGGGAGATTTTCGCCGTTTGATATTATGTGGAGCTGGGAGGTCTCTTGTGGACCAGTGTCCTGAAGTTGGCTCTCCCACCTCAGAGGCACAGCTCTGACTCCTGGCTGTAGCAGCAAGAGCCTTTCATCCACACGGTTCAGAATAAAAGGGAGAAAAAGAAAGAAAAAATTGGTAAAAGTAGAAAGAAAGGAGGGATGGAGAGAGGGAGGGACGGAGGAAGGAAGGAAGGAGGGAGGGAAGAAAAAATAGAGAATATAAAGTAAAATAAAATAAAGTAAGATAAAATATAATAAAGTTATTAAAATAAAATAATTATTAAGAAAAAAGGACGGATAGAACCCTAGGACAAATGGTGGTAGCAAAGCTATACAGCATAAATCTTGCTCTCAAAGTCCACCTCCTCAGTTTGGGATGATTCGTTGTGTATTCAGGTATTCCACAGATGCAGGTACATCAAGTTGATTGTGGAGCTTTAATTCGCTGCTCCTGAGGCTGCTGGGAGAGATTTCCCTTTCTCTTCCTTGTTCGCACAGCTCCCGGGGCTCAGCTTTGGATTTGGCCCCGCCTCTGTGTGTAGGTTGCCTGAAGGCGTCTGTTCTTCGCTCAGACAGGACGGGGTTAAAGGAGCCGCTGATTCGGGGGCTCTGGCTCACTCAGCCCGGGGGGGAGGGAGGGGCACGGAGTGCGGGGCGGGCCTGCGGCGTCAGAGGCCGGCGTGACGTTGCACCAGCCTGAGGCCCGCCGTGCGTTCTCCCCGGGGAAGTTGTTCCTGGATCCTGAGACCCTGGCAGTGGTGGGCTGCACAGGCTCCCCGGAAGCGGGGTGTGGAGAGTGACCTGTGCTCGCACACAGGCTTCTTGGTGGCAGCAGCAGCAGCCTTAGCGTCTCATGCCCGTCTCTGGGGTCCGCGCTTTTAGCCGCGGCTCGCGCCCGTCTCTGGAGCTCCTTTAAGCGGCGCTCTTAATCCCCTCTCCTCACGCACCAGGAAACAAAGAGGGAAGAAAAAGTCTCTTGCCTCTTCGGCAGCTCCTGACTTTTTCCCGGACTCCCTCCCGGCCAGCCGTGGCGCACTAACCCCTGCAGGCTGTGTTCACGCCACCAACCCGTCCCCTCCCTGCGCTCCGACCAAAGCCCGAATCTGGGCTCCCAGCCCCGCCCACCCCGGCGGGTGAGCAGACAAGCCTCTGGGGCTGCTGAGTGCCGGTCGGCACCGATCCTCTGTGCGGGAATCTCCCCGCTTTTCCCTCCGCACCCCTGTGGCTGTGCTCTCCTCCGCGGCTCCGAAGCTCCCACCTCCGCCACCTGCAGTCTCCGCCCACGAAGGGGCTCCTAGTCTGTGAAAACCTTCCCTCCTTCACGGCTCCCTCCCACTGGTGCAGGTCCCATCCCTATTCTTTTGTCTGTTTATTCTTCTTTTTTTCTTTTGCCCTACCCAGGTACGTGGGGGGTTTCTTGCCTTTTGGGAGGTCTGAGGCTTTCTGCCAGCGTTCAGTAGGTGTTCTGTAGGAGTTGTTCCACGTGTAGATGTATTTCTGGTGTATCTGTGGGGAGGAAGGTGATCTCCGCGTCTTACTCTTCCGCCATCTTCCCGGAAGCCCCCTACCAGTTGAATTTTAACCAAAAATATTTTGCTAGTTTATATTTTCATCACATTTGTGTATATGACTTAATTTTGTTTAATTTGAACTTGACATCTTTTCCTACTTATTCAACCACTTAAGCTTTACTTTGATAGCAGCATGAAGGTGTTTCATATTCCTCTTTTTCAATTATGGTTTTTGTTTGTCTTGGGAAATGTCATTGGCAAAATAGCTTCATCTCTTTTGGAATTATTAACTCTCTAAATTGGGAAGCTTCTTCTGACTGTTTATAAACTAACTGTAATGTGACAACTTCAACTGTTGGCACTTCCAAGTCCAAACACACAGTGTGCAGTGAAAAGACACTAAATGAGAAATCAGGAGTTCTAAAGTTGCTTTTTAGTTTTGTCACTCATTGTGCATGAACCTTTAGGAACGTTTAGCCTTCCTATCTATAAAATGAGGATGTCATGTCTTCTTAAGGCAGAGCTGTGAGCATCAGATGAGATAATGTATGCAGGAGTCCTTTGTAAACTGCAAAAGAATTAGGCTGTTGTTATTGTATTACTATTATTTTTATTTCAGTATGGTTGACTTACAGTGTGACGTTAATTACTTCTGCACAGTGAGGTGATTCAGTTATACACACACACATATATATTTACATTCCTTTTGTCATATTCTTTTCCATTATGGTTTATCACAGGATACTGCATATAGTTCCCTGTGCTATACAGTACGACCTTGTTGTTTATCCATTCTATATATAAAAGCTCACATCTACTAACCCCATCCTCCCACTCCATCCTTCCCCCAACCTCTTCCCCCTGGCAACCACCAGTCTGTTCTCTATGTCCGTGATTCTGTTTTTGTTTCATAGATAAGTTCATTTGTGTCATATTTTAGACTCCACATATAAGTCATATCATATGGTATTTGTCTTTCTCTTTCTTTTTTTTACTATTACTATTATTACTATTATCATTATTATTATTAAAGATTTTTCCATTACAGGTAAGTATTTGAATTGTCTATAACCCATATTGTACCACTGGTGAAGTTGGCAAAGACTAGTTATTAAGACACATGAGAAGGTGGGAAATGTGGTGGATTTCCCAGCTGCTTAGCATTTAGTGAAAGACAGTCTTGGTGGAATAATTACTTTTTCCATCCTCAAATATACTGTCTTCCTTTCCAGAGAAACTATGTGAGGCAAGAAGTCATGTGTCTAAAATCTTTAAAGCTAAAAAGGAAAAAAAAAAGAAAGAAAGAATCTCACCTTCAAAACAAATAAACTTTGGAGGGGCTTGTAGGCTTGAGTGTAACACTTCACTGTCCCACAGATTAGAAACGTTAGGAGACCTTGGTGAGCCACGCCCACGACCTCGCTGACACTGGCTCGCTGGGTCTCTTACCATGCACCTCAGGAAGTTCTTGGATCAGAGGCAGGTGCGATCACTCTCGTTATTCTTCCCCCCGCTGCCCCAGTGCTGTGGCTCACGGGATCCACTGATAAAGCAGTGAGAGAACCAGGAAGTCACTAGAATGGGAGGCTAAGTGATCTGATCCATTTACACTCCATCTTACAGAGCTAATAACACTCTTTTCTTTTTAGTGTTTGTGATTGTGGTTAAGTATCTTAAAGTTATAGTCCCCTTATTTTTTCATAATTCAGCAAACATTTATTGAAAGTCCTCTGAGTGACAGACACCAGACAACATCCCAAGTGAGAGTCAAAGAACAAGACCAGGTGTCTCTGCTCTTGAAGAACTCACACGTTAATGGGGGGAGGACCCATGAGAAAATCATTGCAGTATGATGAAAAGTAAAGAGCTACAGATGCCTTTGGTTTTCAGTAGCCAAATCGGATTTTAGGATGAGCTGATTCAACCGCTCAACGGTGTCTTCAAGGACCAGGCTCTTGTCCTCTTTCTGTTCTGCCATTCTCAGTGTTGTTATAAATAGGAAAACTTTTCCAGAAAATTTCTGAGTTGTCATCTCAGAAGTCATTAGCCACAACTGGGCCATATCTAGGCCACCCCTAAGCAAATCATTGGCAAGGGGAAGGCGACTTCTAGGATAGGTTTAGGCCTCTGGGGTTAGAGATGCTCTCTCCTGATGCTTGTCTGTGAGAATTAGACAACCAAACAAAATCAAGACTTGGCTGATTTCTTTTGCTATGCAGTAGAAGCTAACACAACATTGTAAAGCAACTATACTCCAATAAAAATTAATTAAAAATAAAAACTAAAACTGATTACAAATTCTATCTAAAATATAGTTGTTTTATTTGATTTTATCTTTATTAAAATTCTATTATATGTGAAAATATAGTCATATATTTATTAAATAACATATAAAAAGAATATATTGCAAAAAAAAGACTTTGTAAACACGAGAGGATGAGGAAATGGGTTTTTGGACAAAACCATCGAAAAGAATATGGAAGGCAGGGGGTGACCAACACTGAGAAGGGGAGTGGGGAAATTTTCATGGAGGAGCTGTTACTTAAGCTGCTATTAAAAGATGAGTCAGAGTTTTCAGAGCTGAGTAGGAGTTTGTAGTTTGGTAGGGCTAAACTCCAGGTAAAGAAAATAACTTGGTCAAAGATATAAAAGAACATGGTACGTCGGGAACAGCAATAAGCCTAGAGGCCGGAATATAGCTTATGCAAAAGAGTATGGGAAAGAAGAGGTTGGGAAAATACGTGAATGTCATTTAGACCTGATCCTGAAGGAAATGAAGCCAGTAAAGGATTTTAAGAAACCTTCTGTCCCTTTGTCAACGTCTTTCTAGTCTTTTTGGAGGTCTGACACTCATTCCCAAGTAGGTGCCTCAGGAAGGGCCTGTGTTAGCATCACTCCCTGAAGTCATCCATGTTTATAACAGTTTTATCCTTGAAGGTCATTGGGCTTCAAACTTTTGG
Organism: Delphinapterus leucas; assembly: GCF_059928025.1. Taxonomy (NCBI): domain Eukaryota; kingdom Metazoa; phylum Chordata; class Mammalia; order Artiodactyla; family Monodontidae; genus Delphinapterus; species Delphinapterus leucas. The sequence continues at coordinate 527,364 of NC_143130.1, read as the reverse complement.
AAGTTAGAACCTTGCTTCACATTTTCTCTTGAGTAGCTCACACGTTACTTTCTTTTCCTTTGCATAAACATTGTTGTTGGAAAGTCTAAGGATAATAGCTTATTATTTTCTTTAGAAGTGCCTTGGTCTTTTTGCCTAGAAGACCAAAGAATCTTTTTCTGTTTTATTACTGTCCAGCAGTTGTACTAGTATTTGTCTTTATGTTAGCCAATTCTGGGCCAGTTTTCCCTGGTATATTGAGTGACCTTTCAATATATTCTCAGGTTTTATTTATTTCAGGAGAGAGTTTTCTTGAATTACAGTTTTTAAAATTTTGCTGTCTTGTATTGCTTTGTTTCCTTCTTGGGGGCTCTTACTGTACATATGTTAGATTTTCTCTGCCTGTTTGTTCTCTTGAAGTTTTTGTTAGCTCTTTTTCCATCATTTTGGAGTTTTCACATCTTCTGTTTATTTAAAGATATTTCCCATTTTGTTTATTCATTCTTGTGTTACTTCTAGTTTACTTTTTATTTCCAAAATTAATTTTAATTTTATTTCTAACTTTTTGTGGATCTTTAAAAATGGGTTTTTACTAATCACCTAATTTGTGAGCTTTAATAATTCTAATCATACTTTCTATGATTTTCTTTTTTTCATTTTTTCTTGTAGTAACTCCAAATGGAAATTGACTGTGGTCTTTTTATATATAGTGCATTTTTAATTGAAATGAGTTTTCATGGTCTTTTAGGAGAGAGATGTGGGCCAGGGTAGCATTTTTAATTTCATGGTTCTTAGGATGCCATGTCTGCTACTTTCACAGTGATGGAGAGTAGACTCAGACTCCTGTGCTCTCTTGCCCTCCTTTTATCTGGACTTTCTCTTCTCTTCTTCCTGTTACCCTTGCCTTGTTCAATTAGGATGCAACCCCAGTAGTTTCTCCTCAGTGCTGGCTTTGTCCTGTGACAGGGCTTCAGTTTTAAGAATTCATGGGACTCAGACCTATAGAACATTCTAGCACCATCATACCTGTGTGTCATTTTAGTCTTATCCATCCATCAGAGCCTGAAAAGTCAGCTCCCAGCTTCTGTTGCTGTTCCTGAGCTTTCCAATGTGACCTAATGACAATTTGGTTTCCCTTTGCTTTTCCCCTGCAGATTTCAGAGTTTCTTAGAGCATGTGGGCTTTGTAGCGCTTGGTAACTTGTCCTGATCAGCTTGAATTGGGGGGTTGGTGTAGATATCTAGTTGCTGAATATTGTTGTATGTGTTGTCCCTTTTTTGTTTTGCTATAATACTTGCTCTGTTTCCATAGGGAGATTCAAAAACTGTGCCCACCATCATCTTTCAGGAATTCCTCCAGTTTTTTCTCAAGAAAAAAATTGTTAGATAATTATACAGTTGATAAATTTATTAGATTATTGATGCATATAACATCACTTAGAAAAGGTTGGGCATATCTGGATTCAAATCCCACTTCTGCCGCTTATCAGTTTTCTTTTCACATATTAGTTCATTTCTCTGAGGTTCTTCTCATCTATAAGGTGGAAATACTACTACAACTACCACTACCAAGTACTACCTCAAAGACTAATTTGAATGAAATTAAGTTGGATGTTTGACCAGAGGTTAATAAATTCACATTTATAATCTTCTGACCTGATTGCACCCTAGAGCACAGAAGTGTAATAAGGTGACAATGTAGAAGGATAATTTCTTTTGTATTTTACTTAAAAGCCTTTATTGTAGAATTTTAGAAAAAATGGCAATTAAATATTGTCAAAATAATTTTATTGATACATCAGAATTAGGAAGTGTGTCCTATCAGAAATTATATTTAAATTTGACATTGAGAACAAGCCCACCAATATTGCTGATACCATGTCACCTAGCAATCAGGAGAGGCAACATGTTGTGGACAAAGACGCTTTGCCCTTAAAATTGGGAAGAACCTGACTTAGGCCCTTCCTTCATCATTTCCTAGAAGCTTAGTTTGGTTTGTTGTACCCTCAGTGAAAATTTTCCTTCCATAGCTGCAAGTTTGCATGTAATCAAATTCAATAAATGTTAATTGAGCATGTACTCACTGTTAGAAACTGGCTTAGGCACTGGACATATAACACTGAGCTAGACAGACAGAGTCCCTGCCCTCCTGGAACTTACAGTTCAAGGTCAAAGGCAAACAGATAAGCTAATACTGCATAGAGTATTATAAACAGAGAAGAGGGACTTCCCTGGTGGCACAGTAGTTGAGAGTCCGCCTGCCAATGCAGGGGACGCGGGTTTGGGCCCTGGTCCGGGAAGATCCAGCATGCCGCAGAGCAGCTAGGCCTGTGCGCCACAGCTACTGAGCCTGCGCTCTAGAGCCTGCAAGCCACAACTACTGAGCCTGTGTGCTGCAACTACTGAAGCCCACGCGCCTAGGGCCCATGCTTCTCTATGGGAGAAGCCACCACAGTGAGAGGCCCAGGCACCCCAGCAAAGAGTGGCCCCTGCTCGCCGCAACTAGAGAAAGCCCACACACAGCAACTAAGACCCCAAAATAGATAATAAATAAAATAAATTAAAAAATAAAAAAATAAACAGAGAAGAACCAGGTATTATAGGAGGAGCAGCTTAGCTCAGACTTGAGGTTCAGGAAAGGCTTCCCGAAGAAAATGGCACATTAGCTAGTAGCTGAGGATGTGTAGGAATCCCCAAGCCAATAGGAAAGCAGACAAAAGGGCACGTGCAAAGGCATGGAGACACGCAGGCAGCACATCTGAGGACGTAAAACGAAGGACTAATGCATAAACAGTGCTTCCAATATTGGTTGAAGTTCAGACTCACCAGGAGAGTTTTTAAAGAATCAGATTTTTTTTTTACAGGCCCCAGCCCAGACTTGCTGAACTACATTCTCAGAGAACATTTCAAGATTCTGGCTGTTAGCTCCTCTGGGGAGCCACTGGCTTAGGGTGTGTGTGGGGCTGGGGAAAGGGGCTCAAGTTAGGGAGGGCGAGGCAGGGAACCCAAGGGTGCACTGGGAAGGGCTGTAAAGCATGTGTGGAGTTGGGATTTTATCCTAAGGGTGGGGGAGCTATGGAAGGACTGGGGAGGTATGGGGATGAGTAGATCAGATTCATGATTTATAAGGATCACGGAGTTTACTAAGGCATGGCCCCTGCCGTCATGAGTGATACAATCTAGTTTATGAGATTGAACATCTTTGAACCTCAGTTTTTAAAATCAAAAATGGAAAAACAGTATCTACTTTGCATGGTTATTTGGAGGTTTAACTGAGATAACTTATGCACAAAGTGCCTGACATATAGTTGATGCTCAAAAGATGTGAATTTCTGTTGTTTGAGAAAACCACGGAGCCCGGTAATTGGTGGACATCACGCAGCCGCTGTCCAGCACCAGGGGAGGTGGGGTTTCTGTTTCGCCATCTATCTCCAGGTTCCTCTGACAAATTCCTTGTCTCTGCCCACATGGCCATACCGGGACAGAAAGCCCGCTTTTTCTCACTACCTCAGTTACGGTCTTTATGCTGATGACTTCCAAGTCTCTACCTCTAGCCTGGTGTTCACTCCTGAGCCCCAGAGCCGCAAAGCCAACTGACTCCTTAAGTGGAACCCTCCACTTAAATGTCTTGTGGGTACTTCTTCTGTTACCTAACACCACCCTTTCCCACACCAAGAAAACAAAACAAAACCCCACTTTCCAACATTATCAACACCACTAGGGCAAGTCAGAAGCATGGGAATTGAGTCACTCGTCCTTATCTTCTCCAGTTAACCCTCACAAGTCCACACCCTTCTCTCCAGGCTGGACCATCACCTCCTCCAAACCACCACCACCTGTTACCTGAACTTGTGAAACAGCCTGAGTCCCGAACACCATTCTTTGCCCCAACCCTGCAATCTTGAGGGACCTTCCGTGAGGCAAAATGGAGAAAATCGCCTCTCCTGCTTCCCCACAGACAGTTAATAAGCCTCTTCAGCGGCTTTCGAATGCCACCGAAGCGAGTCTTATGGTCTCCCATTATCCCTCTCCTATTTTATGCTCTAACCATCCTGACCTAGAAAAAAGTACCTTGTCTCCCACTCTCGGTTCCTCACCCAGAATCTCCTTCACACTGGATAACCCCTCACCCCTGAGGTCTCAGCTGGCAAACATCATGGTGGAGGGGCACTCCTTGAATCTTTACACCAGCCAAGAGTCCCTTGTCACACGTATTTGTAGTGTCTTTCCCTCTTCCCCATTAACGCTACTCGGTCTACTTGTAGCTTCCTAATGCCCATCTTCCCCACTAGGTTGTAGCAACGTGGTGGCTAAAGAGTATTCACAGTCAGTCCATGTTGTTCCCGGATTCTATCTGGGGAGTCACCTACTTGCTCACATTTTTTGTAACTCCCAAATCAGCACTCAGGGCACTTTCTCTGTCATTCTTGGACATGCACAGAAAAGTACAATTTTAAGTTGCCCGACACACTCAGTCTCAGTGGGGGTTGAGCAAGCTGGTGCTCTGCCCGCTTGTCTCCGCCCTTGGACCATCAGTAAGCCTCCGTTGTGCAGTCTGCTTAGTGCCACGTTTTCCACATTTCTGTGTTTTTTGTTGGTTTCACTGTTGAAAATGGCCCCCATGCATAGTACTGAAGTGCAGTCTAGTGTTCCTAAGTGCAAGAAAGCTGTGATATGCCTTATGGAGAAAATACATGTGCTAGATAAGCTTCATTCAGGCATGAGTTACAGTGTATATTGTCTATGGGTTCAATGTTAATGAATTAACGCATATGAAATGAGATGTCTTTAAACAGAAGCACACATAAAACAAGGTTATATTTTGATCAGTTCGTGACAATGTGACCAGAGGCTTGCAGGAAGCTAGCCCTGTATCTCCCCTAGTAGCAATGGTTCAGTATTAGCTAATTCTGTTTCTGTGATGATTTAATAGAACATAACTACTGCAATAATAAGACTCAATGTGTTTTGTTAACTTCTATATCCCCAGTAGTTATCACAGTGACTCTCACGTAATAGTTGTTCAATACACATTTGTGGAAACGGACCTGTCTCTGTGTATGTGTTGTACATACATACCTACATGTATGTATGTGTGTATAACATAACATGTAAATATATGACATATAGATTGAATTTTTTTCACGCCGAAGGTATACCTCACAGCCTTATCATTACTTTGTGCTTTTAAAAAAAAATGCTAAACATAGGTTTATTTTTGATATCATCTTTATTTTTATTGTTATCTAGGATGCTGGAGAGATGGTTCGTTCCTTTGTTGGTGGTTTGGAACTTGTTGTCAATTTACTGAAATCAGATAATAAAGAAGTTTTGGCGAGTGTATGTGCTGCTATTACCAATATAGCAAAAGATCAAGAAAATTTAGCTGTTATCACAGATCATGGAGTTGTCCCTTTATTGTCCAAACTAGCAAATACAGTAAGTAATGTATCTTTTTATTTCAAAATGTATATTGTCATAAGATATCACGGTGTAGTAGCAAAAACAATGAGCTTAAAATCCAGAGACCTGGATTCAAGTTTAATATCTGTCACTTGTGAGGTATGAGATTTTAGTGAATTCATTTTAGTTTCTCTGAGACTAATAAATGTGAAAGTATATTTCAAACTGAAATCATCACCATCGTCGTTATTACGAGCCTTAAGATAATTGTTCATGCCAACTTTAGAAGTTAAATGCTCCTCTCCCAGCTTAGCAAGCTTGGGTCGATGGCATTCTTGAGCTAGAAGGTTTTGGCAATCGCTGTATTGTTTACCCAGAGTTGTGCCAGATAGAACAAGCAGGCTTGAGAGATAATGACTTCACCATGACCAGAGGTATTTGAGCATAGCTTGAACTTGGCAGAAAAGCCGTGGAGCAGAAATTCAATGATTGGAAGCCTGCTTGGTCTAGAAGACTTTTGGGCCAGTCTAATACTAAATTCCTGAGAATATCTGCCAGTTTCAGTTAAGGACACCAAGTTGTGACCTGAATCAAGAGAACAGTACAATTAATAGACAGAAAATTATGGTGTTATTCAGTTGTATTATATCTGTATGAGGTAATTACATCCAGAAAGAAGTATGTGGTCTGCGTAAACAATACAGAAAGGAAAATGGCAGACTCAAAACCTGTCCTCGTCTGCTGCATTGTCTTCTCCCTCTTGGGAACCAAGGTGTATTCCTGATGTGGAAGTATTCCTAAGGTGAAGAGGTAGAATTAATCCACTTCCCCCACTTATCTGGCAGGCTCCCTTAAGAGTGTCCAGTACTCCTTAGTTGTTTTTATTACTTGGCCACTCGCTGATCTGTAGCTCTGCGTTGTGAGTAGACTTGCTCAAAAGGAAATTGAGCCTTGAGCAAATAACTAATGCCAGACACCTGATTGCCTTTACCTGCACGCACTCCACTCAGTTCATAAAAAGAAAATGCAGGATTGAACCTTGATGCATTGGTGACCCACCAGAATACTAGTTCCCAGCAAGACACCACCTGAGCAGCCAGTGTGTAATAAACACCTAGAGCAAAAGTATCACAGGGTCATTATGATGCACATACCATAATCCATTCTCCTTGTGCAGAATGATGATACACTGAGACGTCATCTAGCAGAAGCCATTTCACGTTGCTGTATGTGGGGCAGAAACAGAGTGGCCTTTGGCGAGCACAAGGCAGTGGCTCCATTAGTGTGGTACCTGAAATCAAATGACACCAACGTGCACAGAGCGACAGCCCAAGCCTTGTACCAGCTTTCAGAAGATGCCGATAACTGCATCACCATGCATGAGAATGGCGCAGTGAAGGTACTGTTGACCAACTTCGTGGTTTAGTTCAAGTTATGTCAATGTAGGTTGGAAAGAAACTTAAGTGATGTTAAGGTTTTACTGAAAGGGGTATTTGAACACACAAAACTGCCCACCTGTTGCATCACGGCTGCAAATGAGCCATGTGTTATCATTTATCATGATTTGTGCTGCAGAAAAGTTGCGTGGAGACAGAATTTTTCTAAATTGAAAACTATAAAATGAACTCAGTTAAATAAGTACAAGTTCCATAATCTGAATTGGATTAAAGAAAATGTATAGTGCATGAATAATCAGTGGTATTCATAATTCTGTTTAATATTTTATTTACTTAGCACTTAAATAATAAAATACAGACACCAAATGCACAGCAAAGGAGCTGACAAATAGCAACTAGACAGTCTTGCCAGCCTTAACCACAAGGAAAGAACCAATTCAAAGACATGTTTTTTTAAAAAAAACAGCAACAAAAAACTGTGCATCAAATTTTCTTAGCCTTTAACTAATATCCAGGTGGGAAAGTTTCTGCGCGTAGACTTTGATATATCTATACATTGGAAACCACCTAGAGCTTATTCTGAGTGGAGTGTTTTGATGACAACAGACAGAAAAATACTTAAGAGTACATGAACAGCTTACAAGTATTAGGAAAAATTGATTTCAAATTCTAGCTCTCTTCTATGGCTTGTTTCCTTGTACAATGTAATTTTACTGTCTGTTACCTCAGTTTGGAGCCTCTGACAGCCAGCTGCATTTACATTAGCTTGATCTTTTAGACAAAAGCTAATAAAATCTTAAGTTAATCATATCTTGTCAAACTTACATATGCTGAATATGAAACATCTATGGAGGAATGACTCTTAGAATGCCAGTTGGTAATTTTTTGAGGCCATTAATTTATCCTTTAAACCTATTATAGCTGAAGAATACGATGTTAATTTTTCTGAAATTAAACCCAGTTTACATTTAAATGTGTCAACTTTTCCATTATAAATCCATTTTTTCAGCACATAGGTTAGGCCATATTAATTTTTTCAAGCAAAAAACTGGCATAAAAAGCACCTTTTAAACTAAGCACTAATTTTTTAAAGTTAATTATAAAAAAATATACTGGAATGTTCACTTCAAGTTACTAAAGAATGATAAAAATGTCATCACTTCTATGTGATTATGTTCACACTTCAAAAAAGAAGATTTTCTAATTTAAAATTATACGTTCTGTTATTGAACAAGGACAATCTAATATGCACAACCTAAAGACTTTTAAAGAAATGAAGCTATAAATTTAAGTAGCCTGATAAAGTGTCTGACGTAACATGCTTAGACAATTGTCAGTTTAAGAGCAGAATTTCTAGACTACTCAGAAAGTTTTCAAATTTAATAGGTTTACGTGTTACCATTCATTTGACATATATGCCAGGTATATGTGCAACTCTCAATTATTTCTCCTAATACAAGTCAGTAGGTAATCCAAAATAATTTATGAATTGTATTCTGCTATGAAAAATGTTGAAACTGTGTTCACCCACCCACACAGCTTATATAAATAAAAGAATAAAGCAATAAAAATGATGAGGGTGAGGGGACAGGATAGAGAAAAACAGAGAAAGTTTGGTTTGTTGCTCTTGAGACCCTTTCCCGGGTCATCTAAGGGTATGTGGAGGGCCTCTCTGTCTTGCCCATCGGCATTCCTGACTGCGTGCTATTTCTACTGGAGGATAAGTGTAAAGAACCGATTCTTGTAAGTTTGCTGTAGGCTACTCTGTCACGAACAGAGGCTGGCCTCATGGTGCGCTCTCCCTCAGGCGGCTGTTGGGGAAGCATAAGGATCTGTGTCCCTTCTTTGGTTTTGAGGTAGAAAATGTGGATGTAGTGTAGTGGGTGTTTGTAGAATCCAGTGGGGTTTGGTAGTTGCTTGGATATGGGGAATAAAGGAAAGTGTTGAGTCAGAAATTACTCCAGTCTTCAGGCTAGGTGAAGAGGAAGATTCCATTAGCTACGACAATGCAAGAAAATATGTGGCGCGTCAGGGTGGTTAAGGTCCCTGCAGTGAATTGTCACGCTGTGTAACTGCTAACATTTCTGACTTCAAATGCGTATGAACTTTATCCACTATTTTGGCAAATCCCTGACTATTTTTGTTCCTAAATGCTACAGCACCTCTCTAGTCAAATGCTTAGTCGGCCCTTCGTATTGGTGGGTTCCACATCTGCAGATTCAACCAACCACAGACCGAAAATATTCAGAAAAAAAATTCCAGCAAGTTCCAAAAAGCAAAACTGGAATTTGCCACATGTGCTGGCAACAATTTACATAGCATTTACATTGTATTTACAGCTATTTACGTAGCATTTACATTGTATTTACAGCTATTTACATAGCATTTACATTGTATTTACAGCTATTTACGTAGCATTTACATTGTATTTACATAGCATTTACATTGTATTTACAGCTATTTACATAGCATTTACATTGTATTTACAGCTATTTACATAGCATTTACATTGTATTTGGTATTATAAATAATCCAGAGATGATTTAAAGACATACAAGTGGCCAACAGGCACATGAAAAGATGCTCAACATCATTAATCATCAGAGAAATGCAAATCAAAACCACAATGAGGGGCTTCCCTGGTGGCGCAGTGGTTGGGGGTCTGCCTGCCGAGGCAGGGGACGTGGGTTCGTGCCCTGGTCCGACAGGGTCCCACATGCCTTGGAGTGGCTGGGCCCGTGGGCCATGGCCGCTGGGCCTGTGCGTCCGGGGCCTGTGCTCCGCAGCGGGAGGGGCCGCAGCAATGAGAGGCCCGCGTACCCCCCCAAAAAACCCAAAAAAAACCCATAATGAGATATCACCTCACACCTGTCAGAATGGCTATCATCAAAAAGACCACAAATATCAAATGCTGGAGAGGGTGGAGAAAAGGGAACCCTCTGGCACTGTTGGTGGGAATGTAAATTGGTGCAGCCACTATGGAAAACAGAATGGGGGTTCCTCAAAAAACTAAAAATAGAACTACCATATGACCCAGCAATTCCACTCCTGGGTATATATCTAAAGAAAATGAAAACACTAATTTGAAAAGATACATGCACCCCAATGTTCATAGCAGCATTATTTGCAATTGCCAAGATATGGATGCAACCTAAATGTCCATCAACAGATGAATGGATAAGAGGATGTGATATATATATATGCACACAATGTATATATACACAATAGAATATTACTCAGCCATAAAAAAGAATGAAATTCTGCCATTTGCAACAACATGGATGGACTTGGAGGGCATTATGCTGAGTGAAATAAGTCAGACAGGAAGACAAATACTGTATGTTATGACATATATGGAATCTGAAAAATGCAACAAACTAGTGAATATGACAAAAAAGAAACAGACTCACAGGTAACAGAATACACTAGTGGTAAGTGGAGGGGAGAAAGAAGGGGGGAGGGGCGAGATAGGTGTGGGGATTTAAAAGTGGCAAAACTACTAGGTATAAAATAGATAAGCTGCAAGGATCTACTGCACAGCACAGGGAATAGAGCCAATATTTTATAATAACTATAATGGAATATAATCTTTAAAAATTGTGAATCACTGTGTCACAATCTGAAGCTAATATAATATTGTAAATCAGCTATACCTCAGTAAAAAATTAAAGTACACAGGACAATGTGTGTAGGTTATATGTAAATACTACATCACTTTATATGAGGGACTTGAACATCCGTGGATTTTGGTATCCTTGGGGGTCCTGGGACCAATCCCCCTTGGACACCAAGGCACAGCTGTATAGAGTTATTTCCTAGTCCTGCAAACATTCCTGCAGCAGCTGCCCATGAGCAATGTGGACAGGTTCTTTGACAGTTACCAGAGTCATCCTGTCACCCTGTTCATAAGTAATTTATTCTAGAGTTAGCTCTTTCCCTGTACAATTTCCTCAACAGTAGCAGCTGACATTATGCAGTGTATCTGTGAGTGCCAACTGGTGTTTATTCTGTAGTAACAGAGAAGGAGCAGTTTTGAGGGTCTGGAATAAATTAAGTCCAGTTTCTAATGTGTTCTATTTATTATTTTTTTAAAATTTTATTTATTTATGTTTTACATCAAAACCCACGCACATATGGTCACCTTATCTTTGATAAAGGAGGCAAGACTATACAATGGAGAAAAGACAGCCTCTTCAATAAGGGGTGCTGGGAAAACTGGACAGCTACATGTAAAAGAATGAAATTAGAACACTTCCTAACACCATACACAAAAATAAACTCAAAATGGATTAAAGACCTAAATGTAAGGCCAGACACTATAAAACTCTTAGAGGAAAACATAGGCAGAACACTCTAGGACATACATCACAGCAAGATCCTTTTTGACCCACCTCCTAGAGAAATGGAAATAAAAACAAAAATAAACAAATGGGACCTAATGAAACTTCAAAGCTTTTGCACAGCAAAGGAAACCATAAACAAGACCAGAAGACAACCATCAGAATGGGAGAAAATATTTGCAAATGAAGCAAGTGACAAAGGATTAATCTCCAAAATTTACAAGCAGCTCATGCAGCTCGATATCAAAAAAAACCCAAACAACCCAATACAAAAATGGGTGGAAGACCTAAATAGACATTTCTCCAAAGAAGATATACAGATTACCAACAAACACGTGAAAGGATGCTCAACATCACTAATCATTAGAGAAATGCAAATCAAAACCACAGTGATGTATCCCCTCACATCGGTCATAATGTGTTCTATTTAAATGGTCAGTTTGAATTTTAGGTCTAGGGCAATGCTATCCAGTAGAAATGTAATGTGAGCCACATGTGTAATATTATATTTTCTAGTAGCCCCAATTAAAGAAAAGGTAAAGAAACAGGTAAAATTAATTTTAGTAATATATTTAACCCAGTACACCCAAGATATTATTTCAACATGAATCAATATAATAAAATACTAATACTTTACATTATCTTTTTTTGGTGCTAAATCTTCAAAATCTGGTGTGTGTTTTTACACTTACGATACATCTCAATTTGGACTGGCCACATTTCAAGTTCTCAGCAGGTGGTTAGTGGTTTTCTTGTTCCACAGCATAGTCTAGAGACAGGAGAGAGGGCAGATTCCGGAAGTATCATTGGAGAGGTGTTAAGCCATGAATGAGGGTGGATAAGATTTTTTTGGCTGGGAGTTTAGAGAAGCCTGGGAAATGTCTACATTTTTACTCACGAAGCATGTAAACCAGGAAGAAGAACTGTCAAAGCAAACTCAGGAAGTCAGCCCGTTAACCAGGAGCCCTAGAAGCCAAAGGAAGAGTAGGTTTCCAAAGGGTTTGTGTTTGAATACTGCTAAGCCGTCAGTTATGATGAAAAATAATCCTTGTGGTAGAGGCTCTCCCGGCAAGCATCTCTTCTATAGGAACTAATAAACCCCCTGCTCTGATGCATACAATGGGTAGGAATAATCCAGTCCTTACCCTCTCTATGGTTTCACACAGACTTCCTTCTCCAAAGTGTCAGCCCAGGGTCTGTGTCATTACAAAACCTTGGGAACATGGAAGCAGAGCTGTTCGCAACTGTATCGAAAATATGAGACATCTAGGAGATATTCCAAAGTCATTTGCTAATTATAACAAAACTGTAACATAGGAAAGTGATAGAACGAGTGACAGAAGAAGTTGCAGAAAAACTGAGCAAGACAAGCCCTTTCCTAAGACAGAAAAAGTGATCAAATAGAAGGAAGATGAGCACCTTTAAGAAGCAGGAAACTCCCTCTTCCTCGTGACATTGGGTTTGTTTCACAAACGTCTATACCAAGCAGGTAAAAACTACCATAACTTTCTGGAAGGCAAGAAATTGAAGAGACTGCAGAAGATGCAACCTGGAGTACTCCCAGCAGTGGCAGAGTGACGGAAGAGGGGTTCAATTTGAGTAGAGCTGAAAGGGTCGTCTGGGCTGTTCCCAGACTCACCGTGCATAGTGGCCTCCACAGTACCGGAAGATGAACCCAGAAGCTAACACACCCCTTGGTTTTTGAAGCAAGAAAAATATCACTAATGCTTTCGAGTCAAGTAAGTGGACTTTAGGTGCTCAGATCACTCAGGAGCTCTCATTGTCCGTATGCAAGTCTACATAATGTTTGATTGAACTATAATATTTTTGGTTAATTAAGACGCTTCATGTAACTTTATGGTTTTGAGTACTTTCCTCACATTTCAGATATTCCCTGGAGTGCTGGGAATTGTTCACTTGATGATATGCAATTAAATTACTTAGTTAGGACTATTAGGTATCACTGAATTTTTTTTTTTTTTTTTTGCGGTACGCGGGCCTCTCACTGTTGTGGCCTCTCCCATTGCGGAGCACAGGCTCCGGACGTGCAGGCTCAGCGGCCATGGCTCACGGGCCCAGCCGCTCCGCGGCATGTGGGGTTTTCCCGGACCGGGGCACGAACCCGCGTCCCCCGCATCGGCAGGCGGACTCCCAACCACTGCGCCACCAGGGAAGCCCTCACTGAATTTATTACAATACCACACATAGAGTCATATACAGATTTGTTTCTGATTGACTTTTTTCTTGTTACAGTATTTGAACTTTTCCTTTAAAGTGAGAAAGAAATTTATGATTACTTAAGGGTTCCAGTAAGTTAGGTTTTAGTTTATCCTGTTTAACTTTAATATTATTCATATGCCAAACATTTTCCTTATTTCATTTTTGTTTTTTAACTTAAAAATATAATAGCTTTATTAAAGTGTAATTGACATATGCATGCACATAATTAAAGTATACAATTTGGTAAGTTTTGACATATGTATTTATATATTGTACATACACATACTCACGTGACATCATTACCAAATCAATGTAATGATCCCACCAAGTTTCCTGCTACCCCTTGGTAAAACTTCTGGCCTGCCCCTCTCTGTCTTGGGGCAACCACTGATCTGCTTTCTATCAATATAGATTAGTTTTTATAGATGAGCATTTTCTAGAGTTTAACATAAATAGGATCATACAGTATGTGCTTGATTTCTTTGTTTGGCTTCTTTCACTCAGCTTAATTGCTTTCATATTCATCTCTGTTCTCACGTGTATCAATCTTCACTTTTTATTGCTGAGTAGTATTCCATTGTATGGATATACCACAATTTGGCTATCCTTTCACTTGTTGATGGACTTTTGAGTTACTTCCCATTTGGGGTTATTACAAACAAAGCTGCTGTGGATATTCATGTACAAGTCTTGTGTGGACATGCGCTTTCTCTCCTCTTGGGTAAATGCCTACCAGTGAGTGGCTGGATCATGTGGTATGTGTGTGATTAACCTTTGAAGAAATTGCCAAATCTGCTCTCCAAAGCAACCGTACCATTTTGCATTTCCACCAGCAGTGTATGGGGGCGCCCTTATCACACTTGGTGTGTTCAGTCTTTTTTATTTGAGGCATCTTAATAGGTGTGTAATGGTATCTCATGACTTCAATTTCAATTTTCCTAATGACTAATAATGTAGAACATCTTTTAATGTGTTTATGTGCTAGCTCTATAACTCCTTTGGGAAAATGTTCAAATTTTTTGACCATCTTAAAATTTCATTATTTGTTTCCTTATTATTGAGTTTTGAGAGTTCTGTGTATAATCTGGATGTAAGTTCTTTACCAGATGTATAATTTGCAAATATTTTCTCCCACTTTGTAGCTAGTCTTTTTATTCTCTTAACAGTGTCTTTTAAAGAGCAGACATTCTTAACTTTGATGAAATCCAACTGATCTTTTTAAAAAATGGATCATGCTTTTGGTGCTATATCTAAGAAATATTTGCCTAACACATGGTCACAAGGATTTTCTATGTTTTCTTCTGGAAGTTTTAAAACTTTTGGTTTTACATTTAAGTCTATGACCCATTTTGAGTAAATTTTTCTTTATTATGCTAGGTAGGAATTGAAGCTAATTTTGGGGGGCATAAGGACATCGTTTGTTGAAAAGATTATCCTTTCTCCACTGAATTTCTTTTGTAGTTTTGGAAAGAAAATCAATGAATACATATCTGTTTTGTTCCCTTGTTCTGTTTGTCTATATTTATGCCAATATCACACTGCCTTAATTACTGTAGCTTTGTAATAAATAAGCCTTAAAGTTAGATAGTATAAATATTCCTACCTTATTGTCTTTTAAAAGTTGTTTAGGCTATTCTAGTTCTTTTACATTTCCATATGAACTTTAAAATCAGTTTGTCATTCTCTACATTAAATGCTTCCTAACATTTTTGATTGGAATGACATTAAATCTATAGATCTTTTGGGGAAAATTGATATCTTAACAATATTGAATCTTCTGATCCATTAAAAAGGACTATCTTTCCTTTGAATTAGATCTTTTTTTTTATTGGAGTATAATTGCTTTACAATGGTGTGTTAGTTTCTGCTTTATAACAAAGTGAATCAGTTATACATATACATATGTTCCCATATCTCTTCTCTCTTGCGTCTCCCTCCCTCCCACCCTCCCTATCCCACCCCTCCAGGCGGTCACAAAGCACCGAGCTGATCTCCCTGTGCTATGCGGCTGCTTCCCACTAGCTATCTACCTTACGTTTGGTAGTGTATTTATGTCCATGCCTCTCTCTCGCTTTGTCCCAGCTTACCCTTCCCCTCCCCATATCCTCAAGTCCATTCTCTAGTAGGTCAGTGTCTTTATTCCTGTCTTACCCCTAGGTTCTTCATGACATTTTTTTTCTTAAATTCCATATATATGTGTTAGCATACGGTATTTGTCTTTCTCTTTCTGACTTACTTCACTCTGTATGACAGACTCTAGGTCTATCCACCTCATTACAAATAGCTCAGTGTTGTTTCTTTTTATGGCTGAGTAATATTCCATTGTATATATGTGCCATATCTTCTTTATCCATTCATCTGATGATGGACACTTAGGTTGTTTCCATCTCCGGGCTATTGTAAATAGAGCTGCAATGAACATTTTGGTACATGACTCTTTTTGAATTATTGTTTTCTCAGGGTATATGCCCAGTAGTGGGATTACTGGGTCATATGGTAGTTCTATTTGTAGTCTTTTAAGGAACCTCCATACTGTTCTCCATAGTGGCTGTACCAATTCACATTCCCACCAGCAGTGCAAGAGTGTTCCCTTTTCTCCACACCCTCTCCAGCATTTATTGTTTCTAGATTTTTTGATGATGGCCATTCTGACTGGTGTGAGATGATATCTCATTGTAGTTTTGATTTGCATTTCTCTAATGATTAATGAAGTTGAGCATTCTTTCATGTGTTTGTTGGCAGTCTGTATATCTTCTTTGCAGAAATGTCTATTTAGGTCTTCTGCCCATTTTTGGATTGGGTTGTTTGTTTTTTTGTTATTGAGCTGCATGAGCTGCTTGTAATTTTTGGAGATAAATCCTTTGTCAGTTGCTTCATTTGCAAATATTTTCTCCCATTCTGAGGGTTGTCTTTTGGTCTTGTTTATGGTTTCCTTTGCTGTGCAAAAGCTTTGAAGTTTCATTAGGTGCCATTTGTTTATTTTTGTTTTTATTTCCATTTCTCTAGGAGGTGGGTCAAAAAGGATCTTGCTGTGATTTATGTCATAGAGTGTTCTGTCTATGTTTTCCTCTAAGAGTTTGATAGTTTCTGGCCTTACATTTAGGTCTTTAATCCATTTTGAGCTTATTTTTGTGTACAGTGTTAGGGAGTGATCTAATCTCATACTTTTACATGTACCTGTCCAGTTTTCCCAGCGCCACTTATTGAAGAGGCTGTGCTTTCTCCACTGTACATTCCTGCCTCCTTTATCAAAGATAAGGTGACCATATGTGCGTGGGTTTATCTCTGGACGTTCTATCCTGTTCCATTGATCTATCTTTCTGTTTTTGTGCCAGTACCATACTGTCTTGATTACTGTAGCTTTGTAGTATAGTCTGAAGTCAGGGAGCCTGATTCCTCCAGCTCTGTTTTTCCATTGAATTAGATCTTATTTCATATCTCTCAGCTACATTCTGTAGTGTTCACCATATGGGTTTTTCACATAATCCCTATGTAATCAATACAGATTATTCCCTATGTAATCAATATTTTTTGATGCTACTGTAAATAGTACTTTTAAAATTTCAATTTCTGATTGTTAATTGCTATTATAAAGAAATGTGATTGATTTTGTATACTAATGTTGTATTCTACAACCTTGCTAAACTCACTTATTTACTCTAGTAGGTTTTTGGAGATTCTATCATATTTTCTATATAGACCGGGGTAGGCAAACTTTTTCTGTAAAAGGTCAGATACTAAATATTTTAGGCTTTATGGGTGGCATATAGTCCATGTTGCAGATTCTTCTTTCTTTTATTGTTGCCATTGTTGTTGTTGTTTACCACCATACAAAAATGCAAAAGCCACTCTTCATTCTGTGAGCCATACAAAGACAGATTGTGGTTTGCCAGCCTCTCACATAAACAATCATGTCATCTGTAAATAAAGACTTTCTTCTTTTCCAACTTAGATGCATTTATTTATCTTCCTTTCCTGATTGCACTGGCCAGAAACTCTGTACGGTGTTGGAAAGAAGCAGTAAGAGCATATGTCTTAGTCTTATTCTTTATCTTAGGGTAATGCATTCAGTCTTTCACCATTAAGTTTAATGTTAGCAACAGGTCTTTCATGGGTAACCTTTATCAGGTTAGGGAAGTTCTCTTTTATTACTACTTTGATGAGAATTTTTTATCAGGAATAGATGCTGGTTTTGTCAAGTGCTTTTTCTATATCTATTCATATAATCTTATGATTTTTCTTTTTTAGTTTGTTATTATGGAGAATTACATTCATTTTCAGATGTTAAACCAACCCAGCATTCTTGAGGTAAACCCACTCTGTCATGATGTATTATCCTTTTCATACATTGTTGAACTTAATTTGCTGAATTTTTGCTTAGAGTTTTGCATCTATATTCATTTTTATAGTATTTTTTTTCTTATAATGTCTTTCTCTGTTTTGCTATTAGGGCAATGTTGGCTTCAATTCTTCCAACTTTTGTTACGTTTAAAAAAGACTTTATTTTGTCCTTGTTTTTGAAAAATATTTTTGCTAGGTGTAGAATTTTACATTGACTTTTTTCTTCCTTTCAGAACTTTAAACATGTTGCCCCATTTTATTGTCACTCACATTGTTTCTGAGAAGAATCTGCTATCATCTTTATGTTGGTTCACCTGTATGTCATGTGTCTTTTTTCTTTGGCTGGTTTTTAAACTTCAGTATTTTCACTGATTTTGTGCAACTTGATTATGATGTGCCTTGGTGCCGTTTTCTTCATGTGTCTTGTGCTTGAGGTCTGTTGAGCTTCTTGGATCTGTGGGCTCATAGTTTTCATCAAATTGGGAAATTTTTGAGCCATTATTTCTTCAAATACTTTCCTTTTCCCCTTCTCTTTCTACTGTCCTTGGAAACTACATTTTCACTGACATTTGGGCTACTTCAGGTTTTCCCACAGCTGCCTCAGGTGCTGTTAGTTTTTTTTAGTCCTTTTTCTTCTCTGTGTTTTAATTTGGGATATTTCCATGTCCTCAAGGAGCGTAATTTTTTGCAATGTTTTATTTCCCTTTATTCACACTCAGTGTGTTTTACATTTCAGATACTATAATTTTCACCTCTCAAAATTCAATTTGTGTCTTTTTATTCATCTCTCATGTCCCTACTTAACATGGTGATTCTTTCCTCTGGCTTCTTGCACATACAAAATCCAGTTCTAATTACAGTTCTAATATCATTGCTGCATGGATCATTGGACATCAGACAGTGAATTTTACTGTGTTGACTGTTGGATATCTTTTTGTGTGTGTGTGTGTGTGTGTTTCCATAAATATTCTTGAGTTTCATTCTGGGATGCAGTTATGTTGCTGTGAAACAAGTTGACCTTTTCAGTTCTTGCTTTTACACTTTGTTGGCAGGACTAGAGTAGGGCTAATTCTTCCCCACTTCTGAGGCAAGACTCTTATGTTTATTCTGCCTGACACCCTGTAAATTATGAAGTCTTCCACTCTGAGTAGGGGGCTTAGGCACTATTCCTTCCTGTGTGTGACCTCCAGGGATTGTTCCATCTTTCAGGTGTCCTTTTCCTGTCCTCAGGTAGGCTCCTTACACACAGGTGATGGTCAGTACTGCACTGGAGATCCAGGGGCACTGATGCAGGTCTCCAGAAGTCTGCCCCCTCCTCTCCAGTAATGTTCCCGGAGGACTCTAGTCATCATGTCCCCCAGACTCCCAGCTCTGGCTCCCACCTCAGGGAGATGGCCACGCTTTGCGTGGGTTCTCTCTTCCTGCGCTGCAACCTGTAAACTCTCCCCAGGCAGCAGACTTTCTGCAGGCAGCAGGCTGGGACACCCTTAAGGCTAACCGTTTGTTTTCCTTTTCTCAGTGATCACTGTGCTTTGTTTGTTGTCTGATGTCCGATGACTTGAAAGCCATTGTTTTTTTACTTTTTTCTATTCTTAAATTACTTGAGGCAGGAAGGTATATTCAGTCTCTGTTACCCTATCTTGGCATGAAGCAGAATTCTTATTTCCCTTTTAGGTTTTCTCTTATATAATAAATTCATGGAAATTGATGGCTGGGAGAGGTGAGTTATCCATTTTAAACACACGTTTTGCAGATGAGGAAACAAAGCGTCAGGTAGGTGAAGTTCCTAAAACCACACAGTCATTATAGGTCATAACATCATTTATGATTGTGATGTGTGGTTTAGTGCTGTTTCCACTAGATGAGTGAATTCCAAACCGCGTCTCCTGGACCCTTAGGGTTTCCCCCAGGGAGCGATCAGCGCCTAGTACTCAAGGCCCTGGGGAAGGGGGGCAGGGAGTAGTCACTGGAGTCACCTACTTCAGTTACAGTGGTTTTTTTGTCCATTTTGTGTATCAAAATTATGCATGAAATTGCTTCAAGAAGCTTTTGGCTGCTTTAAAAAGAATTGGAAATTACTGCACTAGGCCATGCTGCCCTTTAGTAGTTGTTTATGAAGCCCAGTAGGAGCCGTCCTTGTCGTATTTATTTAGCACTTTGCTTTTGTTTGATAGAAAGGTTTACAAAACAAGAATCTCTCCAGCAGGAATTAAGAATTCTAATGTTAATTCTTTGTACTCTGACAAGTTTAGTGCATATAAAAATCTGATATGAGAATGACTCTTAAAAATAACTTTTTTTTAGTCTAAGTTTTCCTTGGAGAGCTCTAGGCAATGCCTTTGCCCTTGAGGTGATTCAGTGGTCTTCTAAAATATTCACTATTCTTCCATGCCAGCTCTGCTTCACTGGAGTGAATCCACCCTGCTTCTGCTACCTCACTCCCACTCAGCCCTGAGCAAAAAGAACCCCCCCTTCTTGAAAGCTAAAGGTGAGAAAAGATGAAAAAGACAGCTGCGTGTAAAGCAAAAGCGCTAGATAATAATGAAAGTAATACCATTTTCATTTATTCAGCTTCTTATGTGCAGATTCTATTCTAAAAGCACATTAACATATATTCTTTCATTCAGTCTTCTCCATTATCCAGTGAGATGGGAATTGTCATTTTCTCCATTTTACAGATGAAGAAATGGGGTCTCACAGAGGTTAAGTAACTTGCCCCAAATCATCCAGGTCATAAGGAAAGGACCCAAGAAATCTGGTTCCAGGGTCTGTTCTCTTCACTCCCATTGCAAGGTCAAGCTGAAGTCCCCTGGGGCACACGTGGGCGTGGGCGCCTGTGCGGAAGGGCTGAGTCTGGCTGAGGAGCTGCTTTACGAGGCAGAGTCCGTGTCTGGGACGCACAGATAGGACCGGGATATGGCAGAGGGCACGCTTGTCTTGTGGTGGACTGGCGCCCATCCCTCCGGTCACAGCCCTCACACCCTCTCTTGAATTATGTCCCCAGTGCTGTACTTTCCTCCTTCGTCTTCATGATTTTCCAGCCTCTCGTACTGCCCTGGAAGCTCTTGCATATTCTTAATGTATCCCAATTAAACATTATTACTAGAAAGAGTTATAGTATATAAAGTTAAAACCAGATGATTTTGTGATTAAAAAATTACTTTGCTAATCTTTACATAGATTTTAACAAGGGTAGCTGTATTTTCCAAAGGTAATATTAGTTAATATTGCTTAATTTAGCTAATATGAATGGCATTTTATGCTCTGTGTGTGTATGTGTATACTTGACATTTTTAGAATTAAGAAAATTGGAAATAAAATACAGTTCCATTAAGTTTGGGGCTAAATTTAAACCTTTTCACTAATCTATAGCAAGTTTTTAGGTCTACATGAGCTATATTCCAAAAGTCCAAGATCTTTATATTATTTTTACTTTTAAAAACATCTCCTGCCACCAAGGGACATACTTCTAGGTATTATTATAAATACCACTAATTATGACATTATAAAAGGAGAAATCCCTAACCAAAAAAATTAAATTGAAAATCTAAGCTTAACCTGGAAATTTGGGACAAAAGTCTCAGGCCTCTTAGTATATCATGAATAAGAGTGTCCATTCTTAAAGTCATATGACTTCTTAGTATCTCCTCACCCAATATCCTGAGTATCGGGGAGCAACCCCACCAGTCACTCCTGGGCCACGCGAGTGCACTGTGGTCCATTACAGCAGTCTTTCCCAAAGCATGGTCCACAGTCTACTTGTCTCGAAGCAATGTGGGGCTTGTTTAAAAACACGTACATTGCTTGGCCACACCCTAAATCGACTGACACGGAGTCTCCGTGAGCAATACCAGGAAACTGTGTTTTAACCAAGTTCCTAAGGTGATGGGTAAGCACAGGGAAGTTTGAGGACCACTGATCCACATGAGTTTCAGTGGCAAGGGTGCCAGACCATCATTGACATTTGTCATCCTCTGACGCTCAAAAGTCAACCTGTTCAAAGAAAAAGGTTAGAGAAACCTGATGGTGATGAATCCATCGCATGGAAGCTTAACCCAACCAACAAATACTGATTGTGCACTTGGAATGCAGCGGTGTGTGACGTCATGCTGAACAGGAAGAGTGTGGCTCCAGTCCCTATGGAATCAGGGTGGGCAGGCAGTTGTGGAGCTCTGCTTGGCAGTACCTCTGCAAGTGTGAAGACGGTCTGCCTAGGACACTTCATTTGCTTCTAATCAAAGACAAGACAAGGAGGACTTTCTGCTAATGCTATAAAAACATAATTTCCTCTAACTGAGAGAGGCCTGAATTTACTTGTTACCTACTTTAAGATACTATCTTCAAAGCTATAAGCTTTGAAACTAGGAATATAAGGTCTGACACAGTATGGCAGACCCTTGGCCAATCCAGTTAATTTAATTGCCTTTGAAAGGATATCAAAGTATATGCTGTATGATTGTCCTATAGAATAGTGCTTCCTAAACTTTTTTCCTGTCATCAGGAAAACATTCAGTGTTTGTTAATGGACAAAGCTATTTGTGGCCTGGAGGCAACTGGTCTGGGGCCTCTCCCGGCGCCGTGAGGACTGAGGGCTTGCTATTCAAAGTGTGGTCCCAGACACAGAGCAGCACAGAGGTGCTTGTTAGAAATGCACAACCTCAGACCCTATACCAGACCTACGGGATCAGAGTCTGCATTTTAACAAGATTCCCAGATGATTCATATCCACGGTAAAGTTTGAGAAGCGCTGGATAAGGCGCACCCTCTCCAGCAAACTTAGAAAAAGGAACCTGCAATCTTGCAGATTGGCTGCCTTTACTAGCTATTCAAATTTGATATAGTTGAAACATTTTCTAAAACTTGACTTAGGTGTAATTTTTATGCGATTATAAAACTTTTTATATAAATTGCTAAAATTCCTGACTTGAGATCAGAACGTGGGGTCACTATAACTTTTCTAAGCCCTTCTTAGGTATTTCACCTATTTATCCCAAACCCCCCTTTAAACAAGAAAATCGTTAAATCTTCTACTCTCAGTATAAAGCAGCCTTTTATTTTCCCTAACGTTGCTAACACCATAGTTGAAAAGGACACCCTTTTGCCTTAATATCCTGGAATTTGATGAACTAGTCCACATTTAGCCTACTAGTATTCTTAATTAATTTATTAAGTCTAAATGCTAAGGTTTACAGTTACCTCTCAAGTAACCATATATATGGAGAGCCACTTCCCATCACCCAGTCAGTTACTTTTCCACTCAGTTACACTGGGTAGCACACCACAGCATGCACTACTATAATGGTATTCATCCACTGCAGTGGTTTCCAAGGAGACAAATTATCATTATTATTTATTCAGCCGAATCTTTTCCTAACCCTCAGGATTTTCACACACAGATTTGTGTGCAGATAGGCTGTTTCTATTTTATTTTTAAGACTTTATACTCCACAAGTGGCTTCAGCCTATTTTTTTTTAACTATGACACTAGTTTCTAATTTATTCCAGAAATGGTTTTCTAATTTATTTTAGATACCTGTTTCTAATTTATTCTAGGGAATATATATTATTTTATATATAATTTCAGACATTTAGTTACAAATTATACAGTATTTATCCAACTTCTGAAAAACTTGTGAATGGATAATTTGAACATGAAACATTTTTTAAAGAATCCTCTACCTATTAGAGTGAAAATGAGTTGGCTCTATTACAAACGGTGCTTCTGTGAGCATCCTTGACATGATTTTTTGGTGGACACAGCACTGATCTGAGGAGAAGAAATGCTGGCTCAAAGAGTATGTGTATAATTGGTTTTATAATTATTATTAAGTGATTACTTTTACTCCATTGATATCATGCCAGATGAAAGTTCAAATATAAAACTTAAATATTTTTATTCAGAATTCTAATCAGTTATCTGACTTTCCCTTTCAGTTTATCATTTAACATTTATTTAAAGATTTTACTGTGAGAAATTGATTTCTACTTGAAGTTAATCTGTCTGGAAATGGTCCATGGTTTTATAGAATCTTTTAAAAGATAATTTTATATGCTTTTGAATTCTCCTTTTAACAAATTAATCCTTCAAATGGTAGAAGATTGATAACTATTTGTGAGAAGAGGTGATTCCATCCTACTTCGTCCTGATACATTGGTTATTAATTTATTGAAATCAGAGGAAAATATGCATTGCTAATTGGAGGCAAACCTCTTAAAAAGTGTAGTCAAGAATGACCACGTATGTTTAGTGCTGATTTAGGAAATGACTCCACCTTTGAAGGGGTACCCCTTTTTTCAAAGGAATAGAATAAAGATAGAGTATACAGATTCTGCACATAGGCAGGACCTGGCCTTCTACTCACCACTCCCAGAATTCAGGAGGAGAGGGTAGCACCAAGAGTTCCATACCCCTCTTAGGCACTATAGGAAGGACCTGGTCATCAACAAGTAAACGGACAAAATAATTACCAGTGTGCTGATGCTCTGAAGGAAACAGATAGGGTTAAATGAAGAGTAGTAGAGGGATAACCTACTTTAGACCAGAAAGTCAGAGAAAGCATCCCGGAGCAGGTGCATCTAAACTAAGATATGCAGGATGAAGAGAGAAGAGTTTACAGACAGCAAGTATGTGCAGAAGACATAAGGTGGAAATGTGCTTAGCATGTCCAAGGACCTGCAAGAAGAGCAGGGTGGCTGAGGCTGAGTGGGGGAAGGGAGAGTGACACAAGATGTGTTTGGAGAGCTGGATGGGGCTGGACTATGTGGGGACTGCCAGGACACAGAAAGGAATTGGGGTTTTATTCTCGTGTATTGAGAAGCCATTGAAAATGTTTAATTAGAACACTGACATGATCCCATTTGTGTTTTTAGAAGATCTGTCTTGGAGGGGTGTAGAAAGTGGGTCAGAAAGAGTGGAAGCAAAAAGCCCTCTAGGGGCTGGTAAGCAGTCAGTGCCCAAGAACATGGCGGCCAAAACAGGACTTGGCTACAGATTGGATGAGAGATTAAGGGAACAGGAAGAATTAGGGGTCCATTCACAAACCTTTTTTTCCCTACTATAAAGAGGGAAATAATCATAGTGATAACAGTTGCTCACAGCCCATTTTCATTTTATTTTTTAATTTTTAACGAAATATCACATTTATTCTTCACAGCAGTCCTATAAGATACTCAGCATTATTCCCATTATTGCCATTTTTACAGCTGAGGAAAGAGAGGCTCAGAAAGATTAAGCCCATTATCTAAGGTAAAGCAGTGATTAAAGGACTTGAATTCTGATCTTTGAGGATTTGCCAGTATGTCATACTGCATTTCATAATGGCTTTAACTTGAATACACAGAAAGTACACGCATATATATAATATGTACACCTGCTTATGTACAGTTTGACTGGTAAGTTTTTAATCTAAAATGTTTTGGAAGTTTTGGCCTTTATGAAAGTCTGATTACAATAATTCACAAGGGCATTTTGCATAGATGTGTTAGCTAGTGCTGGCAAAGAAAGTCCAGTAGTCACTGACTGATTTTGAAAAAACTCAACCAGAATATAATGTTCAAAAGCTTTTAACACCTCATGACTGGATCTTACAGTAGGTCTCAGAGAAATGGTGTTTACAAGTCAAATAATTCACTTCCAGGAGAGATTTATGATAGCTTATAGCTAATACATATGTTCCAGAAATTGGGCCTCAGTGAACACAGTTACAAATTAACTGTATCATGTGGCAAATGCTTGATTTTTTCCTTTCTTAAAAATATGATTTCAAGGTCCCTGGCCTTCATTCTATTTTTTTTTGTTGTTTATTTATTTATAAAACATCTTTATTGGAGTATAATTGCTTTACAATGGTGTGTTAATTTCTGCTGTATAACAAAGTGAATCAGCTATACGTATACATATATCCCCATATCCCCTCCCTCTTGCGTCTCCCTCCCACCCTCCCTATCCCACCCTCTAGGTGGTCACAAAGCACCGAGCTGATCTCCCTGTGCTATGCGGCTGCTTCCCACTAGCTATCTATTTTACATTTGGAAGTGTATATATGTCCATGCCACTCTCCCACTTTGTCCCAGCTTACCCTTCCCCCTCCCCACGTCCTCAAGTCCATTCTCTACATCTGCATCTTTATTCTTGTTCTGCCCCTACGTTCTTCAGAACATTTTTTTTTTTGATTCCATATATATGTGTTAGCATACGGTATTTGTTTTTCTCTTTCTGACTTACGTCACTCTGTATGACAGACTCTAGGTCCATCCACCTCACTACAAATAACTCAATTTCGTTTCTTTTTATGGCTGAGTAATATTCCATTGTATATATGTGCCACATCTTCTTTATCCATTCATCTGTCGATGGACACGTAGGTTGCTTCCATGTCCTGGTTATTGTAAACAGAGCTGCAATGAACACTGTGGTACATGATTCTTTTTGAACTATGGTTTTCTCCAGGTATATGCCCAGTAGTGGGATTGCTGGGTCATATGGTAGTTCTATTAGTTTTTTAAGGAACCTCCACACTGTTCTCCACAGTGGCTGTACCAATTCACATTCCCACCAGCAGTGCAAGAGGCTTCCCTTTTCTCCACACCCTCTCCAGCATTTATTTTTCCCATTTTCATTTTAAACTTCACCAAATAATTTGGAGTCACCCCTTAAATGAAAAGTTAGCAAATATTAGACTATTAGACAATAATATGAGATTGCAGTGCTTTTCTTAGACTCACAGTTAATATGAATAACTGTATATATTTTTATGAAATGTGTATTACAGCATAATCTCTTCTTCAAACAGAAGCCAGTTACTCAGCGTTTCCTGCTGGGCTAGGTGCTCTCACTGTGTTCCCAGTCACCCTGTAGTGCCCGCAGTTTAAAGATTGAGCAGCTTCAGTTCAGTCTCAGTGATGTGCCCCGTGTCCCACAGATAGAATGCAGGATCCATTAGGATGCAGTAAATTATAAGTAACACAACTCAAATAAGCTAAGGCACCAAAGGGGATATGCGGGCGTTTGACAGAGCTCATGGGCCGGAAAACGGCAGCGTCCTGGGAAGACGCTGGAGAAAGGACCAGCTAAAGACGCTTTTTAGAATCTTTTCTTTCATCTGTCATCTCACTTCCTTTCTGTATCTGTTTCATTTTATTCTTTCTCTGTGAGCTGGCTGTGTTTCTCCACATGTGTCTCCACTGTTTGTGCTAGGTTTCCTCTCCAGTCACCCAGGGAGGTCACATAGTATTTTCACTTTCAATTCAAAAATCTCAGGGAAAGGAATCTGACTGGCTCAGTTCGGGAAAAGTACCCACCCTTAGTTCAATCAACTGTAGACAAGAAAACAGTGTGGTATCTTAACAAATGGCTCCCAAGGCGGCCTCTGGGGGGTGAGGGATAGGGACAGTTCAGGGCATTCCTGGTGAGCTGGGAAGATGGTGTAAGGTGCACACGAATGTGTCAAGCCATGGTTTAGATTTCTGGACCAACTAACATGAGAAGTTGTTGGCTCAGTGGGCAGTCACTGCATTATCGTGTTATTACTGGCGGTGTTTAGAGTTATATATACTTTTGTTATGACATTATCATGGCAAGGCTTTCAAAGACGTATAGAGGGCATTTTACCCAACACTTCTAAAATGTTGTGCCTTATTTGTTAAAATTATAAATTCCTGCTAACAGCTTTGGCCAGCTTTATTTATTATTATTATTTTATTTTTATTAAAGAACTCTTTCACAGGGCAAGCTCTGTGAGTTAAATGGATGTAAATTATAAAATGTGAGCGGTAATTATTTGTACTTTTTATTGAAAATATTCCAGATCGAGCTACTGCCAACTGCTGGTATGGATTTAGCATTCTGAAATTTAAACAGTAACTTTTGGATCTTTTTTTGTCAGATACTTTGTGATTAAACTATTAAACTGTCAACCTAAGTTTAAGAAAAGACACTCCTTCACCATTTAAAAACCTATGCAAAACAGTCTTCATTTTATGCACATATAAACCTGCGAAGCATTCACATGTTGGTTTTGGGATTTTAAACTTGGCAAATTACAGATTCTTATTTTTATATCTGTCACTGATGGCTCCAAACTGTAAATTGAAACCACAGGGTTTATCTGGCACTCACACCAAGCTAATGCTTTTCCTTTGCTTTAAATTAGCTGCTACTTTATGATTAAGAAAGATGCACAAGATGGCAGATAACATCAGAACAATAATATATCCAAATCACCGTCACCTATAGAAAGGCTGCTTGAATTTTTGGCCGTTTGAAAACCAAACACCTGTCCATCATGTTGCGTTCAAAAACTTCACAGCAAAAGGTGAACACACTAATGTTTTTAAATTTTCATTTAGTTTAGAGGAAATCAGTGAAAGGTAAAAAAAAGTCATTTCCATCTGAGAGCATGAAAGACCTCTCAGGCGTGAACCTCCCTTCCTGAGTTGGGTGAAGCCAGAAACCATGACCTTGACATTTTTAGAGCTTGTTACTCATATATCCTAATAACTTTACAATAGAATCACTGCCAGATAAGAAAAAATTTAGGGTTAAGGGGTGTTGGAGTCCACAAAATTTAGATTCGAGGCTGGAGAATTAGTCTTTCTCTTAACCTAATCATGTCACCAAAATTAGAAACATCAGGGTACATTACAGTTTTTCTGATCACAAATAAAAGAAAATGACAGGGCTGGGTAGTTTATCTTGTCTAAACTGTACAGTCCAGGACTCCTCAAATTTAAATAGGTTTGGCTATCAAGGCGCTAGGTTGGCATAAGATGCTCTTGGAACACGTTAAAGCATCTCTTGGTCTCAGAAAAAGACACTTTTCCTGCCGAGCTGTAGGTCCGTCGGAGTCCTTCAACAGTAGCTCTGCCCCACAGCTTTTGTGGTGATAAATGATCTGTTTCAAATAAATGAAATTGCAGCCAACTCTGCAGAAATAATCACCTTCTAAAAAAAGAGAGCCAGTTTGGGAGGGTCAAAAATGCACAAACAGTATGGTAAAATAAAGTATATGCTGCTCCTTTTAATGGAAAAGATTGCTACTGGTTACATTTGCCAAATTCAATCAGCCTGCCAAAAAGTCGAGGAATCTGGCAGGGGTTCTAGAGAGCAGTTCCATGTTTCATCTGTATTTCTTCTCTGTATTTATCTAGCTTCAGAAAATGCTGGGAATGTTTTTTCCTTCCGACTTGGCCCTTTTTTGAAACCACAGAAATACACCGGGCAGCTTCTTGTAATTGTTTGGTTCCTTACAGTGCTGTCAGTCTTTAAACTTGTGAGAAATAGATTGTTTCCATTGGAAATTTATAAAAAGCACCAACAAATGTTTGTTTCCATTTTCTGAAATTTATCTTGGGAGCAAAAAAGAAAAAAATCAATTTTATTAATTGGCAGCTACTGGACTCTACACAAAGGCAGGAGGCCAACTCATTATTTTTGGCCTCCAGCTGACCCAAAATAGTTTTCTTGTATAAGAAGCTATTCACAGATGCTAGACATAAGAATTAATAATAATAATGGTATTTCAGACTTCATGAATAAGTAGTTTTTGGCACTCAGAAAATATCTTCTGTTTTACCCTTGAAAACAGCAATCCTGTTATATACAAAAAGTAAACAGTGCTTGAATTAACACGTTGAAGTCTTTAAGGTACCAAAACTATGCATGCATTAACATTCCCTTCTGAGGCTCCTTTTTTTTCACCTCCTTCAGGATCAATCGTGTTTTTTTGTTTTTTTTTTTTTTTAATTAAAAAAATACAAAGCTCTGCAGTTAATAGAGGGTGTGATCTCTGTATTTTCCAACCCATTGATTGCCATGGTGTAAGATGTCTCCCTTTGAAACGTCTTTGGACACAAATTTAAAAGTATAGGTGCTCAACGAAAGTTACGTTTTTGAAATCAGCTTAATTATAGTGTATGCATATTTAAATTAGAACAACGATTTCTGTGGTTAAGGAGTGATCAAACATAATGGCTTATGCTTCTAGTTAACAAGTCTGGACTTGTTTATAATATCCTGGTTTGCAATATGCTTTCAGTTTTTCAATCACTTCATTCTCTAGGTCTTTGTTTACCTGTGAGTAAAAGTAAGAAAAACATTTCTGAAGTTTAAGCTAACATTCTTTATAACCCAAGTTTAAAGTTTGAATCCCTGAGGAGGAAAAAAAATCAGAAAAGCACCCCTAATGCTCCATTTACAGCAAGGAAAACTGACGTGCAGTTTGAGGGGGTCTCTTTACAATGGGCGGCTTAGTATTTATACCTCTGCTTATCATAAGAGCTAACTTAAAATGTGCACACAAACTACTGGAAATGTTGATATTTTTCACTAGATCATGATTTTCTGATTGGGGGGAAATCTGATCAAATTTTTGTGAAGTTAAATTTCTAAGGTATTTTTTCTTAGATGGTCACTTGCCAATGAAACTACACTTGTCAGAATGTTGACCCAA
The DNA here is from genome assembly GCF_059928025.1 of Delphinapterus leucas. Lineage (NCBI taxonomy): Eukaryota > Metazoa > Chordata > Mammalia > Artiodactyla > Monodontidae > Delphinapterus > Delphinapterus leucas. The sequence continues at coordinate 497,236 of NC_143130.1, read as the reverse complement.
TATTTTTCATTCCAGTTTGCATGCAGAGAAGTAAAAATGAAAGCCTCTTTGAATCTTGTCATCTTTGCCAAAGAAGGGTAGAAACACTCATCCGAGATGTGTTGCTGGTCACCTAGAGACAGGTCTGGGAGAGCCGCCCATGCTGGTCAGAGGGCAGCACAGGTGGAAATGTGGTGTCCTCCCTGTGACCGGGAGAGGCAACAAAGTTGCTGGCTTGCTTAAAGTGAAATTGTGTGTGACAACAAATTATCCTGTATCTATCTGGACATACACCTTTCTTGTGCCAGAATATGCCCTCAGCTTTGCTTGTACAAGTCCTGGAAATCCTCACAGTGGGACTGTTTGGGACCTGTAAGGGGGCACTCAAGAGCCTGACTGAAGCCACAGTGGGTCCAACTTTTTTCTGCAAAACCAGGGCAAGTCCCGATGTACGTATATGTGTGTGTGTGTGTGTGTGTATATATATATATATAGATATATATATATTTTTTTTACATATCTGACAAAGGACTTGTAGTATTCAGATTACATAAAGAATTCTTACAACTCAATAAGAAGATAACTCAATTAAAAATTCACAAAATATCTGGACGCTTCAGCAGAGATATATGGATGGCAAACACAAGTACATGAAAAGATGCTCAGTACCACTAGCCATCAGGGAAATGCAAACCAAAACTTCATGAGACACAACCGCATACTTATCAGAATGGCTAAAATTGAAAAGACTGACAATAGTAAGTGCTGACAAGGATGTGGAGGAGCCAGAACCCTCCCACACTGCTGACAAAAATGCAAAATGATACAGACCCCCCGCCCCCCGAAAACAGTTTGCCAGCTTCTCAGAAAGTTGAGCATGCCACACAGCCTTGCACCTCCACTCCCAGGTGCCTGTCCAAGAGAAACACGAAAATGTGTAGACACACAAAGATCTCTCTGTGAATACTTTCAGCAGCATTATTCATAGTCACCCAAACACAGAAACAGTCAAAATGTCCCTCGACAGGTGAGTGGATCAACAACCGTAGGTGCCTTCGTACCATGGAACACTACTCAGCAACAAGAAGGAACAAACCAGTGACACGTGCCACAGCACGAACAAGTCTCAGAAACACTGGGCTAAGTGAAAGAAGCCCCAGGCTGAGTCGTGACTCACTAAATATCCTCGTTAGGTGTGACTTTTATTAAATTGGTCCTCCATGCTTCAGCACGATTTAAAGTTTTAACTCTGCTAACTGTTCAATTAAATTACTAATAGATCAATCAGAACTTAATTATCAATCAATTGATAACCCTTATCATTAATAATTAAATCAAAACCACTAGTATGTCTTACCCATATTTTTCATATTCATTGAAATCCTAAGAGAAGTGATGTGCTATCTTAAAAAGAATGATTTGGTAGTGAGCCATGAAAACAAGGATCCTGACAGCATGTAGGCCCTCAAGCTACCACAAGCCATTTTGCAAGAATGAGAACATCAGAATTTTCTGCTGTACTTTTCATAGGATATAGCCAGTGATTTGTATGCAGATTTAGGTAGGTTTTGAAATCATTTTAGGTGGCATAGGTACATAACATAATACATATAAGTATAATTTAGACAGATATCCCAAAGTTAGTTCATTAATGCAATTTAGAAAATGGATAAATCTGAGGGAGAAACCTACTCATTAAATAAATAACACAGGGTACAGAGAAGTGAGCTTGTGTCTGGTGCCAGACTAGACCTGGGTTTGAGTCCTGGCTGTGGGTACAGCTTCAAGCCACCCAGCTTCCCTAGCTGTGTCTTCACCACTTCTATAAGGATGATAACACAAAGAGGATGAGAGGAGAATGAATGAATGAAATGTGTGGAGAGAGATTCATACATATAAAGAGCCTGACTGACGGGGGTGTATCCAAATGCAGCAGCTGTTTTCATCAGGAGCAGAGTCCTCCCAAGCCGGGGGATGCTGTGAGTGTGGGGTAGGCATCTTTCTAAAGTGCCCCTCCCTGGAGCCAAGTCCCCTTTCTGTGTGCTGAACCGACTCAGACAGCAGCGCTCAAGGCCTCGGCCTCCACGTTTTCAGTGTAGACAAGAATCTGAGGTGCTGGCTTCCAGCAGCAGTTCTCCTGAGGGGCTGAGTGCCATGTGGATGGGCCCTGCATCCTTGGCAGGATCTGACGCTCCGCAGAGAGGCTGCTGGCAGGTCCGTGCCATCCTCGAGAGTGGCTCGGTCCTCCTGCGACCTGGCCAGGGCGCAGGCCACACTCGTGTCTACATCTGTGACTGTGCTGGTGCGGCCACCTCTGCACCCCAGGCTGTGTGCTTTGTTGGGACCTGTGACCATCGTAAACTCAGAGCACATCCGAGGGTCACTGCGGAGGAACGCTGAATAATACAGGATACTCCGGGTTCCTGTCTATAGCCGCCAGAACCTTTCTGTTGAAACATAAGCTCTCAGGCAGTTTCTTCAGAGGCCCTGGGACTCAGCTGTGTGTCCTCTGAATGCAGAATTGGGGTTGTCTGGATAATGAAATGGGAGACTCACTGGGAAGCCTTGTCTTGTGTCCACCCTGATCCAGCCTTTTCTGCGAGCAAATTCTCCTCAATCTGCCCTTGCACCTTCTACAACAGTAACGTGCTTTCCTGTGCTTTGAGCAAGACCTTGCTTAATCCCAGAACCCGAGTCCTGCCTGCCTCTCTGCCACCATCGGGCCCCTCCCCCAGCCTACCTTGTGGCACGGACGGCTAAGGATGGTTTCAGCACAGCACAGAATACGGTTCTCAGCCTCCCCTGACTCTCGCTGTGCCCACGGGGCTACGTTCTCCGGGATGGGACGTGTGAAGCAGTGATGTGGGCGGCTTTGTTTCTTGCCCCCTGTCAAGGATGCAGGCGTATCCCTGGGTCCCTCTCCTAACTCGAAGGCTGAGGGGTAGAGGCCACTGGGGCAGCTTTGGACTCAGAGTTTAGCCAACACGTTGAAGATGGCAGGGCCGTGCTACCAGCCCTGGACCGTCTGCAGCGTTACACAAGGGAAGACAGACTTCTAGGTTGTTTAAACCACTACATTTGAGTAAGGGTTAGGGTTAGGGTTTGAGGGTCTTTGTGTGAAAACTGGTTATCCTGGACTCCAATGAATATACTCATGGGACATGGCCTGGTGGCAAGCATTGTCTCCTTTTGTGTGAAGTAAAGCCTGCTCCCCGGGGCCAGCCACCAGCCAGGATGTATGAGTGGAGAGCAGGGCAGGGGTGAGGGGCCGGCCACTGCTTCTCTGAGGGCACCTCTGCGCTCGGCAGGTCCCTGTCAGGTGTCCCACCGCTCCTCCTCTGCCTCGGTGCCACTCAGATCCCCGCACCACACTGTGTTGTCCACGTCCGTCTTTCAGGTTTCAGATGCACTCTTCTTCCTCGGGAATGTCTGCTTCTAGCCCTGCCCCCATCTGTGCGCTCCTAAGACTTGTATGTCTCTTCTTCCCCTTGTCATGATGGAATTGTTGGTTTCAGGAGACTGTGGCTCCTGATGACAGAAGCCATGCCTGTCTCGTCCACTTCGGCACTCCCAGGCACAGTTTGTGCCACGAAGCAGAACATAGTAAATAGTTGTCGAATGAAGCAATGAACCTCTCCCCATTTTCAGTCCTGCCACATAATATCCAAATATCAAAATATTCTGCAAATGTGAAGACCAAATAAAAAGTATTTGACAGAGGGAAACAATATTTTTCTTCTACACAGCCACAGAGCTAAAACTGTTTAAGTTGTGAACAATATAGAAAAGGGCTGAGTTCCTCTGATGCTGTTGGTTTTCAACTCTATATTTTCCCCGCTGCTAGAGAAGTTTAATTTTTCTCTTTGATTTTTTTTTTTCAGTTTGTACCCTGGAAAAGTGAGGTGATAAATACAGGCAATCATTGCAAAGTATGACTATTGCTGGGTGCTAATGTTTTCAAATTGCTGATGATTTTTAGGGACACCACAAACTGGCCGCACTGTCAGAAGCATTTGGCAGTCATAACTGGCAGCAGGAAATCAGACTGTAAATTTAGAAGTCGTTGCACCATGTTTGGGAATGAACCTGAGTCACCTCCAAATATGTCATGGTCATGTAGCTGGGGGTTCGGAGTGAATTTAACTGCCCTCTATTATGTATTTTGTGGTACATAAAAAACTGCAAAAAGCATGGCTGGGCAATGGAGAAAGCTAGTCTGTTGCATTTAAGGTAAAAATTTCATCACAGACTCCACCTGCCACTGCCAAGTTGGCAAAGCCATTTTGCACTGACACTTTCTTCTTATACCCTCAAACTTTATTGAAATAATTTAAAAAAATATTTCTATTATTTATTCCTCTAATGCTCATTAGGATAATTTTCACAGCAACTGCCTATGTCAGAGTAAACTGACAGGCTGAAAAAGAGATGTTCAGTTTTACTGCCTGAGAGCTTTAACATACCACTGGCTCATGAAGAGTAAGATTCACACTGTTAACGCATCCTCTTGAAATGCATCATTAAGTCGTTTTGCCTTACGTGTGAAGCAATAAAGCTGGAGGGGAAAAATTAGCATTGCTGGTTACCTATATTTGGGTAATCCCAAATGAAATGTGCTCACAGATAAACTTATGGGCTCCTTGATTGCCCCAAAAGGAGCAAACTGGTCATTATGTAGATTTCTAGGACATTTGTGACAAAGTTCTACACCAAAGCAATTCAAAAGGGGTGTGTGTGTGAGAGAGAGAGAGAGAGAGGCATAACAGCACGGGGGCGGGGAGGGGTAAGCTTTGTTATGGTTAGGGAACCTGACAAGGGGACAGGGACAAGAGACAGTAGAGACAGGAAGCAGCTGTTCCTTGGCAACACTCTTCCAGGGTCAGTACTAGGAAGAATCTTACGGAACAATTTGAAAAACAACATACACAGTGAAGTGCAGTCTGTGAACACAATATAAGCTGTTAGGAATATTAAACCAGAGAGATCCAGTCACTGTGCCCAAAAGAGAGGAAAGAAGGACTGATAAGGTTTATCTTGTACCAGAGAAAAATAACTCAAGTACATTTAAAAAGGGATTTAAAAAGGGGTATGAGTGGAAGGATCAGACGAGTGATTTCAAAACCTTCTCAGCCTTGTTTGTTGCTGGAGCTGAAACATGCAGAGCATCTTAACTTCAGAATGGTGTTGATTGGCGTAACCTCTGAGGATACACAGAGAAAGGAAGGGATTCAGCCTTCAGGAGAAGCTCTGAGTGTGCTGGACTGCAAGTCCAAAATGGTGCAGGGGCAGTGGTGCACCACTGGTGGAGATAAATGTCTAACAGGTCAGCCCCGGCCGGGGCCCGCTCCCCACAGGTTGCACTTGGTCTGCAGCGGACCCACAGGGAGCATTTGCAGAAACAGAGGCCCCTTTGAGTGGAATCATTGCAAGTGGAGCCAGTTGACTGTGGCCGCAGATTTTGGCACTGGGCGTGGGCGTGATGGCCTGAGGGGATGCAGCGCCAGGGGTCCAGCGTCCGGGCCAGACCGGCTCCTTCTGCACGCACACTTCTGACAAAAGGGCGGCCATGTTCGTGATGGGTGAGAGCATGGGACCTAGAGCTTACGTTCAAATCCTGGCTTTCCCAAGCTCTGTGACTTTGGGCAAGTGACTCAGTCTCTCTATGGTGCAGTTTCCTCATCTGTAACAGTAGGAAATTAATAATCCACAACTCTGGGTTTGTCGGGAGCATTAAGTGCACTAGTATATACAAGGCACTTTGATGGTGTCGCATGCGCGGTAGGCACTAACTGCTGCTTGAAACGTTGCTCATCGTCTTTATCATCCCCTTCCTTCTTGCGGGATCCCCACCCTCCCTGCCTCCCCTGGATCCATAATGGTGGAGTGGGTGGGGAACGTCATTTCTGGTGGAGGTTGGGTGGTGATGAACTGAGAAAAGCCTGCCTGAGCTTTAGCTTGTGTCCTGCCTAGGCTTTGCTTTGTGAAAAGGGAGAGAGGCCTCCCCCACCACCTGTTCCTTGAGTCTGGGGACACGGGGCTTGTAACAACCCAGAAAGCTGGGTCCTCTGGCCCGAGGCGGAGGGAGGGCTGTGCCCTGGGCTGCCCGCCGCATGCCTCACTCCTCACCCTCTACCCGCCTCGAGGGCTGGACCGTCACTTCCTCGTAGTGCCTTTCACATCACATCGCAGGTGACCAGCAACATCTTTTCCTGGTAGACAAGGAAACAAAGACCTGCCCACCTGTGCTCATCACATCCAAAGACATGTGATAGAGAAGATATTAATTTAAAAGGAAAATCTTGCCCGAAGTGTAAGATATACATTGAAGAAAGCTAGATTAACACAAAATAAGTATTGACACAATAAACTACTTTAGTACCTCGGATCCAAACTGACAAAGTAAGATTGAAAGGATGACTTTATTAACATGTTTGATCAGGAGCTCTGGGTTGGTCCTGGAACAGGCCCAGGAGTATGATCCATCCAGTTCCCTCAGGAGGATTCTGAAATAGGTCACACAGAAACAGTGTTCTACACGTATCATTTCAGGGGGGCCCCAAAGACCTTCCTAAATCCTAAGGAAGACCTTCCTAAATCCTAGTGTGCTGCCTAAGATGTGTCACTTTGGTATATAATTTGAAATTTTGTAAGCTAAAGATTTAGCCCAAAAACACAAATTTTGAAATCCAGGAAGCATAAGCAAAGCTATCACTCATTTAAAACTGAGCAGGAATGTGTTTAAACTGTTCCTTTCCGAATGTCTAGCTGAGACAATCGAAACTGAGGGAACGGCAGTTTTTAGGATTGTGGGGCAATTGTTGGAGGAGTGAATGTGGACAGAGACCTGTGTGGAAGGAGCAGCAAAGGGATCTGATCTGTTCTGAGAACAGAAATAAAGAGGTGAGGAGGTCAAAGGTTATGAAGATGAGTGGTTTGTTGTGTATCACAAAACTGGAGACAGTACCCTGAGGGTCCATATGGGGGACGAGAAGGACAGGCAGAGCTCTAGGAACCCATGCTCTGCTTTCCCTTCCGACGTTCCGTTTTGCCTTACACAGGATGTTCCTGTATCAATCTATGTGAATTTCATAGAAGAGCTGAGTTTTTTGTTTGGGGGAAAAAAGGAAAAGAGTTCTTCCACTCTTTAAAAGTTTCTGGGACTTCCTATTGCTAAGTCTTCCTAGAACTTTACAAAGATTATATGAATTTATGTATTAAGAAGTAAATTATTAACTCATATAAAGTTTGATGACCAGTTTCAGATGTGCAAGAAAGTATGTCAAAACTTTTCAGAGTTGAATGGATTTATCCGTTTTTGAGAACTACATTTAAAAGATGCTAAGAATCACTGCATAGCTAAGGAATGCTTCCACTTAAATTGAAACAAACAGTTTTCAAAAAATTATATAGGTATTACTTTTACATAGTACATCTAGACATTAACTTGAACGTTCTTCCAACTCAGGACACTGGTAATAAAAATTAGAGGAAATATACCTGATACAAAAAATGCATCTGCATTTGGTAGAGACATATTTCATCATTCCAATTTGTACTATTAGCTTTCAGTCCTTAATATTCTTATTAATATTGCAAGGTAGCTCCAGGATTAATACAATTATATTTCTCTTGCTACTTACTATTTTATGATAAATGTGTGTAAATTTTGCTTCTGAATATGCTTATGCCTGGAAATGAGATTTTATATTGTTAATTCTTATATCAATTCATAGTGATAAATACTTGGTAAATTTTTTTTTAAAAAAAAAGAAAGGAAAAGAGTTCTACTGCTGAAAAAGTTTTTAAATTTAATCTCTGGCCTAGATACCACACTTAGAGCCAACCCTGCAGTTCTGAACAGCTAACTTGGTAAAAATAACGCAAGATGGGCTCTGAAATGAACATGGTCTTTGCCAGAAGGGGAAGAAGGATCATTCTGTTATAAAACTCATTCCATGTCTTTCACTGAAATTTGAAGTTCTTATATAGATGAGACTAAGAAGTATCATTTTATACAATTTTAGCAAAACGAGAAGATGAAAATTAACATGTTAGTTATGTATTAAAACTTTTTAGAGGGTTATCACAGTTTTTTTCAAAGTTGGTAGAAACATTACTTTGTGAAATTTTGTGGTAGTATTTTTTAGGTCCCATTTTTAAAGATCTTAGACGTCAGAGAGAAGTTTGTAAAAGAAATGAAGGAAGCACACTTTTGACTTATTCCTGCCCACAAATTGTATCAGAGAAGGAAAACATTCCCGAGATGGGTAGCAAGTGCTAAGACTGCCTTTTAGGTACACTTGATACCAGTAGGGTGTGATGGAAGGGAGGGCAGAAGAGGCCTTGAGAATGAGGTTAAGTCAACTGGAGTTTAAGAAAAGCAATCATTGGGCCAAAAGAATCTTTCACTTAAGGTTATTTCCCAAGAAATTAGTCATTTATTTTCAACCTTATGAGCTTAGTTCCAATTTAGTAGGAGCAGGGAAAGCTATTTCTTTGACACTGAAGAAGAAAAATTGTGGCTCTTTTCTCCAGCCTTGTGCTTTCTTTTTCCATATTAATCTGCTTTTGAAAGCTAAAAAGAAATCAAAATAAAGTTGGGAAAGTGGTTTAACTAAAGGTTTTTTTTTTTCCTTTTCAATTCTTTGGCTTTGTCTCCTCTGGATATCTTTCCATGTTTACTCCTATGGGGAATGAATTCTCTATCCAATGAGGTATTTTAAATATTAACATGTTTTTGGTTTTGAATTCCTTCTAATAATGTGCCAATTTTTAGAGATAAATATAAATGCAGACAAGATAAATTAAGAATTTAGACTAAAATTAAGGAATACGGTGGACATTTTTTTTAAAAACATCTTTCTTGGAGTATAATTGCTTTACAATGGTGTGTTAGTTGCTGCTGTATAACAAAGTGAATCAGCTATACGTATACATATATCCCCATATCTCCTCCCTCTTGCGTCTCCCTCCCACCCTCCCTATCCCACCCCTCTAGGTGGTCACAAAGCACCAAGCTGATCTCCCTGTGCTATGTGTCTGCTTCCCACTAGCTATCTAGTTTACATTTGGTAGTGTAGATAGGCTGTGGACATTTTTATCCATTTTAATATATCCATATTTAGATGATTCTTGACCTGGCCTTATTCTTAAAAAATTTAGAATTCTTGCTTAGCTTGATAGAATTCAATTTTATAGATTTACCTCAGATTTTATAAATTCTTAGCATTTCCTAGAGCAAAGTTGTAAACCAAAACAAAATCCTTCCATGGAAAATGCCTTTGTATAATTAAGGCAATTGTTTTCTAATAAAGAGTTCATGTCTCTTATCGTTTTTAAATACTTCTATGTGAAATTACCCATTATAAGCCTATGTGTTAAGTAGGGGTATTTCTCACATGAACTTGCCTTCTATATTAAAAAGAAAATGGAGGTTATAGGCAGAAAATACCTCAACTTGCAGTCCCTACGAACTTACCTGTAGCGACATTCAGTAGAAACATATTCTCTCTGGTATCTCAGCGTTTCTTCTCCAGGCTGTTCCCACCCACCGCACTCATGATCCCATTTTGTCTCCTTCAGAAGCTGGAAATTTTGACATTAGCTATTTCTTCTAACTTCTGCATATTCAATCTTCATACATTTTTATTGAAGTAAAATTGGTATATAACATTATATGTTTCAGGTGTACATTATAATTCAACATCTGTATACACTAAAAAATGATCACTACCAAAGGTCTAGTTGCTATCCATCATCATGCAGTTGACCCACTTCATCCATTTAGCCTGCCTCCTAACCCCCTTCCCCTCTGGAAACCACCAGTCTCTTCTCTGTATCTATGAGTTTTTGTTTTTGTTTGTTCATTTTGGGGTTTTTGTTTGTTTGTTTTTTAGATTTCACATGAGTAAAATCATGTGGTCTTTGTCTTTCTCTGACTTATTTCACTGGACATAATACCTTCAAGGTCCATCTATGTTGTCACAAATGGCAAGATTTCATTCTTTATTATGGCTTAGTATTCCATTTTGTGTGTGTGTGTGTGTATACATAAAATATTTATCCATTCATCCATTGATGGACACTTAGGTTGTTTCCATATCTTGGCTATTGTAAATGATCTATAATGAACATAGGGGTGCATATATCTTTTCGAATTACTGTTTTTGCATTCTTTAGATAAATTCCAGAAGTGGAATTGCTGGATCATATGGTAGTTCTGTCAGTTTTTTTGAGGAGTCTCCATACTGTTTTTCACAGTGACTGCACGAATTTACATCCTACCAACAGTGCACGAGGGTTCCCTTTTCTCCACATCCTTGCCAACACTTATTTGTTGTCTTTTTGATAATATCCATTCTAACTCTAACAGGTGTGAGGTGATATCTCATTGTGGTTTTGATCTGCATTTCTCTAATAATGAGGGATATTGAACATCTTTTCATGTGCCGGTTGGCCATCTGTATGTCTTCTTTGGGAAAATGTCTATTCAGGTCCTCTGCCCATTTTTTAATCAGGTTGCTTTTATGTTGTTGAGTTGTATGGGTTATTTGTATATTTTAGATGTTAGCCCCTTACTGGATACATAATTTGCAAGTATCTGCTTGTATTCAGTACATTGCTTTTTCATTTTGATGATGGCTTCCTTTGCTCTGCAGAGGCTTTTTAGTTTGACACAGTTCCATTTGCTTATTTTTGCTTTTGTTTCCTTTGCCTTTGGAGTCAGATCCACAAAAGCATCACTAAGATCAGTATCAAAGACCTCACTGCCTATGTTCTAGCAATTTTATAGTTTCAGTTCTTACATTCAAGTCTTTAATCCATTTTGAATTAATTTCTGTGTATGGTATAATAGTCTAGTTTCATTCTTTTGCCTATGGCTGTCCAGTGTTCACAACACCATTTATTGAAGAGACCATTCTTTCTCCATGTATATGCTGTTGACTCTTCTGTTGTAAATTAATTGTTCATATATGTGTAGCTTTGTTTCTAGGCTCTCTATTCTGTTCCATTGATCTCTGTGTCTGTTTTTATGCAAAACCATACTGTTTTGATTACCATAGCTTTATAGCATACTTTGAAATCAAGGAGTGTGATCCCTCCAGCTTTGTCCTCCTTTCTCAAGACTGCTCTGGCTATTTGGGGTCTTTTGTGGTTCCATACAAATTTTAGAATTAATGTTCTATTCCCATCAAAAGTGCCCTTTGAATTTTGAGGGGGATTGCATTAAATCTGTACACTGCTTTATACAGTATGGGCATTTTAACAATCTTAATTCTTCCAATCCATGATCATAGAATATCTTTCCATTTATTTTTTTAATAGATCTTTATTGGAGTATAATTGCGTCACAATACTGTGTTAGTTTCTGTTGTACACCAAAGTGAATCAGCCATATGCATACATATGTCCCTATATCCCCTCCTTCTTGAGCCTCCCTCCCATCCTCCCTGTCCCACCCCTCTAGGTCATTGCAAAGCACTGAGCTGATCTCCCTGTGCTATGCGGCTGCTTCCCACCAGCCAACTATTCTACATTTGGTAGTGTATATATGTCGATGCTACTCTCACTTTGCCCCAGCTTCCCTGTCACACCCCGCGTCCTCAAGTCCATTCTCTACATCTACATCTTTATTCCTGCCCTGCAACTAGGTTCATCGGTACCAGTTTTTTTTTTTTTTTAGATTCCATATGTCCACGTTAGAATACGGTATTTGTTTTGGTCTTTCTGACTTACTTCACTCTGTATGACAGACTCTAGGTCCATCCACCTCACTACAAATAACTCAATTTCGTTTCTTTTTATGGCTGAGTAATATTCCATTGTATATATGTGCCACATCTTCTTTATCCATTCATCTGTCGATGGACACTTAGGTTACTTCTGTGTCCGGGCTATTGTAAATAGTGCTGCAGTGAACATTGTGGTACATGTCTCTTTTTGAATTATGGTTTTCTCAGGGTATAGGCCCAGTAGTGGGATTGCTGAGTCATATGGTACTTCTATTTTTAGTTTCTTAAGGAAACTTCATTACTGTTTTCCATACTGGTTATATCAATTTACATTCCCACCAACAGTGCAATTTTTCCACACCATCTCCAGCATTTATTGTTTGTAGATTTTTTGATGATGGCCATTGTGACTGGTGTGAGGTGATACCTCATTGTAGTTTTGATTTGCATTTCTCTAATAATTAGTGATGTTGATCAGCTTTTCATGTGCCTGTTGGTCGTTTGTATGTATTCCTTGGTGAAATGTCTATTTAGGTCTTCTGCCCATTTCTTTTTTTTTGCGGTACGCGGGCCTCTCACTGTTGTGGCCTCTCCCGTTGTGGAGCACAGGCTCCCGACGCGCAGGCTCAGCGGCCATGGCTCACGGGCCCAGCCGCTCTGCGGCATGTGGGATCCTCCCACACCGGGGCACGAACCCGCGTCCCCTGCATCGGCAGGCGGACTTTCAACCACTGCGCCACCAGGGAAGCCCCTTCTGCCCATTTTTAAATTGGATTGTTCTTTTTTTGATATTGAGCTCCATTAGCTGTTTGTATATTTTGGAGATTAATCCTTTGTCTGTTTCATTTGCAAATATTTTCTCCCATTCTGAGGGCTGTCTTCTTGTCTTGTTTATGGTTTCCTTTTGCTGTGCAAAAGGTTTTAAGTTTAATTAAGTCCCATTTGTTTATTTTTGGGTGTTTATTTTTGTTTATTTTTTTTGCGGTACGAGGGCCTCCCACTGTTCTGGCCTCTCCTGTTGCAAGCACAGGCTCCGGACGCGCAGGCTCACCGGCCATGGGTCATGGGCCCAGCCGCTCCGCGGCATATGTGATCTTCCCAGACTGGGGCACGGACCTGTGTCCCCTGCATCGGGAGGCGGACTCTCAACCACTGTGCCACCAGGGAAGCCCTGTTTTTGGTTTTTATTTCCGTTACTCTAGGAGGTGGGTCAAAAAAAACACTTGCTGTGGTTTAGGTCAAAAGAGTGTTTTTCCTATGTTTTCCTCTAAGAGTTTTATAGTGTCTGGTCTTACATGTAGGTCTTTAATCTATTTCAAGTTTATTTTTGTGTATGGTATTAGGTAGTGTTCTAATTTCATTCTTCTACATGAAGCTGTCCAGTTTTCCCAGCACCACTTTTTTTTTGTTTTTCCTTCCTCCCACTTGACTGATCTTTTTTTAAACATCTTTATTGGAGTATACTTGCTTTACAATGGTGTGTTAGTTTCTGCTTCACAACAAAATGAATCAGTTATATATATACATATGCTCCTATATCTCTTCCCTTTGCATCTCCCTCCCTCCCACCCTCCCTATCCCACCCCTCCAGGCGGTAACAAAGCACCGAGCTGATCTCCCTGTGCAATGTGGCTGCTTCCCACTACCTGTCTACCTTACGTATGGTAGTGTATATATGTCCATGCCTCTCTCTCGCTTTGTCACAGCTCACACTTCCCCCTCCCCATATACTCAAGTCCATTCTCTAGTAGGTCTGTGTCTTTATTTCTGTCTGACCCCTAGGTTCCTCATGACATTTTTTTTTCATAAATTCCATATATATGTGTTAGCATACGGTATTTGTCTTTCTCTTTCTGACTTACTTCACTCTGTATGACAGATTCTGGGTTTATCCACCTCATTACAAATAGCTCAATTTCGTTTCTTTTTATGGCTCAGTAATATTCCATTGTATATATGTGCCACATTTTCTTTATCCATTCATCCGATGATGGGCACTTAGGTTGTCTCCATCTCGGGGCTATTGTAAATAGAGCTGCAATGAACATTTTGGTACATGACTCTTTTTGAATTACGGTTTTCTCAGGGTATATGCCCAGTAGTGGGATTGCTGGGTCATATGGTAGTTCTATTTGTAGTTTTTAAAGGAACCTCCATACTGTTCTCCACAGTGGCTGTATCAATGTACATTCCCACCAACAGTGCAAGAGTGTTCCCTTTTCTCCACACCCTCTCCACCATTTATTGTTTCCTGATTTTTTGATGATGGCTGTTCTGACTGGTGTGAGATGGTATCTCATTGTAGTTTTGATGTGTATTTCTCTAATGATTAGTGATGTTGAGCATTCTTTCATGTGTTTGTTGGCAGTCTGTATATCTTCTTTGGAGAAATGTCTATTTAGGTTTTCTGCCCATTTTTGGATTGGGTTGTTTTTTTGTTACTAAGCTGCATGAGCTGCTTATAAATTTTGGAGATTAATCCTTTGTCAGTTGCTTCATTTGCAAATATTTTCTCCCATTCTGAGGGTTGTCTTTTGGCCTTGTTTATGGTTTCCTTTGCTGTGCAAAAGCTTTGCAGTTTCATGAGGTCCCATTTATTTTTGTTTTTATTTCCATTTCTCTAGGAGGTGGGTCAAAAAGGATCTTGCTGTGATTTATGTCATAGAGTGTCCTGCCTATATTTTCCTCTACGAGTTTAATAGTTTCTGGCCTTACATTTAGGTCTTTAATCCATTTTGAGCTTATTTTTGTGTATGGTGTTAGGGAGTGATCTAATCTCATACTTTTACATGTACCTGTCCAGTTTTCCCAGCACCACTTATTGAAGAGGCTGTCCTTTCTCCACTCTACATTCCTGCCTCCTTTATCAAAGATAAGGTGACCATATGTGCGTGGGTTTATCTCTGGACTTTCTATCGTGTTCCATTGATCTATCTTTCTGTTTTCGTGCCAGTACCATACTGTCTTCATTACTGTAGCTTTGTAGTATAGTCTGAAGTCAGGGAGCCTGATTTCTCCAGCCCTGTTTTTCGTTCTCAAGATTGCTTTGGCTATTTGGGGTCTTTTGTGTTTCCATACAAATTGTGAAATTTTTTGTTCTAGCTCTGTGAAAAATGCCAGTGGTAGTTTGATAGGGATTGCATTGAATCTGTAGATTGCTTTGGGTAGTAGAGTCATTTTCACAATGTTGATTCTTCCAATTCAAGAACATGCTATATCTCTCCATCTATTTGTATCATCATTAATTTCTTTCATCAGTGTCTTATAATTTTCTGCATACAGGTCTTTTGTCTCCTTAGGTAGGTTTATTCCTACATATTTTACTCTTTCTGTTGCAATGGTAAATGGGAGTGTTTTCTTGATTTCACTTTCAGATTTTTCATCATTAGTGTATAGGAATGCCAGAGATTTCTGTGCATTAATTTTGTATCCTGCTACTTTACCAAATTCATTGATTAGCTCTAGTAGTTTTCTGGTAGCATCTTTAGGATTCTCTATGTATAGTATCATGTCATCTGCAAACAGTGACAGCTTTACTTCTTCTTTTCCGATTTAGATTCCTTTTCTTCTCTGATTGCTGTGGCTGAAACTTCCAAAACTATGTTGAATAAGAGTGGTGAGAGTGGGCAACCTTGTCTTGTTCCTGATCTTAGTGGAAATGCTTTCAGTTTTTCACCATTGAGGACGATGTTGGCTGTGGGTTTGTCATATATGGCCTTTATTATGTTGAGGAAAGTTCCCTCTATGCCTACTTTCTGCAGGGTTTTTATCATAAATGGGTGTTGAATTTTGTTGAAAGCTTTCTCTGCTTCTATTTAGATGATGATATGGTTTTTCTCCTTCAATTTGTTAATATGGTGTATCACGTTGAATGATTTGCGTATATTGAAGAATCCTTGCATTCCTGGAATAAACCCCACTTGATCATGGTGTATGATCCGTTTAATGTGCTATTGGATTCTGTTTGCTAGTATTTTGTTGAGGATTTTTGCATCTATGTTCATCAGTGATATTGGCCTGTAGTTTTCTTTCTTTGTGACATCCTTGTCTGGTTTTGGTATCAGGGTGATGGTGGCCTCGTAGAATGAGTTTGGGAGTGTTCCTCCCTCTGCTATATTTTGGAAGAGTTTGAGAAGGATAGGTGTTAGCTCTTCTTTAAATGTTTGATAGAATTCGCCTGTGAAGCCATCTGGTCCTGGGCTTTTGTTTGTTGGAAGATTTTTAATCACAGTTTCAATTTCAGTGCTTGTGATTGGTCTGTTCATATTTTCTATTTCTTCCTGATTCAGTCTTGGCAGGTTGTGCATTTCTAAGAATTTGTCCATTTCTTCCAGGTTGTCCGTTTTATTGGCATAGAGTTGCTTGTAGTAATCTCTCATGAACTTTTGTATTTCTACAGTGTCAGTTGTTACTTCTCCTTTTTCATTTCTAATTCTATTGACTTGAGTCTTCTCCCTTTTTCTCTTGATGAGTCTGGCTAATGGTTTATCAATTTTGCTTATCTTCTCAAAGAACCAGCTTTTAGTTTGATTTTTGCTATCGTTTCCTTCATTTCTTTTTCATTTATTTCTGATCTGATTTTTATGATTTCTTTCCTTCTGCTAACTTTGGGGTTTTTTTGTTCTTATTTCTCTAATGGCTTTAGGTGCAAGGTTAGGTTGTTTATTTGAGATGTTACCTGTTTCTTTTTTTTTCTTTTCTTTTTTTTTTTTTGCGGTACGCGGGCCTCTCGCTGTTGTGGCCTCTCCTGCCGCGGAGCAAGCCTCCGGACACACAGGATCAGCGGCCTTGGCTCACGAGGCCATTCGCTCTGTGGTATGTGGGATCCTCCCAAACTGGGGCACGAACCCATGTCTCGTGCATCAGCAGGCAGACTCTCAACCACTGCGCCACCAGGGAAGCCCATAAATGAGACTGTTGGCCTTTTTTTTTTTTTTGCTGTACACGGGCCTCTCACTGTTGTGGCCTCTCCCGTTGCGGAGCACAGGCTCCAGATGCGCAGGATCAGCGGCCATGGCTCACGGGCCCAGCCGCTCCGTGGCATATGGGATCTTCGCGGACTCCTGTTTTTTAAGGTAGGAGTGTATTGCTATAAACTTCCCTCTTAGAACTGCTTTTGCTGCATCCCATAGGTTTTGGGTCATCATGTCTCCATTGTCATGTTTCTAGGTATTTTTTGATTTCCTCTTTGATTTCTTCAGTGATCACTTCGTTATTAAGTAGTGTATTGTTTAGCCTCCATGTGTTTGTATTTTTTACAGATCTTTTCCTGTAATTGATATCTAGTCTCATAGCATTGTGGTCAGAAAAGATACTTGATACAATTTCAGTTTTCTTAAAATTTCCAAGGCTTGATTTGTGACCCAAGATGTGATCTATCCTGGAGAATGTTCCATGTGCACTTGAGAAGAAAGTGTATTCTGCCACTTTTGGGTGGAATGCTCTATAAATATCAATTAAATCTATCTGGTCTATTGTGTCATTTAAAGCTTGTGTTTCCTTATTCATTTTCTGCTTGGGTGATCTGTTCATTGTTGTTAAGTGGTGTGTTAAAATCCCCTACTATTATTGTGTTACTGTCGATTTCTCCTTTCATAGTTGTTAGCATTTTCCTTATGTATTGAGGTGCTCCTATGTTGGGTGCATAAACATTTATAATCGTTATATTTTCTTCTTGGATTGATCCCTTGATCATTATGTAGTGTCCCTCCTTATCTCTTATAACAGTCTTTATTTTAAAGTCTATTTTATCAGATACGAGTATTGCTACTCCAGCTTTCTTTTGATTTCCATTTGCATGGAATATCTTTTTCCATCCCTTCACCTTCAGTCTGTATGTGTCCCTAGGTCTGAAATAGGTCTCTTGTAGCCAGCATGTATATAGGTCTTGTATTTTCCATTCAGCCAGTCTGTGTCTTTTGGTTGGAGCATTTAATCCATTTACATTCAAGGTTATTATCCATATGTTTATTCCTATTACCATTTTCTTATTTGTTTTGGGTTTGCTTTTGTGGGTCTTTTTCTTCTCTTGTGTTTCGCACCTAGAGAAGTTTCTTCAGCATTTGTTGTAAAGCTGGTTTGGTGGTGCTGTTAGCTTTTGCTTGTCTAAAAAGCTCCCGATTTCTCTGCCGAATCTGAATAGGTCCTTGCTGGGTAGAGTAATCTTGGTTGTAGGTTTTTCTCTTTCATTACTTTAAGTATATCCTACCACTCCCTTCTGGCCTGCAGAGTTTCTGCTGAAAAATCAGCTGATAACCTTATGGAGATTCCTTTTTATGTTATTTGTTGTTTGTCCCTTGCTGCTTTTAATATTTTTTCTTTGAATTTAATCTTTGTTAGTTTGATTAATGTGTGTCTTGGTGTGTTTTTCCTAGGGTTTACCCTGTATGGGACTCTCTGTGCTTCCTCGACTTGGGTGACTAAATCCTTTCCCATATTAGGGAATTTTTTGACTATAATCTCTTCAAATATTTTCTCAGACCCTTTCTTTATCTCTTCTTCTTCTGGGACCCCTATAATTTGAATGTTGGTGCGTTTAGTGTTGTCCCAGAGGTCTCTGAGATTGTCTTCAATTTTTTTCATTCTTTTTTCTTTATTTTGCTCCTCGGCAGTTATTTCCACCATTTTGTCTTCCAGCTCAGTTATTCGTCTTTCTGCCTCTGTTATTCTGTTATTGTTTCCTTCTAGTGTATTTTTCATTTCAGTTATTATGTTCATCTCTGTATGTTCTTTAGTTCTTCTAGATCTTTGTTAATCATTTCTTGTATTTTCTCAATCTGTGCCTCCATTCTATTTCTAAGATTCTGGATCATCTTTACTATCATTACTCTGAATTCTTTTTCAGGTAGATTTCCTATTTCCTCTTCATTTATTTCGTCCTGTAGGTTTTTACCTTGCTCCTTCATCTGTGACATATTATTTGTCATCTCATTTTTTTTGAGTGGGATTGTGTTCCTGTCTTAGTGGTTGTTTGGCCTGAGGCTTCCAACCCTGGAGTTTGTAGGCTGCTGGGTAGAGCTGGGTCTTGGTGCTGGTATGAGGACCTCCATGAGACCTCACTCTGATGAATATTCCCTGGGGTCTGAGGTTCTCTGTTAGTCCAGCGGTTCAGAGCTCCCACTGCAGGAGCTTTGGCCTGACCCCCGCCTGTGAACCAAGATCCTACAAGCCATGTGGGGTGGCAAAAAAAAAAAAAGAGAGAAAATGAAGTAAAAAGTAAAATTAGACTAGGAAACCAACAGATATGTTAGAAAGAATATAAAAATTAAAATATAGATGAATCAACACCTGGAAGGTACAACCGTACCACAATAGTAAAAGAGAGGAGGAGGGAAAAGAGAAACCAAAAAAAAAAAAAAAAGAAAGAAAAAAAGGGGGAAAAGGCCTTGGCTGTGGAGGGCAGGGCCTAAGCAAGGGTGAGGTTTGGGCAGTGGGTGGGGCCAATGCTCAGGACCCACAGGGCTGGAAAAAGCCTGGGGGCTGTGGGGGGCAGGGCTTAGGCTCAAGGAACAGAAGGGGCCCAGGCGTGCCCCCCACCCCTGGTCTCAGAGGGCAGGGGCCCTCACCTGGGAGCCCAGCTGGCTTCCTGGGCTCGAGTGGGGGGGCAAATGCCCTCCTCTCCTGCTCCTCCCAGACGGTCCCTCCTGCCTGCCTCTCCTGATCTCCCCTGCCTCAGGTGTGCCAATGCAGTCTGGTCTCCACTTCTCCTCCCCCCTCTGTAGCCCACTTCCTACCGGTTCACCTGGGGGTCCCTCCCGTCTCCTTGGGCATCAGGGTCCCCCACCAGCAGCCAGCAGGCACCCTAGTTGTGGGAAGAGGCTAACTCAGTGTTATCCCACACCGCAATCTTGACTTCGCCCCCTCCATTTATTTTATTCTTCAGTTTCTTTCCTCAGTGTCTTACAGTTTTCAGTATATAGATCTTTCACCTTGGTTGAAGTTATCCCTGGGTATTTTATTCTTTTTGACACAGCTGTAAATGGGATTTTTTTAAACATCTTTATTGGGGTATAATTGCTTTACAATGGTGTTATTTTTTGCTATATAACAAACTGAATCAGTTATACATATACATATGTTCCCATATCTCTTCCCTCTTGCATCTCCCTCCCTCCCACCCTCCCTATCCAACCCCTCCAGGCGGTTACAAAGCACGGAGCTGATATCCTTGTGCTATGCAGATGCTTCCCACTAGCTATCTACTTTACGTTTGTTAGTGTATATATGTCCATGCCGCTCTCTCGCTTTGTCACAGCTCACCCTTCCCCCTCCCCATATCCTCAAGTCCATTCTCCAGTAGGTCTGTGTCTTTATTCCTGTCTTGCTCCTAGGTTCTTCATGACATTTTTTTCCTTAAATTCCATATATATGTGTTAGCATACGGTATTTGTCTTTCTCTTTCTGACTTACTTCACTCAGTATGACAGACTCTAGGTCTATCCACCTCATTACAAATAGCTCAATTTCGTTTCTTTTTATGGCTGAGTAATATTCCATTGTATATATGTGCCACATCTTCTTTATCCATTCATCCGATGATGGGCTCTTAGGTTGTTTCCATCTCGGTGCTATTGTAAATAGAGCTGCAATGAACATTTTGGTACATGACTCTTTTTGAATTATGGTTTTCTCATGGTATATGCCCAGTAGTGGGATTGCTGGGTCATATGGTAGTTCTATTCGTAGTTTTTTAAGGAACCTCCGTACTGTTCTCCATAGTGGCTGTACCAATTCACATTCCCACCAACAGTGCAAGAGGGTTCCCTTTTCTCCACACCCTCTCCAGCATTTATTGTTTCTAGATTTTTTGATGATGGCCATTCTGACTGGTGTGAGATGATATCTCATTGTAGTTTTGATTTGCATTTCTCTAATGATTAATGATGTTGAGCATTCTTTCATGTGTTTGTTGGCAGTCTGTATATCTTCTCTGCAGAAATGTCTATTTAGGTCTTCTGCCCATTTTTGGATTGGGTTGTTTGTTTTTTCGTTATTGAGCTGCATGAGCTGCTTATAAATTTTGGAGATAAATCCTTTGTCAGTTGCTTCATTTGCAAATATTTTCTCCCATTCTGAGGGTTGTCTTTTGGTCTTGTTTATGGTTTCCTTTGCTGTGCAAAAGCTTTGAAGTTTCATTAGGTCCCATTTGTTTATTTTTGTTTTTATTTCCATTTCTCTAGGTGGTGGGTCAAAAAGGATCTTGCTGTGATTTATGTCATAGAGTGTTCTGTCTATGTTTTCCTCTAAGAGTTTGATAGTTTCTGGCCTTACATTTAGGTCTTTAATCCATTTTGAGCTTATTTTTGTGTACGGTGTTAGGGAGTGATCTAATCTCATACTTTTACATGTACCTGTCCAGTTTTCCCAGCACCACTTATTGAAGAGGCTGTGCTTTCTCCACTGTACATTCCTGCCTCCTTTATCAAAGATAAGGTGACCATATGTGCGTGGGTTTATCTCTGGACGTTCTATCCTGTTCCATTGATCTATCTTTATGTTTTCGTGCCAGTACCATACTGTCTTCATTACTGTAGCTTTGTAGTATAGTCTGAAGTCAGGGAGCCTGATTCCTCCAGCTCCGTTTTTCGTTCTCAAGATTGCTTTGGCTATTCGGGGTCTTTTGTGTTTCCATACAAATTGTGAAATTTTTTGTTCTAGTTCTGTGAAAAATGCCAGTGGTAGTTTGATAGGGATTGCCTTGAATCTATAGATTGCTTTAGGTAGTAGAGTCATTTTCACAATGTTGATTCTTCCAATCCAAGAACATGCTATATCTCTCCATCTATTTGTATCATCTTTAATTTCTTTCATCAGTGTCTTATAATTTTCTGCATACAGGTCTTTTGTCTCCTTAGGTAGGTTTATTCCTACATATTTTATTCTTTTTGATGCAATGGTAAATGGGAGTGTTTTCTTGATTTCAGTTTCAGATTTTTCATCATTAGTGTATAGGAATGCCAGAGATTTCTGTGCATTAATTTTGTATCCTGCTACCTTACCAAATTCATTGATTAGCTCTAGTAGTTTTCTGGTATCATCTTTAGGATTCTCTATGTGTAGTATCATGTCATCTGCAAATAGTGACAGCTTTACTTCTTCTTTTGCGATTTGGATTCCTTTTATTTCCTTTTCTTCTCTGATTGCTGTGGCTGAAACTTCCAAAACTATGTTGAATAAGAGTGGTGAGAGTGGGCAACCTTGTCTTGTTCCTGATCTTAGTGGAAATGCTTTCAGTTTTGCACCATTGAGGATGATGTTAGCTGTGGGTTTGTCATATATGGCCTTTATTATGTTGAGGAAAGTTCCCTCTATGCCTACTTTCTGCAGGGTTTTTATCATAAATGGGTGTTGAATTTTGTCAAAAGCTTTCTCTGCATCTATTGAGATGATCATATCGTTTTTCTCCTTCAATTTGTTAATATGGTTTATCACATTGATAGATTTGCGTATATTGAAGAATCCTTGTATTCCTGGAATAAACCCCACTTGATCATGGTGTATGATCCTTTTAATGTGCTGTTGGATTCTGTTTGCTAGTTATTTTGTTGAGGATTTTTGCATCTATGTTCATCAGTGATATTGGCCTGTAGTTTTCTTTCTTTGTGACATCCTTGTCTGGTTTTGGTATCAAGGTGATCGTGGCCTCGTAGAATGAGTTTGGGAGTGTTCCTCCCTCTGCTATATTTTGGAAGAGTTTGAGAAGGATAGGTTTTAGCTCTTCTCTAAATGTTTGATAGAATTCGCCTGTAAATCCATCTGGTCCTGGGCTTTTGTTTGTTGGAAGATTTTTAATCACAGTTTCAATTTCAGTGCTTGTGATGGGTCTGTTCATATTTTCTGTTTCTTCCTCATTCAGTCTTGGCAGGTTGTGCATTTCTAAGAATTTGTCCATTTCTTCCAGGTAGTCCATTTTATTGGCATAGAGTTGCTTGTAGTAATCTCTCATGATCTTTTTTATTTCTGCAGTGTCAGTTGTCACTTCTCCTTTTTCATTTCTAATTCTATTGATTTGAGTCTTCTCCCTTTTTTTCTTTATGAGTCTGGCTAATGGTTTATCTATTTATCTTCTCAAAGAACCAGCTTTTAGTTTTATTGATCTTTGCTATTGTTTCCTCCGTTTGTTTTTCATTTATTTCTGATCTGATTTTTATGATTTCTTTCCTTCTGCTAACTTTGGGGGGGCTTTTGTTCTTCTTTCTCTAATTGCTTTAGGTGCAAGGTTAGGTTATTTATTCGAGATGTTTCCTGCTTCTTAATGTGGGCTTGTATTGCTATTATCTTCCCTCTTAGAACTGCTTTTGCTGCATTCCATAGGTTTTGGGTCGCTGTGTCTCCACTGTCATTTGTTTCTAGGTATTTCTTTATTTCCTCTTTGATTTCTTCAGTGATCACTTCGTTATTAAGTAGTGTATTGTTTAGCCTCCATGTGTTTGTATTTTTTACAGATCTTTTCCTGTAATTGATATCTAGTCTCATAGCGTTGTGGTCGGAAAAGATTCTTGATAGAATTTCAATTTTCTTAAATTTACCAAGGCTTGATTTGCGACCCAAGATATGATCCACCCTGGAGAATGTTCCATGAGCACTTGAGGAAAATGTGTATTCTGTTGTTTTTGGATGGAGTGTCCTATAAATACCAATTAAGTCCATCTTGTTTAATGTATCATTTAAAGCTTGTGTTTCCTTATTTATTTTCATCTTGGATGATCTGTCCATTGGTGAAAGTGGGGTGTTACAGTCCCCTACTATGAATGTGTTACTGTCAATTTCCCCTATTATGGCTGTTAGTATTTGCCTTATGTATTGAGGTGCTCCTATGTTGGGTGCATACATATTTACAATGGTTATATCTTCTTGGGACGATCCCTTGATCATTATGTAGTGTCCTCTGTCTCTTCTAATAGTCTTTATTTTAAAGTCTGTTGTGTCTGATATGAGAATTGCTACTCCAGCTTTCTTTTGGTTTCCATTTTCATGGAATATCTTTTCCCATCCCCTTACTTTCAGTCTGTATGTGTCTCTAGGTCTGAAGTGGGTCTCTTGTAGACAGCATATATATGGGTCTTGTTTTTGTATCCATTCAGCCAATCTGTGTCTTTTGGAGGGAGCATTTAGTCCATTTACATTTAAGGTAATTACTGATACGTATGTTCCTATTCCCATTTTCTAAACTGTTTTGGGTTCGTTTTTGTAGGTCTTTTCCTTCTCTTGTGTTTCTTGCCTAGAGAAGTTCCTTTAGCATTTGTTGTAAAGCTGGTTTGGTGGTGCTGAACTCTCTCAGCTTTTGCTTGTCTGTAAAGGTTTTAATTTCTCCATCAAGTCTGAATGAGATCCTTGTTGGGTAGAGTAATCTTGGTTGCAGGTTTTTCTCCTTCATCACTTTCAGTATGTCCTGCCAGTTCCTTCTGGCTTGCAGAGTTTCTGCTGAAAGATCAGCTGTTAACCTTATGGGGATTCCCTTATGTGTTATTTGTTGTTTTTCCCTTGCTGCTTTTAATATGCTTTCTTTGTATTTAATTTTTGACAGTTTGATTAATATGTGTCTTGGCGTATTTCTCCTTGGATTTATCCTGTATGGCACATCCTGTATGTGCTTCCTGCACTTCATTAACTATTTCCTTTCCCATATTAGGGAAGTTTTCAACTATAATCTCTTCAAATATTTTCTCAATCCCTTTCTTTTTCTCTTCTTCTTCTGGAACCCCTATAATTTGAATGTTGGTGCATTTAATGTTGTCCCAGAGGTCTCTGAGACTGTCCTCAGTTCATTATTTTTTTCTTTATTCTGCTCTGCAGTAGTTATTTCCACTATTTTATCTTCCAGGTCACTTATCTGTTCTTCTGCCTCAGTTATTTTGCTATTGATCCCATCTAGAGTATTTTTCATTTCATTTATTGCGTTGTTCATCGTTGTTTCATCTTTAGTTCTTCTAGGTCCTTGTTAAATGTTTCTTGCATTTTGTCTATTCTATTTCCAAGATTTTGGATCATCTTTACTACCATTATTCTGAATTCTTTTTCAGGTAGACTGCCTATTTCCTCTTCATTTGTTAGGTTGGGTGGGTTTTTATCTTGCTCCTTCATCTGCGGTGTGTTTTTCTGTCTTCTCATTTTGATTATCTTACTGTGTTTGAGGTCTCCTTTTTGCAGGCTGCAGGTTCGTAGTTCCCATTGTTTTTGGTGTCTGTCCCCAGTGGCCAAGGTTGGTTCAGTGGGTTGTGTAGGCTTCCTGGTGGAGGGGACTAGTGCCTGTGTTCTGTTGGTTGAGGCTGGATCTTGTCTTTCTGGTGGGCAGGTCCACGTCTGGTGGTGTGTTTTGGGGTGTCTGTGGACTTATTATGATTTTAGGCAGCCTCTCTGCTAATGGGTGGGGTTGTGTTCCTGTCTTGCTAGTTGTTTGGCATAGGGTGTCCAGCACTGTAGCTTGCTGGTCGTTGAGTGAAGCTGTGTGTTGGTGTTGAGATGGAGATCTCTGGGAGATTTTCGCTATTTGATATTATGTGGAGATGGGAGGTCTCTTGTTGACCAGAGTCCTGAAGTTGGCTCTCCCACCTCAGAGGCACAGCACTGACTCCTGGCTGCAGCACCAACAGCCTTTCATCTACACGGCTCAAAATAAAGGGAGAAAAAGTAGAGAGAAAGAATTAGTAGAAGTTGGAAGAAAGAAAGAAAGAAAGGGAGGGAGGGAGGAAGGAAGGAAGAAAGTAAGAAAGAAGGAATGAATGAAAGGAAGGAGGGAGGAAGGAAGGAAAAAAGAAGATAAAGTAAAATAAAGTGAGAGATAATAAAGTTATTAAATTAAAAAATAATTATTAAGAAAAAAATTGAAAAACAGACAGATAGAAGCTTAGGACAAATGGTGGAAGCAAAGCTCTACAGACAAAATCTCATAGAGAAGCATACACATACACACTCACAAAAAGAGGAAAAGGGGAAAAAAGTCATAAATCTTGCTCTCAAAGTCCACCTCCTCAATTTGGGATGATTTGTTGTCTAAAGGAGGGAAGGAAGAAAAAAAGAAAGAAGATAAAGTAAAATAAAATAATTAAAATTATTAAAAAAAAATGGACGGATAGAATCCTAGGACAAATGGTGGAAGCAAAGCTCTACAGACAAAATCTCACACAGAAGCATACACATACACACTCACAAAAAGAGGAAAAGGGGAAAAGATCATAAATCTTGCTCTCAAAGTCAACCTCCTCAGTTTGGGATGATTGGTTGTCTATTCATGTATTCCACAGATGCAGGTACATCAAGTTGATTGTGGAGATTTAATTCGCTGCTTCTAAGGCTACTGGGAGAGATTTCCCTTTCTCTTCGTTGTTCTCACAGCTCCTGGGGCTCAGCTATGGATTTGGCCCCGCCTGTGTGTGTAGGTCACTGGAGGGCGTCTGTTCTTTGCTCAGACAGGACGGGGTTAAAGGAGCAGCTGATTCAGGGGCTCTGGCTCACTCAGGCCGGGGGGAGGGAGGGGCACGGAGTGCGGGGCGGGCCTGCGGCGGCAGAGGCCCGCGTGACGTTGCACCAGCCTGAGTCCCACCGTGCGTTCTCCCCGGGGAAGTTGTCCCTGGATCCCGGGAACCTGGCAGTGGCGGGCTGCACAGGCTCCCCGGAAGGGAGGTGTGGATAGTGACCTGTGCTCGCACACGGGCTTCTTGGGGGCAGCGGCAGCAGCCTTAGCGTCTCTTGCCTGTCTCTGGGGTCCGCGCTGTTAGCCGCAGCTTGCGCCCGTCTCTGGAGCTCCTTTAAGCAGCGCTCTTAATCCCTTCTCCTCGCGCACCAGGAAACAAAGAGGGAAGAAAAAGTCTCTTGCCTCTTCGGCAGCGCCTGAGTCTTCTCCGGACTCCCTCCCGGCCAGCCGTGGTGCACTAACCCCTACAGGCTGTGTTCACGCCGCCAACCCCAGTCCTCTCCCTGCGCTCCGACCGAAGCCCGAGCCTCAGCTCCCAGCCCCGCCCGCCCTGGCGGGTGAGCAGACAAGCCTCTGGGGCTGGTGAGTGCCTGTCGGTACCCATCCTCTGTGCGAGAATCTCTCCGCTTTGCCCCCCGCACCCCTGTGGCTGCGCTCTCCTCCGTGGCTCCGAAGCTCCCCCCTCTGCCACCCGCAGTCTCCGCCCGCTTCCTAGTGTGTGGAAACCTTTCCTCCTTCACAGCTCCCTCCCACTGGTGCAGGTCCCGTCCCTATTCTTTTGTCTCTGTTTTTTCTTTTTTCTTTTGCCCTACCCAGGTACGTGGGGAGTTTCTTGCCTTTTGGGAGGTCTGAGGTCTTCTGCCAGCGTTCAGTAGGTGTTCTGTAGGAGTTGTTCCACGTGTAGATGTATTTCTGGTGTATCTGTGGGGAGGAAGATGATCTCCGTGTCTTACTCTTCCGCCATCTTCCCCCGGACCCGGTATGTTTTCTTGTTATTAATTAGTACCATTTCTTTTCAGCTTAAGGAAGTCCCTTTAACATTTCTGAGCTAGGTCCTCCTTCTCCCAGCAGATCACTTAAGTTGTCTTTTCTGTGCTCTGCCTTTTCTTCTTAAAAGAAGGAAAGATTCTCCTAAGTTACCAATCTGAATGATTTAGTTTTCTCTAGGCTATACCTTCAAAGTCAGCCCCAGATCTTTTTTGCATATCAAAAACTTGGCCTAATTATTACGTTCAGGCAAGAGAGGATAGTGACTCAGACCAGTGCTGTGGAGGGAGTCAAAAGAGGTCCAACTCTGGGCGCATTTTGAAGGTGGAGCCAACAGATTTGTTCATGTCTTGGATGAGGGCCATGAGAAACGAGGAAGCTGAGGACACTGCAATGTCTTTGGCCCAAGCAAGTGGAGAGATGAGTTGACATGGATCGAGATGGGGAGGCTGTGAGAAAACGGGTTTCAGATGGGAGAATCAGGAGTTCAGCTTTGTCCATGTAAAATTTAATGTGTATTTTTATATCCAAGTTGAGATGTCAGCTAGGCAGTCAAATGGTCAGAGTTCAGGTCAGAGCTGGAGACTTAAATTTTATCATTCCACTCCTTGATATAATATACATCATATGTACAACTTGTATTCATCATATATATGTATACACACACACACACAGTTGACTTTGAACAGCATGGGTTTGAACTGTGTGCGTCTACTTCTTTGCAGATTTTTTTCAATAGTTGGTTAAATCCATGGATGTGGAACTACAGTTACAGGGGACCAACTATTGGACTTGAGCATCTGTGGATTTTGGTATCCGTGGCAGGTCCTGGAACCAATACCCTAGGGATACTGAAGGATGACTGCATATATGTATTTATATTTACATACACACATATAACTTGTCTCCAAAATAACTTACCTCTAAATATTCTCTCACAAAAGTGATTTAACAATAGGACACAGACAGCCACATGGACTTTCAATCTCTTCCCAAAGGGAGAAAACACAAGTTAAATGTAGGCACTGTATCCAGAATTGATAACAAGAGGGCATTTTTCTTAGAGTCTGGAGGAACCCTATGGACTATTCCAAGTAAGATAGATAGCAAATTAAACTCCTGAGTTTAATTTTTCTTCCTTCTGAAATCTACTAACATTACATTCAAGAAACTTCTTAAAAAAAACAACAAACCAACAGGGACAAGGAAAACTGGAGAATTGCAGAGGAGAATGTAATAAATTTGTATATGCTGAAATTCAATGGGAGAGTGGCAACTGCCCAGCAGATCTGAGGAATCAGAATGCAAAGTCAAAAGTGGGGAAAACTGAGACCAAATCCAATTCGCAATGTGGAAGCCTCAAAATAGCAGGAACTAGTAGTACTAAGTACCTCTGGAACTGTTTGGTAGGGTTGAGGGTGCAGGCTCCAATAAGGAAGACTGGGTGAAAGCTAGAGCCCCTTGTCCAACTCCACCCCACAGAGTCACTGCTGTCCGCAGCCCAGCATCTGTCTATAGAGGGTAAAACAGTGTCTCTGGGCTGGAGCACAGCAGCCACTGTGAGGTGTGGCTACTCTACCCAAGATGGAGATTAAGCTCCATTGAATGGAGCTCTCTGTCCTACTCACTCACAAATCTCTCAAAGCCAATCCTTTACTCTGCTGGCTAGAGTTTGAAAAGCTCTTTCTTGCAAAATTTGACCAGCTCAACACAAAAGCTATCAAGATACTGACCTGGGGAGAACTTCAGCCAGCCTTCCCAGGGCCTCTGCTGGCCTGTGGGAAACTGTTGTGTGGATTGGAAAACGTTCTTTTCTCTGGGTAGATGAAGCTTTGCTAATGTCAGACTTGAAAAGCAGATCACAGTTTTGTGGGAGGAAAAAGGCATCCCTTCTTTCAGGAAGACGCATAGCCTCTGACCAGGGTTCATGAACTGGTAAGTAAGTGAGGGCTGCATTTGAGCCCCCTTCAATCTGGTGTCTTCATAGAGAGCACCATTGTAAGTGGCCCTGAGACCACCCCGATCACCCTGTAGTAAAGCACAAAGTCAGCAAGCCCCACCTACCTACATACTCAAAATCTCCAATCATCCAATGAGTTACTGCATCTAAAGGATGTCTTGAACCTGTAAGATAGAATCTGAAACAAACAGAAACAAATCAATCCTTGGAAGAAACAAAGTGTAGCACAGAGAAGAAAAAAATCATCCTCAGGTGATATAAAAGGTATCACATCCATGAAACCAGAATAGGACTCTCTAAAAAAAAAAAAAAAAAGCATCATTCAGGAAGCACAAATTCAATAGAATAATTGGAAAATAAAGGTACCAGAAAGTGGAGCAAAAAGATAAAGAAATGAAAATAGGAAAGATTAAGAAAAAGAGAACACCATGCAAAAGACATAACTTTGGAAGATTGGCTTCAGAAGGAGATAATTGAGAAAACGGAGAGGAGGAAATGGAATGAAATAATTGGAGAATTTCCCAGAACTGAAGTGTATGAACCACTAGATTGAAAGGGCCTATCAGGTGCCTGTATACAGTGGGTAAAACAGGCCTACGATGAGATGCAGCACTGTAAAATTTCAGGACGTTAAGTACACACACACACAATTTTGTAATCTTCAAAAGAGAAAGAAGGAGAGAGACAGAGATCACAAAGCAAACATCAAGAATCACGTTGGACTTCTCAACAGTAACACCAGAAGCAAGAAGAAAATGGAGCATTGCCTTCAAAACTCTTCCAACTCCTCAAAAATTACTTCCAACCTAGAATTCTGTACCAAAGCAAACTGTTAAATTATGTATGAAAGAAGTCATCTAAGCCTTAAGAGATTGACCTCCTTTGCACATTTTTCAAGAAGCTACTGGAGGATATGATTACCCTTTTAATATCTTTCAAATGTCTTCTAAACCTTCAAATAGAATATTGACAAGCCCAGCTCATATTCTAATTCATACTTGGTCTTGTTTGAACACATACTGGTGAAGTTCCTGACTGCTCTATTTCAAAGTCATTTTACCCCACAAAAGTGTTCTTTGAGCTCCTAAGAACCAGAGGAAAGCCATAGTGAAACTCAAAGCAAAAATACAGAGCAGTCTCTTCCTTCTTCCGCAGCACCCGGCCTATATTCCGGCCACCAGAGCCCCCAAGGACTGTGAGCCCTATCTCTCGGGTCTCCCAGATTTCTCCAGAAAGGACTCTTGGAAACTATCACAGAAACAGAACTTGACAGGGACTCAGAGACTCTATCCCACCGACCTATTCCTGAGAAACTCTGCCCTCTCTTCTACAGAGGTGCTCAAGCACATGACCCAGCCTCCACTGCCCAGGAGCAGCCTAACCTCTTCTTGAGAGGGTCAGTTGTTCCAGCCAATTGTAGACACTTTTCATCACTGTCAGTAGTGTTGGGATGAGTGTACAGCTCCTGAAGTATGTTTTCTACTAGAGTACTAAGGGCTAACAACTGGAGAGCAGTTACTGTGAGCCAGGCCTTGGTCCAAGAACCTTAAAAATACAACTTACAGATAATAGTAAACTCGGGGTCATCACAGGTGGCCTCCCATGCCCATGCCGCACGGCCTTATCCTAGATTGCACCTTCTCCTAGCTCATCCCTGCCTTCCGCTCAGAGCAGTTGCAGGCTGGGCACTTATCTTTTTCTTATCACATCTTGTAAAGGGGAAGAGATTAATAGTAATAATTTAAAATACTAAATTATCAGTTTATTTCCCTTCTCTACCATCTTCTCCACCTTCCTTCACTTAGACTGAGTTACCCTTAACATTTGCCAACCCAATAGGAAGAAAAATACTTGAGTGAAAATGCATTTGAGTTCTGGCCAGCCTTGCAACTGAGTTTATAGGATAGTCCTTTTGCAGGAAGGAGCTAGAGAAGTTTTATTATTCTAATAACACAAGAGGTGTGGGTGAGCTCTGTCTTTTTATAATATAAATTAATAAGTTATATAGTTTAGCCTTACATTTCCGTGAATATTTAAAATTCTTCCAACTTCTCCTATTTCCCGTTGCAAATATATTCCAGATCCAAGGCATTTATCCCATTTTATTTATCTACTATATGCCTTTGTTCGTCCTTGGGGGCCTGATGTCCTTCTGGACTAGAGACTGACTCAGGAGGGGACTCTAATCTGAACAGAACTCATCATGTATTAGAATGAACACAGACTTGTGTTAGTGCAACTTCCTTGCCTTATGTTTTTGTTCACTTAACAGGACACCACAAACCTCTTGTTAACATTAATTTCCAACATAATTAGATTAAAATTGCATATTTGGATCAGTCCAGTTGGAACTCTAGCAGAGAAAGTGAGCTGACAGCAAGTTTTATTTGAATCTCTCTACTCAACAACAAACAACCTCCAATTCACGACAACAACAATAGTAATAAAAAGGATCCTCCTTTATGAGCATGTAGTATAAGCACTTTACATTCATCATCTCATTGAATCCCCACATCTATCCCATTAAAATGGCATTATTGCAAATCCTAATTTTACTGATAAGAAAACGGAGGCTCAAAGATGGAGGAGTAGAAGGACGTGCGCTCACTTCCTCTTGTAAGAGCACTGTGGCATCACAACTACCTGCTGAACAACCATCAACAGGAAGATGCTGGAACTCACCAAAAAGATACCCCACATCCAAAGACAAAGGAGAAGCCACAATGAGACGGTAGGAGGGGCACAACCACAGTAAAATCAAATCCCATAACTGCTGGGTGGATGACTCACAAACTGGAGAACACTTATACCACAGAAGTCCACCCACTGGAGTGAAGGTTCTGAGCCCCATGTCAGGCTTCCCAACCTGGGGGTCTGGCAACGGGAGGAGGAATTCCTAGAGAATCATACTTTGAAGGCTAGCGGGATTTAATTGCAGGACTTTGGCAGGACTGGGGGAAACAGAAACTCCATTCTTGGAGGGCACACACGAAGTACAGTGTGCATCGGGACCCAGCGGAAGGAGCAGTGACCCCATAGGAGACTGAACCAGACCTACCTGCTAGTGTCGGAGTGTCTCCCGCAGAGGCGGGGGGTGGCTGTGGCTCACTGTGAGGACAAGGACACTGGCAGCAGAAGTTCTGGGAAGTACTCCTTGGCGTGAGCCCTCCCAGAGTCCGCCATTAGCCCCACCAAAGAGCCCGGGTAGGCTCCAGTGTTGGGTCACCTCAAGCCAAACAATCAACAGGGAGGGAACTCAGCCCCACCCATCAGCAGACAAGCAGATTAAAGTTTTACTGAGCTCTGCCCACCAGAGCAACAGCCAGCTCTACCCACCACCAGTCCCTCCCATCAAGAAACTTGCACAAGCCTCTTAAATAGCGTCATCCACCAGAAGGCAGACAGCAGAAGCGAGAAGAACTACAGTCCTGCAGCCTGTGGAACAGAAACCACATTCACAGAAAGATAGACAACATGAAAAGGCAGAGAGCTATGCACCAGATGAAGGAACAAGATAAAACACAAGAAAAGCAATGAAATGAAGTGGAGATAGGCAACCTTCCAGAAAAAGATTTCAGAATAATGATAGTGAAGATGATCCAGGACCTCAGAAAAAGAATGGAGGAAAAGATCAAGAAGATGCAGGAAATGTTTAACAAAGACATAGAAGAATTAAAGAACAAACAAACAGAGATGAACACTACAGTAACTGAAATGAAAAATACACTAGAAGGAATCAATAGCAGAATAACTGAGGCAGAAGAACGGATAAGTGACCTGGAAGACGGAATGGTGGAATTCACTGCTGCAGAACAGAATAAAGGAAAAAGAATGAAAAGAAATGAAGACACCCTAAGAGACCTCTGGGACAACAATAATTGCAGCAACATTTGCATTATAGGGATCCCAGAAGGAGAAGAGAGAGAGAAAGGACCTGAGAAAATATTTGAAGAGATTATAGTCAAAAACTTCCCTAACATGGGAAAGGAAATGGCCACCCAAGTGCAGGAAGCGCAGACAGTCCCATACAGGATAGACCCAAGGAGAAACATGCTGAGACACATAGTAATCAAGTTGGCAAAAATTAAAGACAAAGAAAAATTATTGAAAGCAGCAAGGGAAAAATGACAAATAACATACAAGAGAACTCCCATAAGATTTACAGCTGATCTCTTAGCAGAAACTCTACAGGCCAGAAGGGAGTGACATGACATATTTAAAGTGATGAAAGGGAAGAACCTACAACCAAGACTACTCTACCCAGCAAGGATCTCATTCAGATCCGATGGAGAAATCAAAAGCTTCACAGAC
Source organism: Delphinapterus leucas (assembly GCF_059928025.1). Lineage (NCBI taxonomy): Eukaryota > Metazoa > Chordata > Mammalia > Artiodactyla > Monodontidae > Delphinapterus > Delphinapterus leucas. The sequence goes on along the minus strand of NC_143130.1, from coordinate 463,854 downwards.
AAGCAAAAGCTAAGAGAATTCAGCACCACCAAACCAGCTCTACAACAAATGCTAAAGGAACTTCTCTAAGTGGTAAACACAAGAGAATTAAAGGACCTACAGTAACAAACCCAAAACAATTAAGAAAATGGTAATAGGAACATACACATCGATAATTACCTTAAATGTGAATGGGTTAAATGCTCCAACCAAAAGACAAAGGCTCACTGAATGGATACAAAAACAAGACCCATATATATGCTGTCCACAAGAGACCCACTTCAGACCTAGGGACACATACAAACTGAAAGTGAGGGGATGAAAAAGATATTTCATGCAAATGGAAATCAAAAGAAAGCTGGAGTAGCCATATGCATATCAGATAAAATAGACTTTAAAATAAAGAATGTTACAAGAGACAAGGAAGGACACTACATAATGATCAAGGGATCAATCCAAGAAGATACAACAATTATATATGCACCCAACATAGGATCACCTCAATACATAAGGCAACTGCTAACAGTTATAAAAGAGGAAATCGACACTAACACAATAATAGTGGGGGACTTTAACACCCTACTTACACCAATGGACAGATCATCCAAACAGAAAATTAATAAGGAAACACAAGCTTTAAATGACACAATAGACCAGATAGATTTAATTGATATTTATAGGACATTCCATCCAAAAACAGCAGATTACACTTTCTTCTCAAGTGCACATGGAACATTCTCCAGGATAGATCACATCTTGGGTCACAAATCAAGCCTCAGTAAATTTAAGAATATTGAAATCATATCAAGCATTGTTTCTGACCACAGTGCTATGAGATTAGAAATGAATTACAGAGAAAAAAACGTAAAAAACACAAACACATGGAGGCTAAACAATATGTTACTAAATAACCAAGAGATCAATGAAGAAATCAAAGAGGAAATCAAAAAATACCTAGAGACAAATGACAATGAAAACACGATGATCCAAAACCTATGGGATGCAGCAAAAGCAGTTCTAAGAGGGAAGTTTATAGCAATACAATCCTACCTCAAGAAACAACAAACATCTCAATTAAACAATCTAAACTTCCACCTAAAAGAACTAGAGAAAGAAGAACAAACAAAACCCAAAGTTAGTAGAAGGAAAGAAATCATGAGATCAGAGCAGGAATAAATGAAATAGAAGCAAAGAAAACAATAGCAAAGATCAATAAAACTAAAAGTTGTTTCTTTGAGAAAATAAACAAAATTGATAAACCATTAGCCAGACTCATCAAGAAAAAGAGGGAGAGGACTCAAATCAATAAAATTAGAAATGAAAAAGGGGAAGTTACAACAGACACTGCAGAAATACAAAGCATCCTAGGAGACTACTACAAGCAACTCTACATCAGTAAAATGGACAACCTGGAAGAAATGGACAAATTCTTAGAAAGGTATCACCTTCCCAGACTGAACCAGGAAGAAATAGAAAATATGAACAGACTAATCGCAAGTAATGAAATTGAAACTGTGATTAAAAATCTTCCAACAAAGTACAGGAGCACATGGCTTCACAGGTGCATTCTATCAAACATTTGGAGAAGAGCTAACACCCATCCTTCTCAAACTCTTCCAAAAAATGGCAGAGGAAGGAACAATACCAAACTCATTCTATGAGGCCATCATCACCCTGATACCAAAACCAGACAAAGATACTACAAAAAAAGAAATTTACAGACCAATATCACTCATGAATATACATGCAAAAACCCTCAACAAAATACTCGCAAACAGAATCCAACAACACATTAAAAGGATCATACACCATGATCAAGTGGGATTTATCCCAGGGATGCAAGGATTCTTTGATATATGCAAATCAATCAATGTGATACACCATATTAACAAACTGAAGAAGAAAAATCGTAAGATCATCTCAATAGATGCAGAAAAAGCTTTTGACAAAATCCAACACCCATTTATGATAAAAACTCTCCAGAAAGCTGGCATAGAGGGAACCTACCTCAACATAATAAAGGCCACAGCAAACAGCATTCTCAATGGTGAAAAACTGAAAGCATTTCCTCTAAGGTCAGGAGCTAGACAAGGATGTCCACTCTCACCACTATTATTCAACATAGTTTTGGAAGTCCTAGCCACAGCAGTCAGAGAAGGAAAAGAAATAAAAAGGAATCCAAATTGGAAGAGAGAAAGTAAAACTGTCACTGTTTGAAGAATGACATGATGCTATACATAGAGAATCCTAAAGATGCCACCAGAAAACTACTAGAGCTAAGCAATGAATTTGGTAAAGTTGCAGGATACAAAGTTAATGCACAGAAATCTCTTGCATTCCTATACACTAATGATGAAAAATCTGAAAGAGAAATTAAGGAAACACTCCCATTTACCACTGCAACAAAAAGAATAAAATACCTAGGAATAAACCTACCTAAGGAGGTAAAAGACCTGTACTCAGAAACCTATAAGACACTGATAAAGAAATTAAAGATGAAACAAACAGATGGAGAGATATGCCATGTTCTTGGATTGGAAGAATCAGTATTGTGAAAATGACTACTACCCAAAGAAATATACAGATTCAATGCAATCCCTATCAAATTACCAATGGCATTTTTTTTAACAGAACTAGAACAAAAAATCTTAAAATTCTTATGGAGACACAAAAGACCCCAAATAGCCAAAGCAATCTTGAGGGAAAAAAACAGAGCTGGAGATATCAGGTACTCAGACTTCAGACTATACTACAAAGCTACAGCAATCAAGACAACAGGGTACTGGCACAAAAACAGAAATATAGATCAATGGAACAGGATAGAAAGCCCAGAGGTAAACCCATGCACCTATGGTCAACTAATCTATGACAAATGAGGCAAGGATATACAATGGAGAAAAGACAGTCTCCTCAATAAGTGGTGCTGGGAGAACTGGACAGCTTCATGTAAAAGAATGAAATTAGAACACTCCCTAATACCATACACAAAAATAAACTCAAAATGGATTAGAGACCTAAATGTAAGACTGGACACTATAAAACTCTTAGAGGAAAACATAGGCAGAACACTCTTTGACATAAATCACAGCAAGATCTTTTTTGATCCACCTCCTAGAGTAATGAAAACAAAAACAAAAAAAAACAAATGGGATGTAATGAAACTTAAAAGTTTTTGCACAGCAAAGGAAACTACAAACAAGACGTAAAAGACAATCCTAAGAATGGAAGAAAATATTTGCAAACAAATCAATGGACAAAGGATTCATCTCCAAAACATATAAACAGCTCATGCAGCTCAATATTAAAAAAACAAACCACCCAATCCAAAAATGGGCAGAAGACCTAAATAAACATTTCTTCAAAGAAGACATACAGATGGCCAAGAGGCACATGAAAAACTGCTCAACACCACTAATCATTAGAGAAATGCAAATGAAAACTACAGTGGGGTATCACCTCACATCAGTTACAATGGGCATCATCAGAAAATCTACAAACAACAAATGCTGGACAGGGTGTGGAGAAAAGGGAACCCTCTTGCACTGTTGGTGGGAATGTAAACTGATACAGCCACTATGGAGAACAGTATGGAGGTTCCTTAAAAACTAAAAATAGAATTACCATATGACCCAGCAATCCCACTACTGGGCATATACCCAGAGAAAACCATAATTCAAAAAGACACATGCACCCCAATATTCATTGCAGCACTATTTACAATAGCCAGGACATGGAAGCAACCTAAGTGCCCATCCTCAGATGAATGGATAAAGAAGATGTGGCACATCTATACAATGGAATATTACTCAGCCATAAAAAGGAATGAAATCGAGTCATTTGTAGAGATGTGGATGGATCTAGAGACTGTCACACAGAGTGAAGTAAGTCAGAAAGAGAAAAACAAATATCGTATATTAACGCTTATACATGGAACCTAGAAAAATGGTACAGATGAACCAGTCTGCAGGGCAGAAATTGAGACACAGATGCAGAGAACAAACGTATGGACACCAAGGGGGGAAAGTGGCAGGGTGGGGTGGTGGTGTGATGAATTGGGAGATTGGGATTGATGTGTATACACTAATATGTATAAAATGGATGACTAATAAGAACCTGCTATATAAAAAAATAAATAAAATAAAATTCAAAAAAATGTATCATGTAGAAATCCTACTTGGCATAGTATGCCACAATAAAGCAAAAACATGTACTTACACAGATGAAAAAAATAAAAAAAGAAAAGGATAAAACCTGAGGCTCGGGGAAAGTTACCCCAGGTCGTACACAGTGAGGAGAATATAAGACTGAAAACCAGACTGTCTGAACCCAAGGTGTGAACTCACAGCCACTACATTCCATAATCTATGAGCACGTTCTTTTTTCTTTTTTACTCGAGAGAATTATCTTTGTCACTTTGATCTACCCAATAGCAAAATGCAATTCTAAACAACTGTGTCCATGTGTGTCTTTTTATCCATCCTTAGACCCTATCTTTTCTTTGGCATTCTTATCTGGGAAACCTCCTTAGACACAAATGTTCTTTATATTTGATAGGAAGCAAAATGTAAGAGTGACTCGAAGCTGTTCGAAGTGACACCGTGAGCTTCTGCCCAGGGCGTGCAGAGACTCGTCGCTTCCTTTTCCTCTAGTACAGAACAGGGTCCCATGAACTCTGATCCAGCCAGAAACCAAGTCATTTCTAGCATTCTGTAGCAGAGGGCTGTTAGGGCACTCTTTGTTATGTGACCTGTTTCTCCCACCCAGGACACCAGACCCAACACTCTAATCTCCTGTGTGTGTGTGTGTGTGTGTATCTGGGCACAACAGCGCTCTAGTGGAAGGCTCATATAAAGACAACTTGAGGGAAAACCAGAGGACAAACCTACTCCGGTGTGAAGGAACGTCTACCCAGAAAGGGCAGTGGATGGAAGCAGCAGACCCCCCTCCCAAGCTCTGTGGACATGGCCCTTGGATCACAGGGCGTGTGCTCCTGTCACCCAGAGGCAAGCAGACACCATGCAAAGGCAAGCTCCTTCCTTCACTTCACTGAAAAGCAGAATCAAAAGTTTTGCCCCAACCAGCAAATGTAAAATGTGTTTTGAGGCCCATGGCTCTGGGGAGCTGCCACGTGAAATGCGTTACCAAGGCTCAGAGTTGGGGTCGGGACCCACTGAGCGTCTCTGCAGCAGAGCACAGGCTGCCAGGAGGCCACTGGTCCGGAGGACAGGGTCCAGAGGCATCGTGTGTTCCTGGGTCGCGCAAACCTCACCTCAGTGCCTGGGAAGCTGACAGCAGAAGAAGGGCTCAGATCAGCTCTGGGAACGCCAGAGTTTTCTGGAAAACCCGCTGAGCTCGGCGTGCATGCAGGTATTTCAGCGCTCCTCCGGCTCTAATGAGAACTCCTATTCTCAGCCTGGGTTCACCCGAACAATGTCAAGTCAAACCACAAGAAAATCTGTTATCGCTCAAATTGGTACTTTTCATACATACTTTTCATACAACTGAAATATTACATAAAGTCATGAACTGTTAGTTGTAAAAGTAGAAATTGGACGCAGACTCCGATTCCCTTGCTACCTTGGTCTCACCTTCCAGGGGATGTGAAGCTCGGGTCACAGCTGCATTCTGAGGGTGTGTGCCTTGTGATCAAAGCCTTTGCCAGTGGAAGAAGTACTCATGCGCCCAATCCACAGACCACTCTCGGTGCACCTCCCCGTGTCCTCGTTCACACCAACGCTGTGAAAAGTTATGTGTTTGAATGATGTTTTAAAGTGCTCTGTGCAATTAAGTTCTAAAGCAAGGGAGCTGGTTTTCCTTCAGTGTATATATGAAACTCCCAATAAATTTAAGGCCTCTGGGTACGTTTGGGGGAGGGGGAGGATGAAAAAGAGGAAAGTTTTTGAAAGGAACACTTCAAAAAGGTAAATCTGAGGTGTTTTCCCTCCTTATAAGATTTTAAAATGTTTTTATAGTTGGAAAAAGTCTACAAATCAAAAAATACATACTGGAAAAAAATGCATACCGATTCCATAATCACTTGTACCCAGTTCGCACCTCACCTTCCTAAGGAAAGTACTCCTTTTAAGTAATGATCGCAAAGTATCACATACCACCTTCCCCTTGCCATGTGTGTTAGTGATTTGAAAACATGCTGCTCTTTACTTTCGGTTAGCTGCCCCTCAGATGCAGGATTTTGCACTAAGTTTCCATTATGTGGCTGTTTATAGTCATTTTAAAGCGTTCCCCTGGGTGCCCTAGTTTGCCTGTGAAGCTCTTAAGAAAAACATATATTCCTGAGCCTAATTCAAAACCAAGACACATACACAGTACATGTTGTTCAGATAATGGTTTGGGAAAGTCGCACATCCTTACTCAATTTGTAAAGCAGCATTAGCTACACAGCCTCTGGATGTATTAACAATACAACAAGTAGCATTCATTAACGGCAGAATGAAGTTCAGGGAAAATCAGAGATCAGCATCACCCAGAGAGGGTCCTAGCAATGCCTCTCAAGGATCAAGCCCTTCACACCTTTATCAGGCAGAGAATGTTACACTTCCAACTCTGCACCCTTGATTGGGAATGTTCCTGGGTAGGGAAAATGGCCGGAGCAGGATAAGATTAACCAACAAAGAAAAAATCCCAGTGCCTGGCCCATAGTAAGCTTGGTAGCTAATGAAACTATTTCACGCTGTACAAACATCAGGTAGCCTGTGGCCTGAGGCCAGTGAGTCACTGAAGCTATGTTTAAGGGGGCAGCTGTCACCTCTACCACACGTACCTTTCTGAGCCATGCTTTTCTCCTTTCATCTATTTTTAAAGCTTTCACCCTTGTCTACATTTTAGTCATTTAAAACACTGGACTGCTGGGCTCCCCTGATCAAGTTTTTAGGATAAACATTCACTCACCACCATACTGGATATGGAAGGAAACCTCATGGTGAGAGCAAGAAACTGAGGCAAAATTAATTCCCCAAAGAGTAGTAGTCCTTTTGATGCACTCAGGAGTAGAAGTTCGGTAACAGACAAAGTCATTTATGCAGTTGGGTCATAAAAGGTACTGGCATTGACTGAACGCTGTGTTCTAACATAGCGTGTGTGACGGCACAGGGCATATGCCCTCCCAGCAGCCCTGTCCAGTAGACTCCCGCGGCCGCCAGCACGCCACAGGCTCTGTCACAGACACAGGTGCCAACAGCATGCCAGACATTTCACACTCACTGTTCACTGGTTTATGTAATTTGAAATTATGTAACTGGCATCAAGGGCTTGGGAATAAATGCACCTGACTCCTGGAAAGCTGGAGAGGGAACCACAGAACAATGCCCAGGTCTGAGGGTGAGCATGGGAAAAACACCGGCCCGTTGGGCTGCTTTCAGCCAATGGGCTGCTTTCTAAGGGAGCCGTGCCAGGCAGCGGTGGCAGCGGCTGAGGCCAAGTGAAGCCTGGACCATTGGTACCCACGGTGTCAACCAGAGACAAGGCAGGGCCTGGAGCAAGTGCTGACAGGGGCAGAAGGACCACAGGGCCAAAATGCCTGCTTCCTCATTCTCAAACGAACCAGGGCTGGGCTCCGAAGAATAAATGCCAGAAGCAGACTTTGGAACTGGTGAAGAAATCACCGTGACCATGGATGGCGATTACGGAGCACCTGCTTTGTCCTGGGCCCTTGGTTTATGGCATTTGAGCGCGTAACGTGGATGAAGCCAAGCCCCTCACGGTCCATTCGTGACTGGGACATGCAGTCCGAGACACACAAGACTGGCCGTCAAGGAGCAATCGAAAGTAATTGTTATCCTGGTTTCCCTCTCTCTCGAAGCTAGAGAGCACAGTCACGCTCTGTTAAGAGCACTGTTAAGCTCTCTAAAATCTCCTACCTTTGTTCCACTCAGTATCTCTCTCTCTGAAGTTGCTCCCGAATAAGCCCCTACTCCAAGCTCTCCAAACCCTCTCTTCAACACCGGGTGGATCCTCTGCCCTCTCTGCCTTTCCCCTTTCCTTCCCATCTGTTGTTGCTTCTCTCCACAAGGAATCCTCTGCCCTTTCTGCTGTAAAGTCTCCCTGCCTGTGCTTCTCCAGTTTCCCCCTCACGCATGGCCTCAGGGAACAATCAGACGGAACTGGAAGAGGGGAGGGGGGGATACAAAGATCACAAGACAGAGAGACCGCAAGAGCCTGTGAACACAGGTGGTCGAGCACTTTTAAAGGTGTGTACTGTCTCATCCATCTTCACGATGACCCTCAGAGGTAGGTGATCCCATTAAACACATGAGAAGGCAGAGCTGAAAGGTTCCATAACTTACCAGTAAGTGGAGAAGTCGGGATACAAATCCAGGCAGCTGCAGCCTCAAAGCCCACGGCCTTGACGACTATTTGACACTGCCTTTTCTGCAGAGGAGCTGGACAGCGTAAGGAGCCGTCTAGTTCCTCACTCAGGTAGTTGGGGTTCACAGCTAGAGCTTCATTTCACTTCTCCCTGGATTTAAAAAACCAACAACAAAAGCTGCTGCAGGAGAGGCCCGAGACTAGAGCAGAGTGAGGCAGGCCGTCCCCGCGAGGCAAGCTTAGGTGCGTTCTCCGCACCGAGTCTCTGCCCCTGTTGTCCTCCAGCTTTCTGAATAGCATGTGCAGGGCAGTTGGACACTGGACCATTTCTACATCCCATTTGCTTGTAGAAATCAAGCTCTTAAGGTGGCATCAGGCCCCCTAATCCAGGGCCCAGAAACATCTACAGGTAACTGACATTCTTCATTATGATGACATGACTATAATTTTAAAAATTAATATAGTAATAAATATTGTCTGTTAAAGTGATTTAGACTGGTGGGAGAATGTTAATGCTATATTTTATAAGACGGATCAACGAGGGAACTCATGAACTCATATTAATCATCTATTGTACTTGGGAAAAGGAGGGAGAAAACCCTCAAGTGATTATATCATTTGCCGAGAAACTGATTGGAACGTTTGGGTTTGATAAAATAACTAATTTGAAGATTGGAAAGTAGAACGAAGGGGGAAACAGGCCCCTCTGAGAATAGAGGAGTATTTAGGCTTCCTCGACGTCAAGCCTGGGATGCTCTTAGTTAATGATTTAGTAATGATGCGTCAGCGTAAACGCCCCACGTTTACAGCAAGCGCTCCACACATGAAGATAACGGAAGGTTACAGTGATGAGGTGGGAGACCAAAATCTGTGAGAGCATGAAAAAAAAAGTGGTGGATGAACTTCTGTGCTAAATACACATTCAGAAGAGACAGTCTAAATTTCATATCGTCATATCTGCTTTAAAAGGTTTCATATAATAGTAAAGTGAGGCATAAACAAATAAGTAGATTGGTAAAAATACCAAACTGTAGATCAAGAGTTGAAAGCTGCAAGCTAGGAAAGGGGTTCAAGTGTGAGCTGCTATAAAAAGACTTTTAAGCTACGTGCTACAGTAGCCAAGGAGAGCTGGCTACTACTCTGTTCTTCCTTCCACTTTTCCACTATTTCCTCTTTCTGCAGAGAGAAAGAGACAGAGAATGAGAATATAAATTGTGTTCGTGTGTGTGTGTGTGTGTGTGTGTGTATAAAACTGTGTAACAATGTTATACTGACCTATATTCCCATGGCCACATCCCAGACTTTGTCAATTCTCAAGACAACCTTATCTATAAATCTTCAACTCCAAATAATCCATTCTCAGACTATAATGTCCTATTTTTCCACTTCTTCCTGTGCTTCATTCCCACTAACACTGTTTTCCTACCTCACTGAGGTCTCCCTTCCTAATTCTCCCAGATTATCAGTAGACTTCTGTTTTACTTCCCTTCCAGCCCAGCCCAGACTGCATGGCTGTTCAGATGAATTACAGTCCTATAATATATGTCCTCTGTCCTACATCCTACGCCTAGGTTTTGAATGATGCTGGAGAAAAACTCACAATAACGCTCTTAAAAGATAAACGGAGGCATTTACAAGAGTCTGTTTGAGCAAACATTGATTCAAATCAGGCGGCACCAGATTGAAAATGGTTAGGAGGCTCCACCAACAGGAGCCAGGGGGCGGTTAGGAGGGCTCCACCAACAGGAGCCGGGGGGGGGGTGGTTAGGAGGGCTCCATCAACAGGAGCCGGGGGGGGTTTATAGAGAAAATGTTACTAAAAGTGGGGTCCGGCTGCTTGTCACTCAGAAGCCAATGAAGAGGCAACGTTGGTGGAAAGGAAAGTCTGCTTTATTTTGGATGCTGGTAACCGGATCGGGGGTGGGGGGAGGGGGGACCCCTGTCCAAGGGCCTACTCCCTCCCACACCCCCCTGACAATCAGGGGACAAGAGCTTTTATAGACGGAGAGAGGGGGCTCTGTGCAGAAACAGCACGGTCAGCTCTGACGGTCATCTTGACATTGGTCACGCAGTGGTCTGACCAGAGTCATCTTGATCGTTTAAGTACATTTAGTCTTTAGTTCCAGGGTCGGTTTGTTCCCATTTCTTGGAGGCCAGCTCTTGGAATTGTGGCAGCTTCTGTCATGGCTACAGTCAGGTCATCATGTGGTTAACTTCTCCCACCTGGTGGGGCTTCAGTACCTACAGGACAGCTCACAGGACATGGCTCAGAACAGCATCTATAGCCCTTGAAGAGGAACTAAAGGTCCTTGACTTTGCTTAATGACTAAACTATTTTTATTTAGTCTTGTTGGACTGTTTTCCTTTGTTTCTGCATTTTCTCCCTTCTCTGATTAGACTTATTCTTTGGCTAAAGTGTTTCCACAGACAAAAGGCAGGCTGAGAACATGGGGGGCAAGCACCATAGGGTCCTGCTCCGTTTCAAAGAGGTGGAAGCAAAGCAAGGAAGTGACTTGATTGGCCATAGCTTAAGTAGTTGCCTTATTTGGGAAAGCCTAGCTGGTGATTTGTGATTGGTTGTTTTTAAGTTGTATTTTCTCAGATTCAAGTGCATTGACTCTAGCTGAGGTTTTGCTTGGCTTATGAAGGCTACCAGGGCATTAGAACCACCTCACCTAATGGCCTCCTTGTTTAATTATGTTAACAATGCAAAACTCACACGGCGTGAGCTCCCCTAAAAGGCCCTGTTTCCTTGACTCAGAAGAGAGTAATTCTTTTTATTTATTTTTGGCTGCACTGGGTCTTCATTGCTGTGCGTGGGCTTTCTAGTTGCGGCGAGCGGGGGCTACTCTTCGTTGCGGTGCGCGGGCTTCTCATCACAGTGGCTTCTCTTGTTGCAGAGCATGGGCTCTAGGCACGCCGGCTTCAGTAGTTGTTGCACACGGGCTCAGTAGTTGTGGTCCATGGGCTTAGTTGCTCCTGGACCAGGGTTTGAACGCATGTCTCCTGCATTGGCAGGCAGATTCTTAACCACTGCACCACCAGGGAAGTCCAAGAATGGAGATTTTAAATGGGCATTGAAAAGAACAAGGAAGTGACCTAATTAGAGAGAGACATATTTAGATTGCTGGGCAGTGAGAGGATCCAGTTGGGGCCGGATTTACGATGGGTTCATTTGCCTTGTTGCACACATATTGTCTCCAGCAGGGCTCAGTTAGAGGTGAGGGCACAGGGAAGACAGAGTAGGTTATGGTTTTAATGGATGGATGTCATAAGGAGGCTTAAGAAACCGGTGTAAGGCCAGCAGGTCCGGGGAAGGGCCCAGGGAGCCAGACGGAACCCCCGCCAAGGAGGCTGATGCAACCGACCGGTCTTCCCGCTTCCCGAGGGGCGGAACCAACGGCTCTGAGGCTGATGCAACCGACACCTGACATTGCCACACACCCGAAAGATTACCAAAAGAGGGGGCTGCTTCACACAGCAAGCACCTCCCCTGCGTCCACCCCGATAAATTTTGTTCGCGCCCGCACCCGGGCGCGACTTCTCTGGCCCCTTTCTCTCGGGCCAGTGAACCTCGCCTGGGAGCGTTCCCAAATAAAGCTCATTTAAGCTCTCCTCCGTTTTTGGTGCCGTTCCTTACATTTGGTGCCGAAACGCGGGAGGGGTACCCAGCCCCACAAATTACCGTGGGGCCACCCCTCCCCACCCCCAGGGGACGACTGGGGACCTCTGCTCACCCACCCGATCCGGCAGAAGCGGGGTAAGTCCCTCCTTCGTTCCCCTTGACCCCCGGGGGCCCTACCCACCGGACTCCCTGTCCTTAACCGTGGCCGCGTCAGGGACTCCTCCGTCCTCCCTCCGAGCCTCGGGCGATTGTGGAGACGTCCCAACCGCCTGACTGCTCTCCGATCCGCCGTGACCAGAGATTGAGACCAGAGACGTCTCTCTCTTTCTCTGTTCACCCGGGGACAGACCGGAGGTCATGGGGACTTCAGAATCCAAACCAGATCCTAAGGCACCCCTGGGGTGTCTCCTGGCCCACTTTACAAAACTCGGCTTTTCTCAAGATCGCCGCCGCAGGCGGCTCGTATTCTATTCCACCGAGGCCTGGCCACGGTACCCTCTAGACAATCAATCTAAATGGCCTCCTGAAGGGACTTTCGATTTCAACATGCTCCGCGATTTAGATAACTACTGCCGCAGGACGGGTAAATGGTCCGAGGTCCCCCACGTCCAGGCCTTCTGGTATTTACGCTCCCGCCCTTCCCTCTGCGTCGATTGTTCCACTTCCCAGATCCTTCTTGCCAAACAGACATCTCCTACATCCAAGCCCCTAATTTCCTTTGACGATGACCCCTCTCCACTCGCCGACCCACCCGAATCTCTCGCCTCTCCCCCCTCCAGAGCTCCTCTCCAACCCCCACCCCTACCCTGGACCGGCCCCTCTCCCTCCCGAGCCCACCCCAACACCCCCCACCGCTCCCCCACTCCCCCCGGCAACCTCCCCCTTGGCCCCCCCTTCCCCCGCTTCCTCCCCCTCTGCCTCTCTCTCTTCGCCCCTCTCCTCACCAGTCAGCTCACACACCCGCTCACACCACCACGACTCCCAGGACCCAGACCTTCTCTGTCCCTTAAGAGAGGTGGCCGGAGCGGAAGCATTAGTTAGGGTTCACGTTCCCTTTTCCTTCCAAGATCTCTCTCAAATAGAAAAGCGATTAGGCTCCTTTTCTGCCGACTCCTCCCTCTACATCAAAGAATTTCGCTACCTCTCTCAAGCTTACGATCTAACCTGGCACGACATCTTTGTGATCCTATCTTCCACTCTGACCCCCGACGAGAGGGAACGAATTCAAACTGCTGCCCGAAACCACGCAGATCAGGTCCACCTCACTGATAACTATGCCCGTCGGAGCCACTGCCGTGCCTGGCACCGATCCGGGCTGGAGTTATCAGGACGGCCAAGACGGTCACCGCAAACGCGATCTAATGATCCAATGCCTCTTGGCTGGTATGCAGGCTGCCTCCCACAAGATTGTCAACTTCGGAAAGCTAAAAGAGATAACCCAAGAGCCCAATGAAAATCCAGCCGTTTTTCTCACCCGCCTTACAGAGGCCCTAACTCTCTACACCTGCTTGGACCCTGACACCCCCGCAGGCGCAACGGGCTTGGCCACCCACTTTATCACCCAATCAGCCCCTGATATCAGAAAAAAACTTAAGCGGGCAGAGGACGGCCCCCAGACTCCCATCCGAGACCTGGTAAAAAAGGCCTTTAAAGTCTACAATGCCCGTGAAGATTTGGCAGAGTCCAGCCGACAGGCCCGGATGCACCAAAAGGTGGCCCTCCAAACCCAAGCCCTCGTAACCGCCCCACGGCCAGCCATCTCCCATGGACAACATCCACGGGACCCGCCGAAGGCAGTCCCACCAGGGGCCTGCTTCAAGTGCGGAAAAGAGGGGCACTGGGCTCGCCAATGTCCCAATCCCCGGCCTCCTTCCAAGCCCTGCCCTGGCTGCGGGCTAACAGGCCATTGGAAGAGTGACTGCCCTACGGCCGGCCCTCCCTCGGCGCCTCCACGTGGAGGGCGGACCGACCTGACGGCTCCACCACTCAAACTCCTGGGATTGGCTGACGACTGACAACACCCAGACTCGAAGACCCCCATCACCCTCGCCGAGCCCAGGGTAATGCTACAGGTAGCGGGTAAGTCCATCTCATTCCTGGTGGACACGGGGGCTACCTATTTGGTCTTGCCTACATATTCTGGGCCAGTTTTTCCTTCCCAGATCTCGGTTATGGGCATCGATGGTAAGCCGTCCTTCCCGCTCCAGACCGGCCCCCTCTCATGTTACATTGAGAGGCTCCCTTTCACTCATTCTTTCTTAGTCATACCATCCTGCCCGGTTCCTCTGCTAGGTCGTGATGTTCTCTTCCAATTAGGGGCTTCTCTCCAACTTGCCAGGCTCGATCCTAAGGCCTCCTCCTCTCAACTCCTGCTCCCCCTCCTCAGTCTGGCAGTGGAACCCTCTCCCTCCTCTCTTCCTCCTCCCATCTCCCCCAACCGTATAGACCCCCAGGTCTGGGATAGATCAAAACCCATAATAGCGACACACCACCCCACGTCCTAATCCATCTAAAAGACGCCTCTAAGTTTCCATCCAGGCCCCAATTCCCCATCTCTGAGACTCATCTAAGGGGCTTGCAACCTATTATCACCAGACTCTTAGACCAGGGGCTCCTCGTCCCCACGGACTCTCCCTGCAACACCCCCATCCTGCCTGTCCGCAAGGCCTCAGGAGATTACCGCCTGGTCCAGGACCTTCGACTGATCAATGAGGTGATAATTCCCCTCCACCCAGTTGTGCTTCCCGCCAGCTCACTGGACGGTTCTTCCCCAGGGCTTCCGCGACAGCCCCCACCTCTTTGGCCAGGCTCTGGCACGGGACCTCGCTTCCTGCCCTCTCACCCCCAGTATAGTCCTCCAATACGTGGATGACCTCCTCCTCTGTAGCCCATCTCTCAGCCTCTCAAAACAACACACTCCTGACCTCCTCAATTATCTCGGCTCTCGCGGCTATCGGGTCTCTCCAGCCCAGGCCCAACTGTCTATACCCTCAGTAACCTACCTGGGAATCCACCTTACCCCCACAACAAAGAGCCTGACAGCTGACTGCACCCAGGCCATCCGCGACCTCCAACCTCCAGAGACAGCTGACCAGATTCTCTCCTTTCTGGGCCTAATAGGATTTTTCCGACACTGGATCCCTAACTTTGCTCTTCTTGCTAAGCCCCTATATTTAGCTGCTAAAGAAACCCCCCAAGGACCCCTTACCTCTCCCTCCACTGTTCGATGGGCCTTTCTCACCCTCAGAGACACCCTGATATCCTCCCCTCCCCTGTCTCTGCCTAACCCAGACCGTCCTTTCCACCTCTTTGTAGATGAACGGATCGGAATAGCTACTGGACTCCTTGCCCAACCCGTAGGGCCTTCCTATCGCCCCGTGGCTTACCTCTCCAAACAACTTGACCCAACCATTCAGGGACGGCAACCATGCCTCCGAGCTTTGGCAGCAGTAGCCGAGCTGACCAAACAAACACTCAAACTGACCCTGGCCCGCCCGCTGACGGTATTCTCCTCCCACCGACTGGCCGACCTCGTCGGCCATAAGTCTCTCTCTCTCGGGCCCCTCCCGCATCCAGGAATTCCACCTGCTGTTCATTGAAAACCCTGCTATCTCCCTCGACCTCTCCCCCCCGCCTAAACCCGGCCTCCCTCTTGCCTATCTCTGACACCGGGACCTCCCCTTCTCACTCCTGCCCCCAAGTTGTAGAGGCCCTCAGCCCGCCGAGGGAGGGACTCTTTGATACTTCACTGTTAAACCCGGACCGCACCCTCTTCATAGATGGCAGCTCAGCCCTCGGCCCCGACGGACGCTGCCGGGCGGCCTATGCGGTAGTAACCATCTCAACCATTATCAAGGCCAACCGCCTCCCACAAGGGACAACCTCTCAAAGGGCTGAAATGATCGCACTCATGCGGGCCCTTGACCTCTCTAAGGGCCAAATGGTCAATATCTATACAGATTCTAAATACGCCTTCCTGATTGCACACAGCCATTCAGCTCTTCGGAGGGAGTGCGGATTTTTGACCACCAAGGGCTCCCCGGTGGTCAACACCTCCCTCATCACAAAACTCCTGGAGGCCCTCCAGCTGCCCGAGGAGGTGGCAATCATCCACTGCAGGGGCCACCAGCCTCCCTCTAACCCAACAGCACAAAGTAACTCCAAGGCCGGCTCCGCGGCCCGCGAGCTCGCCAAAGAGGCCCCTCCAGCTCCGATCTTGTTCCTCACCACCTCAATCCGACCCGCATACGACCCCCACGAAGAGACAGCCCTACTATCCAAAGGGGGCCACCAGGCCGAAAAAGGATGGATTTTTATGGACAACAAAGTTGCCCTCCCTTCAGCCCAAGTGGCCAGCCTCCTAGCAGACATCAACAAGTCCCTACACATTGGCCCGAAGGCGATGTTCCATTTCCTAGATCCCCTCTTTTACATGCCTGGACTCAGAGATGCCATCTCAAAAACTCACGTGGCTTGCCAGACTTGCGCGTCCGTCTCTCCACAAGGAGGCCTACGGCCCCGAATCCCTGCTCACCAGATGCGCGGACACCAACCTGGCAAGGACTGGCAGACTGACTTCACCCACATGCCCCCCTGTAAACGCTTCCGGTATTTGCTCACTCTCGTTGACACCTTTTCAGGTTGGATCGAGGCCTTCCCAACGGCCCAAGAAACGGCAGACACGGTCGCCACCATCCTTCTCCAACATATCATCCCCCGGTTTGGCCTGCCGATCTCCATCCAGTCGGACAACGGACCCGCCTTCGTCTCTCAGGTGGTTCCTCCGCAGTCGCATACAAGAAGTCTCTCGGGTGGCGGTGAATCAGATGCTCCTCCACCCATATACCTTACTACCCACAGAACCCCCCGCTGCCGCCCTCCCCTAACCTCCGGACCGCTGGCCGCCCGACTCCCTTCCGGCGCCCCTGTACAGCAGGAAGTAGCCAGAGACCAAATGTCGCCCCATTACACCAAAGAAGTCGGGATGTAAGGCCAGCAGGTCCGGGGAAGGGCCCAGGGAGCCAGACGGAACCCCCGCCAAGGAGGCTGATACAACCGACCGGTCTTCCCGCTTCCCGAGGGGCGGAACCAATGGCTCTGAGGCTGATGCAACTGACACCCAACATAGCCACAACACCCGAAAGATTACCAAAAAAGGGGGCTGCTTCACACAGCAAGTGCCTCCCCTGCGTCCACCCCTATAAATTTTGTTCGCGCCTGCACCCGGGCGCGACTTCTCTGGCCCCTTTCTCTCGGGCCAGTGAACCTCGCCTGGGAGCGTTCCCAAATAAAGCTTGTTTAAGCTCTCCTCCGTTTTTGGTGCCGTTCCTTACAACTGGTAAGAGAATGAATGAAAAGATGGGCTGTAGAATCTAAACTGGTTATGGAGGAAGTGAAGACAGGAGATGGTTTAAGGAAAAGTACACAGGCCAGTGGACTAGAGGTCGTGATGAGAACAAACAAGTAAGTTCAGTGGCCAAGTCAGAAGAGCAGTAATTGTTATCAGAGAGTCTGGAGGTTGGACTGTTGAGAGTGATGAAAAATAAGAACCAGGGTGTGACCCTGGAAGTAGGGCTAAAGTGTGGTGCAAATCATTGACATGAGGAGGTCAAGAAACGGAGAGGCCAGACACCCTTCAACACCCCAGTGTGATCAAGGTCTCCTCTTGTACAACCTCCTAAACGTTTCACGTTTTGCGTTCTTATTTAAGTCATCAGTCTACCTGGAAGGGATGTTTATGTATGAGATTACCATTTTCATTTTCTTCTCTTTGGATAACCAGCTGTCCTTGGGCCATCTGTTGAATAGTTTAGTCCCTAAATATCCCTTGAACTCATTCCTTCCATGCTGTTCCCGATTCTGCTTTACTCAGTTCTTGTCACCTCTGTTCTGATGTGTTGCAGTTCCCACCAGTCCCCTCTCTCCACAGTCCTTATTCTATTAAGTTGCCATAAAATTTATCTTTCTAAAATACAAATATGACCATGTCACTCTCCTGATTAAAGTGCTTCAACAACTTCCTTTTCTTACTTGCAGAATAAAAGCCAAACTCCTAAGCCTGCCATATTTAAGATGTTTCACAATATTTTTCTTTACAATATTTCTTTCCTTATCAAGACATCCTCATTCTATGACATTATCCACATTTGTACTCAAAGGCTACTGTATGAAAAATGTTCAATTCAAATTACATTTTAAATCTTTCATCAGAACTATTAGTTAGAATTATAATTGATAGATTTAAAAAGTTCTAATTTATTTGATATTTATTTGGCATCTACCATGTATCAGGCACTGTATGATTTTATAAGATTCTTCCAGAGTTTACAGTCTAAACTAGGACAAAAAGCATTAATACAAGTCTGTGAAAAAGGGAAGAATACAAGTATAGCAACAGACATTTGAGTAAACAACTATGAGAGTTCTGATGAGGGAGAAATGGCATTTTGTTTGACAGAAATCAGTGGAGGCTTTGTAGAAAAGTTAGCTGGGTCATGAAAGGTGGATAACAGAGTCAGAGAAGGAGATGGGAGGGCATTTTAGGTAGAGTAATGGCACCAATCAAGGCAAAAGAAGTGGGGAAGCGTGACCTTGGACTACAGGATGGAACAGGAGAAAGATGAATGGCTAGAAAGGTAAACTGAGGCCAAAGCACAGAAATCCTTCAAGGACAGGTTAAGAGACTGGGCTCGAGTTAGCTGGCATTGGGAGTCAATGAAAGTCTCTGTTGAGGGACTGATGTAATGAGGTTGTGACACGATGGGGGAGCCTGGAATGCAGAGAGATTAAGCCCCGGAGGATGCACCAGCAGTCTAGGCATGATACGCCTGCTGGCTTGTCTCCGGAGGTGGAAGAGCCACAAAGGATGCAAGAGAAATTTCAAAGCAGAAATTTCGAGCAGTTAGATGACCAAAGAAAGGAGGTAGAAGCAGGTCTAGCTCAGCTCCATTAAGTAAAAAGGTAGAATTTCATGGGAAATTCCTGCATCTGATTAAGTACCATTTATATTTGCATTTGCCACAGTGGAATTTCTCGGCCTTTTTTTTTGGTGACTTAAAAAGCATTTCATATTTAACATCATTCTAACAGTCTAACTTTACCTGTTTAGATTAATGGTTTTATTCTTATTTCCCTTCTCCCCCTGCTCCTCCGTGTGTGGCAGCTCCTACTGCGTATGGTGGGGTCACCCGACCAGGACCTCCAGGAAGCCGCAGCTGGCTGTATATCCAACATTCGCAGGTTGGCTCTTGCTACAGAAAAGGCGAGATACAATTGAACGGACATTATAGCTACCAAGTGTTACACGACACAGGCCATGTCACTCCCAGGGCCAGGAGGCCTCAACTGGGAAACATTTCATAGCAAATCCTTTACAAACAGATGTCTGAAAACACAGGAATTTAGAAATGCAAAGGATGCTGTTCATCCAAAAATTGTATGGGTGTTTTTGTTCTATTTTAGGGATACGCCATGTAATGACATGTAAAAGCCAATATATTTGTGATAATTTTCCAGGAATTTGAGAATATATGTATACAGCTTGTGTGTGTGTATATCTATATCTATATATAGATATATCGGCGATGCTTTTGTATTTGTGGTGATTTTAATAAAGATATGACCTTCCCGTTGTGCATTTTTTAGAGTCATTCATGAATGTCTTTAGAATTCCCTTTCTGTTAAACCAATCTAACTGTCTTGACACTATGGTTTTGTTTGTTTGATCGCCTGCAACCCACGGGAGAGCTCTGAGGAGATGTGCTGATTTCACAAACTGTTATGGAATAGAATTCAGAGTTAAGCAGCTGGGCTGAGAGAGAGAGCATCCCGAGGTCATTCCAAGTTTCTCCGAAAACTATCAAACATCTGAGAAGACAACGTATAACTGTCACTGTACCAGATAATGCAAATCACAAAAACAAGCAATGAGTGAGATTTTCACTTTTGGATTTCCAAAGTATAAACAATTAGATGTTTTATTTCCCTCACAGGATTCACCAACACTTTTACTGAAAGAATTAGTTTATGCTGATTTAAGGATAATATTACTTCACAGAAAATTGCTTTGAATTTCTGAACTTGTTTTCAGCACAAACAATACTTCTTAAAAAGTGGCTACAAAGGATGAATGGCACTTTATCAGGTTATAGAAACATTAGAAGCCACTTAAAAGAATCACATATGTAACCCTGGTGTGCTGCAATGTTTGGGAACTAACCGTCCCCAGCGTCTAAAGCTAGCTAGGAAAACAGCTTTTTATGTGTCCACTCAGGAGACCGACCATCTCACTTAATGCTTTAGAGAGCAGGCAAGGTTTTATTGAAAAACATTAAGTACTGGGTACGTTCTTCATAATTTGGAGAAGATCATAAACTTAATTGAATTAAATGTAAATAATCTGTATGAAATGAAAAACCTGTACAGGATGAAAATTATACCAGTGATAGATTCTCCAATAAAAAGGTAAGGCATTTCTGATGTTTTCTGGTGTTTTGCAAAACACCAATTCATCTTCACTGCTTTTCAAAGGAGGTTATAAAAGAGGATAATAGAAACGAGGAAATGGTATCAATGCTAACAAAGAATAGAATTTAAATAATAGTGTAAATCCTTTAGCTTTCAACAGTAGTTATTTCTCATGTTAAAGTCACTGGTTGGCTGTGTTCTACTAACATTAAAAACATCTAGAAATCATGGATCATGACAGCTATAGAAAATTAATAAGTGTATTATTGTTACACTATTATTAAAGGAAGCTTTCACCGTCATCTTAAGATTTTTAAATATTCTTGGAATTAGTGGGTCCCGAAAGTGGAGGGAAGCAGCAGCACAAAGAACCGGAGGAACGGTTGAGAAGGATGTTCCTTTACCACATGCGAGCTTGGGGCTCTTGTCTGCATGATCACTAAATGCATAAAAGAAGGGCAAAGTACCATTTTAAAGGAAACTAAGCTTGTGGAAACAGATACAGTAAGCTAACATGAAAATCATCTTGTGTATTTCTAAGAATTCTTTCTTTTAATTCTTGAGTACCAGGAATGCAGTAGCTTTAAAGTAAACAAAAGAGAACCTGAATTTCAAGGTCAATTTTTGGCTGTGTGTGTGTGCGTGCGAAATGGCGTAACAGAAAATTCCGACCTTACTAGAGAAATGTCAAAGGCAGTGAGTGTAAGCACCCAGAGATGTCAGAGAGCAAACATGCCGAGGAGCACACTATTTCTTTGCTACTCCATGCAAAGAGACCAACTTTTCTCTCTCCATGGGACAGCACTTACTTTTTTTTTTGCCGTAGTTTTTGTATAAGATGCTTTGTTTTATAGTTGTTTTCTGCTTTAAAGCTGACAACATTAATTCTAAGTTTTCAGCGACAAAGTTCTTTTTTAGGTTTTATTCTTCCCCAGGACATCCTGGGAATCCAATATGTTCCTCATGATAGCTGGCTATTTCAGTCTGAAAGGAGTTTAAGGTGGAAGGAATTTTAAACAGATACTCTTTGATCTTCTACTGTCTTTAGCTTGGAAAGTTTCCTTTTAGAAATCCTGGTCACCATCATTCTGCTGTTTGTAGTCACTATCATTTTGCCTCTCAGGATGACTTGTGTGAAAATAGTTTTTTTTAAAACTTCTCTAGGTTCTGAAAGTGAGTGGAAGGTTAGACGTCTTAGGGAATGACATTGCAAATCCTATTACTTTGATAGATTTTGGAATTACCACTATGTATCTCTAAGGCATTTGCATGGACCTGAAAGTCAATGGTTCAAACTATTTGGAAAATTTATTTCCACTTAGGAAAATGAGAAATTCAGTTGTTGATAAACAGACAGCCATCTAACAAGATTAGGTTAAAAATAATAAAGTTCACAGTCCAAATAATTGAAGGTGTGTAATCACATTCCATAAAAGACAAGAATGGAATAGGCTATATCCATTCTTATAATTCAGTGAAAACAGTAAGGACACCCACTTATTTAAGAACCTCACTGCCTCAAATGCATTAAATGCCCAAAAAACACCTATGTTCCTCCTGTACTTAAGTGTAAAAAGTGGGATTCTCTTCCTCAGTGAGAAAGGAGTAGAAAGAGAACAACATTTTATATGACGCTACCTAATGCTGTCACTGTATTAGGTACTTCCTACTTGTGATCTCATTTAAAATACAGGAGAATTGGTAAAACCAGCTAATCTCGTATCATACTAGGGTCTATCTACGTGGGCATGGTTATTCTGCAAGGACAATTTGGCAACGCACACCAGAAGCTTTTTAATTTTTTGTGCCCTTTGGATTATGCCCAAGGGTTTATGTACAAGGGTGTTCACCACATCATTATTTATAATGGTAAAAATGTTAGGGAAAAAATTGGTTAATTTAATTACGGTGCAACCTCACCATGAAAACATGTTGTAGAATAATAGTTAATGACATAGAAAGCTTTTTGCAAGACATTGTTAAATTGGAAAGCAGGTTCTGAAACAATGTATACAGTGTGATCACATTTTTAAAATTATATACATGTAGCTAGTCACAATGAAAGAAGATGCGACTTATACACACCATGCTGTGATTAGTCAAAGAAGTGATTATTTCTGAATGGTGGAGTAAGAATGATTTTTGTTGTCTCTTTTGCTCATCTGTGTTTTCTAAACTATTTTACAATAAACATGAATTACCTTTTTTTTTAATAAAAACACTCCCAGTGAATTTTACTTTTTTATTCTTTGGAAACTTCTAAGGCAGACGTTCTTCCTCATACTAACTTTAAAAGAGAGATCCTCAGTTTACAAATGGGAGACACGACCCATACATAAATTTTTTTTTTGACAAAAGAATGGTCGCTTCAACATCTAAAACACTATAATATACTTTAACCTACAAAATGCACATCTGTAATACCTTCCAACTAAAACTAATAGTACAGTATACCTGAAGCGTGCTGAAATGGCCCGTAAGTAAATTCTGGAAATTTTCTTTTGTCTAAGCAGCTGCATTCTATTCCAAGAGCACCAAAAGCAGACAAATGAAATCACTCAAAGTCACTGACAGATTGCTTTTCACACACTGTTGTTTTGAAAAGAATGATTTTGATCCATTCATTTGTTTATTGTTGTAGATGCCTAAGACAAACAATATAGGGATTTACTGTTCCTTTATATATTTTGCCTGAATTCGTCTAATAGAAATACACTTCCAACCAATAAATAAATATAGTACAGTTTCACAGACTTCTGTTCTCCTTTAAAGCATCGTGTTTTTCTCCTTTGTGCTCTTTATTTTTCTGCTCTGTTACATTAATTTCCCCTCATTCCAGCAATTGTTTTCCTTCTTTTTTTCCTCCATTTTACTTTCCGTGTCTCCAGCTTCTGCTCCCATTTTCTCTGATAAATGGTTGTTACACTTTCTGGCTCTTAAAATGCCTTATGCTTTCATTTCCATAAATGCAAGATGTTAAGTTAATATTTCAATGTTTCTGATGCACAGCTCTCATGGCTGACTTGAAATCATGTAACAGATGGAATCCTTATACTCCCAATCCATTTTTTTCAAAATTTCAAGTAAAAGTAATTATTCTTTATTTGCATCTATCAAGACAAAAGGGAGCTTTTCTTTTGCCAGTTCATGCCACCCTGATTCATTAGTTGATAAAAGACATCCTTTGCAGAGTACATAATTGGCCCATGATGTTTGGAGTTAAGACTTGTCATTTCAGTTTAGATTTATGTCCTAATTTATTTTCATGATTGAAAGGTATATTAGTGTATACCAGCATGGTTCATACATATTCAGAATCTACAGCTGGTTAGCTTGCTCATAAAGAAAGACTGTATATCAAAAGCGAGTTCAGACAAGACAGTGTGGATAGTTAAATGCAAATCCTATTTCATTATTGGAAGAAAACTGACCTTTGTCAATAGATTAGTTACATTATCAGTTACAAACCTAAATCCACAATGGTAAGGCAAGTAATGTAAATAAGTGAAAAGAGCTGGATTAAAAATAATAATAATGCTGAGACAATTGCCAATTGACCTTTATCCTCCATGTCTGGGAGACAGAAGGGAGTGGTGGAGACTGTGGAGAAGTGGAGAGTGCAGACAAATTACTACTCATCTCTAGCTAACTGTAGCCAGATCTTATCATTTTTCAAGAGAAATTCAGATTTTTATAGGCAATCACCCAAATTTTAAGTATTGGCAATTTCATTGCCATAGCAGAATACAACAGACTGGGTGGCTTAAACAACACACAGTGCTAGAGGCTGGAAGTCTAAGACCAAGGGGCTGACAGGTTGGTTTATGATGAGACCTCTTTCCTGGCTTGCAGACAGACACCTTCTTGCCGTGTGCTCACAAAGAGATTTATCTCTGGTGTCTTTTCCTCCTACAAGGACACTAGTCCTATGGAATCAGGGCCCCACCCTTATACGTCATTTAATTTTACTTATCTCTTTCATAGGCCTATCTATCTCCAAATATTGTCACATTGAGGGTTAGGGCTTCAACATATGAATTTGGGGGTGGGGGATGCAGTCCATAACAGTAACCATGCAGAAAAATCAAAAGGACCCTGTGAGCCAGATATGGCCTTCAGCTCATCAGTCTGCAATGTCATCACCTTCATCTATTAGAATGAGAGTTTAAGTCCTGACATTAACATCCCTAAAGATGCCTGGAGCTAATCAATAGAAAAGCAAGGAAAATAATTTATGAAAAAGAGCACATGTCAAAACCACCTTGGTTCACGTAGACTCATATTATGATGTCAGCACTACAAAATGCAGTGCTGGACAGGCTGACTTCCTCAAGCCGACTGAAGCCTGGAAAACCACTCCCTGCCCTCTATCAGGCGAGATCAAAGCTGCTCAGGACAGAGGCCTATTCTCTTCCAAAGGTTCTCCAGGTATTTGCTTCCCATTCCCCCTCAGACAGATTGGACTAACCAGCTTATGAAGATAAAAAGAGCCTTGATATGGAGGTTCCTTAAAAAACTACAAATAGAACTACCATATGACCCAGCAATCCCCCTACTGGGTATATATATATCCTGAGAAAACCATAATTCAAAAAGAGTCATGTACCAAAATGTTCATTGCAGCACTATTTACAATAGCCAGAACATGGAAGCAACCTAAGTGCCCATCATCGGATGAATGGATAAAGAAGATGTGGCACATATATACAATGGAATATTACTCAGCTATAAAAAGAAACGAAATTGAGCTATTTGTAATGAGGTGGATAGACCTAGAGTCTGTCATACAGAGTGAAGTAAGTCAGAAAGAGAAAGACAAATACCATATACTAACACATATGTATGGAATTTAAGAAAAAAAAATGTCATGAAGAACCTAGGGGTAAGACAGAAATAAAGACACAGACCTACTAGGGAATGGACTTGAGGATATGGGGAGGGCGAAGGGTAAGCTGGGACAAAGTGAGAGAGTGGCATGGACATATATACACTACCAAACGTAAGGTAGATAGCTAGTGGGAAGCAGCCGCATAGCACAGGGAAATCAGCTCGGTGCTTTGTGACCGCCTGGAGGGGTGGGATAGGGGGAGTGGGAGGGAGGGAGACGCAAGAGGGAGGAGATGTGGGAACATATGTATATGTATGGCTGATTCACTTCGTTATAAAGCAGAAACTATTGTAAAGCAATTATACTCCAATAAAAAAAAAAAAAAAAAAAGAGCCTTGAGGGCTTCCCTGCTGGCACAGTGGTTGAGAGCCCGCCTGCCGATGCAGAGAACATGGGTTTGTGCCCCTGTCCGGGAAGATCCCACATGCCGCAGAGCGGCTGGGCCCGTGAGCCATGGCCGCTGAGCCTGCACGTCTGGAGCCTGTGCTCCGCAACGGGAGAGGCCACAGCAGTGAGAGGCCCGCGTACTGCAAAAAAAAAAAAAAAAGACCCTTGAGAAATACTTTGAGGAATCCAGCTTAATCCCACAGGCCAGTGTTCCCCAGGCCTCCTGCATGATGCTAGTCTGGGGTAGCCGTTGAAATGCAAAGTCTCGGTCCTGCCCCCATCCTACTGATTCAGAATCTCTGGGAAACCCGGAATCTGCAAACTTCCCAGATGTAGTTACTGGATTTGGGGCATGGCAAAAAAATGTATACAAGGGTTTTCTAAAAGTTAATCTGGTAGGGGTACAATGAATAGAATACAGAGAGGAAATGAGAACATTGAACAGTTTGTTGTACTGGGCCTGCTATAAAGTAGACGGCTAAGACTAGGGAATAGGAATAGAAAGGTATCAGAACTGACAAAGTCTTAGAAGTTGGTCTCTTATACCTTAGAGAAGGAGCCCACAGTCATGAAACGAACTCTACCTCTATGAGGTTATACCATGAACTACCCCACATACCTCTAGAGCAGAAATATAGGACGAGCCACTGTGTAATTTAAAATTTTCTGCTCGACATCACTAACCATCAGGGAAGCGCAAATCAAAACCACAATGAGATTATCATCTCAGAGCCATCAGAATAGCTATCAACAAAAAGACAAGAAATAACAAGTGTTGGCAAGGATATAGAGAAAAGGGAACCCTCTTGCAATGTTGGTGGGAATGTAAATTGGGGCAGCCGCCATGCAAAACAGTATGGAGGTTCCTCAAAAAATTAAAAATAGAACTGCCATATGATCCAGCAATTCCACTTCTGTTTATCTGAAGAAAATTAAAATGCTAATTTGCAAAGATATATGCATCCCGTTGTTCACTGCAGCATTATTTACAATAGCCAAGATATGTAAACAACCTAAGTGTCCATCAATTGATGGATGGGTAAAGAAAATGTGCCATCTACCAAACGTAAGGTAGATAGCTGGTGGGAGGCGGCCGCATAGCACAGGGAGATCAACTCGGTGCTTTGTGACCACCCGGAGGGGTGGGATAGGGGGAGTGGAGGGAGGGAGACGCAAGAGGGAGGAGATGTGGGAACATATGTACATGTATGGCTGATTCACTTTGTTGTGAAGCAGAAACTAACACACCATTGTAAAGCAATTATACCCCAATAAAGATGTTAAAAAAAAGAATCTGAAAAAGAATATATCTATAACTGAATCACTTTGCTGTACACTTGAAACTAACACAACATTGTAAATTAACTATACTTCAATAAAAAATAAATAAATAAAAATAAAAGAAAAAAAAAGAAAATGTGCCGTAAATACATACAATGGAATGTTATTCAGCCATACTAAAGAATGAAGTATTGCCACTTGTTACAATATGGATGGGCCTTGAGAGCAGTACACTAAGTGTACTCAGACAGAAAGACAAATACATGATCCCTATATGTGGAATCTAACCCAAAAACCCCCACAAAACTGAACTTACAGACACAGAGGACAGTTCAGTGGTTGCCAGAGGTGGGGCTGTGGGGTGCTGTTATAAAATAAATAAGTCATCAGGATGTAGTGTACAGCAAGGTGACTATAGTTCATCACGCTGTACTGCATATTTGAAAGGTACTAAGAGAGTAGATCTTAAAAGTTCTCATCACAAGAAGAAAAATTTTTGTAACTATGTGTGGTGACAGATGTTAAGTAGACTTGCTGTGGTGATCATTTCACAATATACACAAATATTGAGTCATTATGTCGTATACCTGAAACTAATATAAGGTTATATGTCAGTTGTACCTCAATAAAGTACATACATTGCATACATATATAAAATAAAATTTTCTAGTAGCTGTAGTAAAAAAAAAAGTAAAAATAAAACAGGTGAAATTAATTTTAATATGCTTAATTTAACCAAATGTATCCCAAATATTATCATTTAAACATTTAATGAATAAAAATTACTAATGAAATATATTACATTGTTTTTCACTAAATCTTTGAGGTTGGTGTGTATTTTACAGTTATAGCACAGTTCAATTCAGGCTAGCCACATTTATGTGGCCACTGGGTACCATGTTGGTATGTCTTAGTCTTATACACTTGGCTAGGTTAAGGGGTTTCTTTTACCAATACTGTTTCAATTTATGTGAGTTTTCACTATTTCTCTGGATTATGCCGGATCATCAGGCATCGTGTCTTAGTGCTTTTTCTCCTTCTGACAGACCTCTCAGAGTCATGCTATTTCTGTTGGCGTGATGCCTTTTTAAATTCAAATTGATACGAATTTCAAAGGCAATTCATCTAGAAGACCACAGTCAACATTATATTTTGTGTACGGTTATTTTTAGTTATTTTTATTGTGGTAAAATATACACAACATAAAGTTTACCAACTGTTTTTTAAATTGTACAGTGCAACAGCATTAAGTGCATTCACACCGTTGTGTAACCATCACCGCCATCCGCCTCCAGAACGCTTTCATCGTCCCAAACTGAAGCTTTGCACCCTTTAAACACCAGCTCCTAACCTCCCCTCCTCCAGCCCCTGGAAACCACTTTCTGTCTCTATAAATCTGACCTCCCTAGCTACCTCATGTAAGTGGACTCATACAATATTTGTCTTTTTGTGTCTGGTTTTTTTCATTCAGCACATTGTCTTCAAGGTTTATCCATGCTGTAGTGTATGTCAGAATTTCCTTCCATTTTACAGGGCAATAATATCTCATTCTGTGCACATACAACATTTTGTTTATCCATCCATCCACTGGTGGTCGCTTGGGTAGTTTCCATCACTTGGCTATTGTGAATAATGCTGACATAAGCATGAGTGCACAAACATCTGTTCAAGTCCTTGCTTTCAATTCTCTTGGGTATACACCCAGGAGTGGAATAGCTGGATTGGATAAAATTATTTTTAAAGCCTAACTAGTCAAACTTATAATAAGAAAAGGTGGTTCGGGGCATCCTTACCAGCAGAGTCAGTGGACTTGAGATACACTCCACAGCGTCTCTAGCAGGGACTCTATTTTGTAAGCATCCCAACAGTTTCACAGTCACTGACTCATGGACAAAGAATCCTCTCAAGTTACCTCAGTCAGTTCAGTATATTTTTAATTCTGAATGAGCCAAGTTCTCCCAGTGTGTGATTCAGTGGGTGCAAATTAGGCATTTAAGAAGATATAGTCATACTTTTGGAAAAACAGTAAGGTCTCCTAACGGTACCACTAAATCTACCAAAATGGCCTAAAAAATGAACCCAACTCTCAAAAGTTCCACTGTGCAGTGTTTACGTTGTGCTAAAAGGCAAATGTGAGTTTTCTGCAACTCCCATGTACAATTCAGCACTTTTAGAGAGAAAAAGAGGCTGAAGGGCTCTGAAAAGTTTGTGCTGGGGCTGTGAGAAATATTTCTAGGCTGGGAGCTGCCCTGAGAATCTGCTCAGTTTGCACTGCGGATGTGGTCCGGGCACGTAAAGATGGCGAGCGTGGTCCCTGACAGCTTGCAAATGCGTCCCCTCCGCTGCAGAAAAACGCTGGCCCCAACCAACCCGCGTCCTGCTGGAACCTTGAGGACACATGGGGGGGATGTCACGGTTGGCCCCCGGTTTTGCTTTGAAGGGAATGTGTTGCTTTTTTCAGCTCTGATGGTCCTTCCTAATCGGCACTCGCAGGTGTAAAACGTTAAGGGAGCACCTTAATTATTTTGTCCCGTTTGAAGCAACAGACAGCTGCTGACGCTGATTTAAAACAGAAAACAAGCGACCCCACTGTAATCTCCGAGGTTAGTTTATTTGGATTATTCTCTGAAACTGAACTGACCATGAGCTCCGACAACAGAGGTGAAGGCGTGGAGGGAAGGCGGGTCTTCCTTCCCGCCTGGAGCGTCGTGACTCTGGAGACACGTGTGCCCCTCGGACTCGGGCAGACGCTGCACGGGGCCCAGGGGTGCTCGGTGCGCTCCCGTGCGCCCACTCTGGCTGTGTGGCCCTTTCACCCGCGAGGGTAACGATGTGAGCGCCTTTCTCAGGAAGGGTATTTACTCACGCCCTCTGGGCGGAGCACTGACGTTTCAGAGGAAGGCTGAAAGAATTCCTTAGGAGCTTTAGACAACCCTCGATTCTTTTTTCTGTTTTTAAAATAGCTTTACTGAGGTTTGATTGATACACAAAGAACTACACGCTTTTAACATGCGCGACTTGAGGATTCTGGTCATGCCAACAGCAGTCTCGCGAGCACCACAGTCCAGGCAGGAGAAGCACCAACGCCTCCCAGAGTAGATGCACACGCAGGGCCGACTCACTTTGTTGCAGAGCAGAAACTAAGACACCATTGTCCAGCAGCTAGGCTCCAGCAAAGGTGTTAAGGCATAAAACCAAAAGCGCCTCGCGGAGTCTGCCTGTCGCGCGTGCGTGTGCGTGTGTGTGCGCGTGCGTGTGCGTGTGTGTGATGGCAGCGGACGGGCACTTGCCCTGAGCGCGTCTGAAGCGCACGGTGCTGGGACCGCGGGACCGCGCGCGGCCCATCTCAGCACTTGGTCCTGCGGCGGAACTCGGACCCCAGTCCCCGACAGCCCCTGCCGTGCGCTCTGCTTCTGCGACCCCGCCCGCTTTCGTAGCCTCACGGAAGCGGGATCGGGCCGCGTTCGGCCTTCGGGACTAGTTCATTTCGCCGAGCATCGCGTCCCCCGGGAGAAAGCCCTCCATCCGCTGTCGCCCCGTCAGCTGCAGGCCGGCCTCCTCACGGACGACCTCCGCGCCCTCGTGTCGGCCCGCTCAGTCCTCCTCCACGTATACTCTGCTGGGACTTCGCTCAAAAAAGCCGCCGGCGCTGACTCAGACGTGCAAAAGCGTGCGTAGCTTCAAGTTTTACCCGCCTCCCCCGACGGCGGCCGGACGTGACCTTGCCAGCTCGGGGGGGGGCCCCGGGTCTCCCGGGTGAAAACAGCCCCTCTGGCTGGGCGGCGGCCATCTTCTCACAGCGCACATTTATAGGAGGTCGTCGCGCTGCACGCCTTAAAGAGATGCGATTGTTGCCCATCACACGTCAGTAAAGCAGAAAAAAGACTTTTAAAGGACCGAGTAGCGTAAAACGGCGCCTCGGTGCGAACGCCGCATCCTTCAGGCTGTCCCCGCCCCGGTCCCGGGCGCCAGGGCCCCTGCAGGCGGCGCGACGCCCGCCCGGCCCGGCGTCCGGGCCCCCAGCGAGGCGGCTGCCCCGGGCGGAGCGGCGGGGGGCGCAGCCGGGAGGGGCCCCCGCGCGATGCCCGGCCCCGCGTGCGTCCCACCCCGCCAGCCTCCGGGCCCGGCCCAGCGCTGCCTCCCCCGCACCCCGGGGCCGCGGCGGGGGACTCGGGGGCCGCCCGGGCTCCGGCCGCCGAGCCGCACCTGCTGCTGGGCGGGCTCCGGACCCCGCCCGGCCCTCTACCGGCTTCTTAGGTCCCACAGGCTCCCAAGTAGGCCCAGCATTTGGGGCGCCTCTTTCCCGCCTCTGCCCGGCGCTCAGTCCTCCCAGAACAAAGGCGCTTACTCTCCCCTGTGTGGCTGGCACTTCTGGACACATGTTCGCCTTCGTCCTCCCTGAAGCCAAGCCTCCAAGCTTGTGATGTAGGAAGTCTGCTGCGAAAGGTCTGAGAAAACACCCTACTCCTGCTTGAAAGTCTGATTTCTTGAGACTACGATGCGCCTACCGACTTTATATTAAAAGTCCAGTTTGAAACTCAACGCTGAGCAAGGGTTTCTTTTGTTCTGGGTGGTGTTCTGTCTCCCCTTCCCTGTAAAAAAACTGTCTTCAGCTTCTTGGCTCAATGGAGGGGAAGCTGCAGGGTTTGAAAAACAACCAACTAACCAACCAAACCAACCAACCAACACAAAAACCAGCTCTGGAACTACTAAGGAGGAAAGAGACATTGTACGGCATTTCAAAATCTCACCCACTATAATCGGCCAAGCTAAACTGTTTCTCTTACCCCACATGCCGGACGGCCCTGCTTCCACATCTTGCCCACGTCGCTCCCTTCCCTTCAAATACATACAAGAATTCAGTTTTGACTTCACACTTGCTTTGCTATTGTCTGGCTTTTCACATTGCTTGGTGAGAAATTTTTCGTTTGATTCCTGATGTATTAAAAGCAAGTTAGCAATGAAGCGATGAAAACTACTTCTTAATGATTCTAGAGCTGAACTTATACGCCACACAGTTTCAAAATGAATGAAACACAAAACATTATGTACGGTGGGGAAACTCTGTATAACCCGACGCCAGCTCCTAGTGGCTGAAAGTCCTCTGGTTTGTGAGGGTGATTTTACCCATTAAGATTTAGACAAGACTGGCTTGAACCTCCAGAGAGTGACAAACTCAACACTCTGAGTATTTCCAGGAATTCCTGAGCAGGACACATTCTTCCAAGTCACCTCACGATTCTGGTCATTGCTTGCTTCCTGTCAGTGTTCAGTTCTTCCCAGCCTCACCTCTGGCAACTGCTCCCCTTCCTCCCTTCCTGCCCTTGTGAGCGCAGATATGTAACACAACTCCTTTTCTCTGATTTCTGGAAAATGCCACCCATCCAAGACAAGTATGAGTGGGAGCCATTTGCGGAAGATTCTGGGGTTAGGGCAGCACTGAAGAAAGCCTCAGTCTGTGAGAGCAGCCTCAGCGCTGTCTCCTAGCCATTCTCTCCATCAGGAACCTCCCACTCCTGGGCATGTATCCGGAGAAAATCATTTGAAAAAAACACATGCACCCCAATGTTCATAGCAGCACTATTTACAATAGCCAAGACACAGAAACAAACCCAAGTGCACATCAACAGATGAACAGTCTAAGAAAATTTATATATATATATATATATATATATATATATAATGTCTCATGTATCTATTCCATTATATATATAATGGAGTATTACTCAAGCATAAAAAAGAATGAAATCTTGTCATTTGTGGCAACATGGATGGACCTAGAGATTATCATACTAAGTGAAGTAAGTCAGCAGAGAAACACAAGTATTATATGATTTTGCTTACATGTTGAATTAAAAAATAATACAAATGAATCTATACAAAACAGAAACTCACAGACAAAGAAAACAAACCAAAGGGAAAGGGGAGAGGGATGAAAAAGGAGTATGGGGTTAACAGATACAAACTACTGCACATAAAATAAATAAGCAACAAGGATTTACTGTATAGCCCAAGGAACTATATTCAACCTCTTCTAATAACCTATAATGGAAAATAATCTGAAAAAACCCCATATATATACACAAATAACTGAATTACTTTGCTGTACACCTGAAACGAACACAATATTGTAAATCAACTATATTTCAATTAAAAAAATTTAAAACCTGTCACTGACATCACCTGCCTTGTTGGGCTCTTTCTCCCTCACCACCTATGTCTCTTCCCAGAGTCTTGCCTATTCCCAGCACCAACTCCTGGCCTTGGTGATGCTATCTTCAGAGATTTAAATGTTTCTGTATCAATTAGCTTTTATTGCTTCACACACACACACACACACACACCCCTGTTGTTCCAAACGACTATGCATTTAGCTCGTGAGTCTGCTGGGCAGCAATTTGGACTGGACTCAGCTGGGCACCTCAGGCGTCTGCTGGCAGTGGCAGACTGGCTTTGTTTTTAGAGGCTGGGCTCTCGTGTGTCTAGGGCCTCAGCGGGACAGATGGGCTGACTTGAATCTGCCCGATGCAGTCTCTCACCCTCCAGTAGGCCAGCCTGGGCTTGTTCACAAGGAGGTTGGGCTGGGTTCCGTGAGAACAGGCAGAATCACCCAAGGCTTCTTGAACCTTAAGAACAACTGGTCCACCAACTCTTCACTGCATTCTATCGGTCAGAACAAGTCAAAGGTCTCCACTCAATGGCGTGAGCTACAAGTCACACTATAGCAGGTATGCCTCTAGCAGGCTACTTACTACAGTTTCTTCCTTCTCTGATAGAGAGTGATTTAATTCTCTGTGCCTCACTCTGAACCCGTCCACGACAAACCCTCAGGGCTATCTCTCCACAATCAATAGTCCTTAAATTGTTTTTACAAAAATTACATTTTCCCCTTCAGAGGAATTTTGCGGGCACCTCTTAAACTTCTGGGTTGTTTCTTCCCAAGAACACGTAGAAATAATGCCAGTGTGTGTGTGTGTGTGTGTGTGTGTGTGAGAATGGGTGGGGGGTTGTTAAGAATAAGTCATTATTTTGGCTCCTGGGATTATGATGATAATTTAAATTTTAATTTCAAGACGTTATTGTAGTGTCTTTAAGATAAGCCAACAGTATAAATACATATTTACAGCTGCTTTATTTTGTTTTATTCACCACAGAAGTACATGAGGACATGCATCCTAATACTCCAGTGTGGTGATCAGACAGGTTTCTAACTATCCTGATGCTTGCTGTAGAAAATAGGTCACACACAAACTGTGAAATAGATTTAAAGTCCACTGGAGATAATTAATTGCTACAAAATGCATCAGAAGGCAAAGATCCTTTCTAATTCAATTTTCAATAATGGCAGAGTTCATAAAGAACTAAAAGAGAACTGAAACTTCTGTGAAAGTAATAAAAAAAAAAGACATAAAATTCCTTTCCTAAGGAAAAGGAAAGAAGCTGACGAGGAAAAAATCAGTTCTGGGAAAGCAAATTTCAGCAAGTTTAGGGCACTGGCAAAAAAAGACTTGGGAAGAAAGGAGTCCAAAGAGCTGGATGGCCTTTAAACAAACAATTTTGGCAGGTGAACAAACTGTATGGGACATGAAGGACAGGGGACAGCCTGCCAAATTGGCAAAACGGAACTATGCAAAGTTCTGAAAGGCAAATTAGGGAACTAAGAAAGGATGTCCAGCCAGATCACCAAGGATGAACAAATGTGTAGGGACCACATCAAAAGTGAGAAAGATAATACAGTGTAGGGTAGACATAAAAGACATCAGAAAGTAGTTAATCGGCTGCACTAGTAAAAACCAAGTTATTATTGACCGTGTTATCATTCGGTTGAATAACCACCCCTGGATTTCACATTTTTCCGTGCAAGCCTGTTGCCTGGCACCACAGGAGGCCTTTTGGAAGAAGAAGGATTACCGTGGCTGTGTGATCATCGAAGGTGAGGACGCTCTGATTTCAATGACCCTGGATGACGCCAAGCCAGATGGATCACTGCCCGCCATCATGGGCGTCATCCTTGCCTGAAACGCTGACCGCCTTGCCGAGGTCCATAAAGAAATAAGGAAAATCTGTGAGTTCTACGCCAAAGGGCTAGGATGGATCCCCAGAAGCTTTACACCCGGTGCACTACGACGAGAGAGGAGCAGTGCTCCGGGGGCCGCCACACTCCTTCTTCCCCCTGGGCTCAGGGCTCAGGACAGGACAGGAGGGCGATTCGCCAGCCCGTAGGCAGTATCTGCTTTCCAGGCACGGAGACTGCCACACAGTGAAGTGGAGAACGGGCGGCTAGAGAGGTATTGAATGCTCTGGGGAAGGTGGCAAAGAAAGACATATGAGTCCAAGAACCTGAATCCGAGGATGCTGCAGCTGTAGACACCACCCACACCTTCTGGGAGAGGAACCTGCTTTCTGTGACAGGCCTGCTGAAGATCATGAGATTCTCCACATCGATAACTGCCCTGTGGTTCGTGGTGTACAAATTCAGGCTGCTGACCAATCCTGAAGTTTCAGTTTCATGCTTTTTGCTTTCTCTTTCCCAGCATCATAACAAGGAAAATACTGACAAATTTAAAGGCTATGTCATCGGATTATCTTTAAGTGCACTGATTTAATCCCTCAGTTTAATCTCAGTGTATCACCTCCTTAATTTCAGTAAGATCAAGCTCCATCTTGTGATTTGTCTGTAGACCAACTTGTATTGATTAGTAGAAAATAACTTTGTTATCAATTTCTTAATTTCAAGAAGTTAAACTTGATGTGCTCATAAGAAACAAAAAAATCATTATATAGTATATTAATATATAAGTAATATATGATATCATTATAGAATAGTGGTATCATTGTTATCCCACTTTACCTGTGTTCACTCAGTCCTCAGACTAGACCTAGGGGGATTGGTAATATTTATTATCCCATTTTACAGAGGAGGAAACTGAGGCACAGATACTAAGGCTATTGGTTTTTGAAGGCATTTGAAGTGGCAGAAGTTTTTCCTTGGTAAGTTACTGAGTAAAAGTCACGCGTCATAACTTCAGACTTACTAGTCTCTTTTACTTTCCTTGAACATTCTTCTGCTGTGTTTCAACTGAGTACTAAGTACCCCACCAAATAGGGTACTTAGCACTCAGCTGAAACACAGCAAATGCACGAAGGAGAGACTGTCTCTGTTATTCATCCCTGGCCAAAGCTACCCTTGTGGGCTTTTATTGTCTATGCAGCTTCTATCTTCCGGTATCTCCCTTTGGTGATTTTTAGTTTAAAGATTACATAATCTTACAGTTAAGCTTAAACATCTAGCCTTACAATTACATTTAAATATGTGGCACTTAGTAAATGGTCATTAATATTGATTGAAGGAATGAATAAATAAAGCATGACATTGGTTTTTAAAGGAAAAAATAGGCTTCCTAGAAAAATAGAAACCCTAATTCTTATACCACCACTTGGGCCAATGATAAGACTAAAGGAATACAAAAATGGGAGACAGCCTGAACTAGCTGTGGAAACTAGGAAAAGGGGGCATTTACATGTCAGAAACATAACAGAATTTCTGCTAAATATATTCGGAATAGGAACAGACTAAAGGAAGTCACGGAAGGTCAAGTGTGCAGAGTTTCCAAACAACTTCTATCATCTAGCAGTATATCTTAAATTTTTTTCTAGGTGAATTACCACTTCAGTTGCTTATAAACAACCCATTCTTTGTATGTATGATAATTTAATTCTTAGTAACATTTAGACTGCATCAAGTTTTGCTTTTACTAAACTGGCACGGAACATCAAGAACTTTCCTTATTTTTAAAGGCAACTGCTCGCAGAATGAAAAAAATAGAATTTTCAAAAAATATAAGGAAAAAAGCAAATAAGACCAAGTACATATAACAGAAGATTAAAAAGCAAAAGAATTGCAAAGAAGTTTAAAACCACAAAATAAGATGACGGAAGAGCAAATATACTACTAAGTGTAAGTGGATGAATGTACCTCATACGAGGTTAAAAAAGCCTCTGTGTTTGTGTCCAGAGCAAACTCAGTTTGTTCAGTTTATATAAGGCACTAAAAGAAAAGTTACACATAAAAATTAGAAGGATACTCAACAAGAAATTATGCAAACGTTTGTATGAAGGACCTGGGTTCTTTCCTTCTCTCTGCTCTGTGTTGGCTTTTAGGCTTGTAGCAAGATGGCTGCAGCAAATCCAGGGGTGACACGAGGAACAGCCAATCGTCAGGTGGCGGGGGAGGCCATGGCTCTACTCAGAAGAAGGACGCTTTCCCAGAGGCTCCCCGCCTGTCAGCACACTTCATTTTGGCCGACACTGAATCTCATGCCCAACAACCAACCAACTGGAAAACAGAATGCACTCACCCGTAGACCAACCAGTCTGAGACACTTAGCTGTGTGAAAGAGAAACAGGTGGTCTACCTGAGCAAAACCGAGCTTCTATTGGAAGGAAAAGGGATAAATGGATTTTGATTACGCAACCAGTGATGATCACAACAGCAGATAAATGTTGATCAAAGGAAAGCTGATATATACTCAACAGACTTAAGGGCAAGAAAGCATTATTAAAGACCAAGAGCTGCTTTACTTAATGATAAATTCACCAGGAAGACATAATTATTCTGATTCCCTATCCTCCAAAATAAAAGACGTAGCCTCAAAATATGTGCAGCAAAAAGCAAGCAGAAGCACAAGGGGGAAATTAACAATTTCCAATTATAGATCATAGTGGATTGAGCAGACCAAAATTTAGAGAGAAATGAGAAAACATGAACAACAGAATTAAGCCTGGAGTAACTGATGTGTACGTGTATACACTGTATATGTAGCTAGTCCCACAAAAATATAGCAAATACATATTATTTTCAAGTACATATTGAACATCTTCAAAAATTGATCATATTCTTGACTCTAAGGCACTATCAACAAAAAAACCCAATGCATTAAAATCAGAAATACAACCAACAGCTAAAGATAGCCAAGAAATCAATATATTCAGAAATTTAAAGACCCACTTCTAAATAATTCATGGCTCAAAAAGAAATCATATTGAAAACAGCCAAATAGAACTGATTGACAATGTAAACCCTACATATTAAAAACTCACACAGGATTATTTGCAGGGAGAATTCTTTCTAAGCAAACCGGAGCTAATCTTTTTTTAATAGCATATTTCCATCCAAAATGTTGACATTGATAGAAGAATTCAGGGAAACATTTTACTTCTTCCATGCACACTGGGAAGACTGCCCTCTGTTCTTTCTTTCCCTGGGTGTTTCCACGAAGTCTCAGCTAGAGCCTGTAGGCTGTTCACTTTATTTAACATTGTTGTAGCAATTTTACAGAACCAGCCAGTCCAGTAAAGGTCAGCCCTTCTGTACTGCCCCCAATGCCCCCGCAGAGGAACGTTTCCTTTATCCTATCAGGTGGTCATCAGAAGAGTCTCTCACTCCCTTCCTGGACCACGCTACCAGGAAATCGAAATTGCCGCGGGTATTGCCAAACTAAACATCTCCGAGTCGACTCTTATCATTAGCTTCACAACTCTGCACAGGGGTGACCTCCTCTTC
The DNA here is from genome assembly GCF_059928025.1 of Delphinapterus leucas. Classification (NCBI taxonomy): domain Eukaryota; kingdom Metazoa; phylum Chordata; class Mammalia; order Artiodactyla; family Monodontidae; genus Delphinapterus; species Delphinapterus leucas. The sequence continues at coordinate 425,340 of NC_143130.1, read as the reverse complement.
CTGGAACATCCCCATATGTGTATTTACAAATCTATGGATTTTAGTTATTCTATTAGTCCAAAGCCATGCAGCATTTCCCTTCTAGCAGTAACTCAAATGAACTGCGTGGCCAACCTGATGCAAGGAAAGAGGAAAAAATGAACATTTCAGTGTCTGCCCTAGAGAGAGAGGGTTTGCAGAAGAGTCTTTCACTTGGCTTGTCTAATAGGGCTGATAATAAACTCAAATAAGGAAGATGAATATAATGACTTCAGCTTCCACGTACATCATAAGAATAATCCATTCTTGTTATATTTTAAATTGATTTCTTCTCATGGGTATTTAAAAATCCACAAATATTTTTACAGATCATCTGCTATGATAAAGAGTGATTTTGCACATGGTTGCATTAAGGAAAACCCATTTTAGTTTCCTTTGACTTCACCCTAAGATCACAGATGTTGGCACTCTTAACCGAACAAAGGATAGACTTCCTTAAGCATGTTTCATGATAATAGCTTTCATTTTATTTTGGTTGGCTAGATGTACATTGCCTCTCCAAGACCTCAATTATATAACCTGGGATTTCCACATTGTTTTTGACAGAAAAGTAGAACAAAAATAAGTTATGCAGACTAAATTTGAAACACATGATATGGAATTGAAAGGACTTAGTGATGAAAAAGTTGTCTGAGTTAGGGTAATCAAATCTTGAAATAGATTTCTTCTTAAACAAGCAAACAGTTCAAAGTATTTGGCTATGCATCACTGTTTTTTCAAGCTTGAAAAGATTATATTGCTCCATCTCTCAACTATAGTATATTTACAGCTGGACTTTGAAGCTGATGCAGTAAACATCAAACTCTTACCCCAATCTTGGGTTATAGTCTCCATTAAGCCTCTGTGAGGCTCTGGTTTCAGTATCACAGACAGCAAGCAGAATTTTGTACACTTGAGGAAAAATAGCAAGGTTTTGAAAACCATGGACTCTTGCAACAGATGTTCAGCTTTTGTCATTCCAATAAGATTAAGCTGCTTTAATCCTCTAATGCTATAGAGCCAGGCTTATATTAGACTCTTATTTAGTACCTATTATTCAATACCTTACAGGTTCTTAACCTATTTGGAGGTCATAGACACTTGTGTACATCTGATGAAAGCCATGGATCTGTATTCTCGAAATTTTGCCTGTCATTTCTATCCACATTACAGACCCTGAAATCCACTCATGGATCCCAGTTAAGAATCTGTATCCTAAGGAATCTGAGAATGAAAACTCTGGGAAAAAAAGAGGATTTTGAGTAGTTTTTCTTTAACTTTTGGAATACAAGATCCTCTAATTGAACATTGGATGTATATAGGGGCCATCCATTTTTAGGTAAATTTCTTTAAAAAGATTCATAAGGATTTTTTTAAAAAAGTATGTAATTGTTGAGGGATTTTAACATTTGCAATCTTTTCACCAAAAATCCACATCAATATCACAAATGAATAGCTAAAGTGTTAGGTCCGGGTCCAGGTCCAAATGGTTTTGTTTTCTCATCTTTATTCTACCAGATAAGAAAATTCTAACTCACAACTCATCAGAACTGGCAGAAAATGTTTTCTGGCTCTGACAAATGGATCTGGATATCTGGATTGAAATTATAGAGAAATTTCCAACTGAGGACTCTACTTTCAGCATCCTGTCAAGGACTAAATCAAGGAGTATAACACACTCAAAAGCTGGACTGTTGTAAGCTTCCGCTTGGGAGTTAGGGGCAAATGGTTTCCATTCTTTGGTTGCATTTGACTCTGGAAAGCATTCCCACTGTTACAGCATATGTATGTGGTTTTATAATGTGCCCAATATGATGTCATTATTTTTTTCCTCTAAAGATGGAAGAAAATTGAATATTTGGTGTTTGAAAAGTCATATACACAGTGATAGAGCTGTTTGCACCAGAGCTTGGTTTGCTTAAGAAATTCTCTTATCTCCCACGTTAAAAATTAAGTTAATTTTGGCTCTGAAGTGACAGAATCAGGCTATTAACAAAAACAACTAGACTGCAACACATGTTCCTTTAGCAAACCACTGGAAGTCACAGAAACGGTCTTTATTACCCCAATACTTAATCGAGAATAGGAAGCATATTAATGGCCACTGTAACACTTAGGACATAAATATGTTGCAGGTCAAACGAAAACACAGAGTCTGGAAGGAGAGAGATGCTTCTTTTTCGGCATCACACAAATTTCCAAGCTGGTACCAAGCTCTGTCCCATACAATCGTCAGATGTCTATGCTCCTTCTCTCTCTTAGCTTAGTGTTCTTCTGGAGTGTTGCCCTTGTAGGCATAACTCAGGGGAGCCCACCAGATTCAAAATTAGAAAAAAGAAGGGCAAGGTACAAACCTCAGAGGTTGTACATGTGATTTGTGCATGTATCTCATCCGGGTGAGCACAGCCATACAGCCACCCCTATGGCAGGAGAGGCTGGAAAATGCCACCTTTACTCTGGGTGCCGTGTGCACAGCTAACAGTCTAATACCATAGAAAAGAGAGCAAATGGATATCAAACACGTTTAGCAGTCTCTGCCAGAGCCGCCAACTAGTCCCTGCGAATGAAGCATTATGGCTTTGACCTTTCATGGTAACCTTTTATTCCCAAGCAACACCTGTCTTTGCACACAGAACTTGTGCTCCAACAAAACTGCTTCTAACTCAGTTTTTCTGGTCTTCATCATGGATCACAATTGTAAACTAAACAAACAAAAACAGATTATTTGTCTATAATAAGGGTTTTCAATGATAAACAGAATTTTTTAAAAAAATCATTGAGCACTTTATCCTGATATTTTCACAGCACATATTAATATTAAACATATACATAATTTAATCCAACTGTAAAGTGAAATATCTGCAGACACACATACTCAATTAGGGAGTTTTCTTTAGTTCCATCTGAAATTGGGAACTTGTTGGTTCTGGTAACAGGATCCTCCAAGGGGTGAGCCTGGTTTCCAGCACCCGTTGTCTAGAAAACACATTTGGGGAACGGACTTAGGGGCAGGTATCAGTTATAGTCATTTTATTGCAAACAATAGCAATGGACTCTGGCTAGCTTTAAGGGGAAAAGAAAAGAATTTATCACAATGGTATCAGGGTTACTCATAGAAAAGAAGAGAAAGATCTGTCATGAAGGACAGAAATCAAGACAGGGCAGCCATGGGGATCTAATGCAAAGACCCTCCAGGACACTTCTGCCCTAGTGAATCAGCTCTTGTCATGTTTTTCCCTGGTCGCTGTGCTCTAGATTCAAAGTCCTGGGAGAAGAGTCTGGAGCTTGGTGTTATGGGCTGAATTGTGCCCTCCCTTCCCCCATTCCTATGTTGAAGTCCTAACTCCTAGTACCTCAGAATGTGATGACTATATATGAAGAGAGGGTCTTAAAAGAGGTAATTAAGTTATAATGAGGTCATCAGAGTGGCCCTAATCCAATAAGACTGGTGTCCTTATAAGAACAGGAAATTTAGACAGAGATACCTATAGAGGGAGAATTCCATGTGAGCATGAAGGTGGCCGTCTACAAGCCAAGGAGAGAGGCCTCAGAAGAAACCAGCCCTGCTGACACCTTGATCTTGGACTTGTAGCCTCCAGAACTGTTAGAAAATAAATTTCTATTGTTTAAGTCACTCAGTCTGTGGTGCTCTGTTAGGGCAGACTGAGCAAACAAATTCATTTGGCTTATCTTTTTCTTAAGACTGCACGTACTGAAGCAGGCCATCTGCCAAAGGAAGGGGGAAAGTAGAAGAGGGGGAGGGAACGTCCAAAGTACAAAACATTGTATATTTCTTCCAAAGAGTTGAAGGCTCCTCAGTTGGAAGAGATATTAAATTTATTCCATGTTACTCCATAATAGAAAATTAGTGTAATTGGAAGTTCTAAGAAAATATATAATTACCTAAATGTAATAAAGAGCTGCCCAATAGAATAGAACAGAACCAACTGCCTTGTATTATAACAGAAATTAAAGCAATTACTATCATTATTATAGGCAACGTTTACTGAGTGCTACTATGTGCCGAGAACTGGGCGGGACACCTTCCCACGTTATGTTATTTGATTCAACTAAGAACCTCATGAGCAAGTGACCATTACTATCTCTCCATTTTAAAACTAATGAAACCAAAATCAGCAAGTGATAAAACCAGATTTTGAACCCAGGCCTAACTAAACTGGGAGCTAGAATTCTTACCCTAGTAAGCAATACTAACACTAAAAGTATTCAAATAGTAGTTCAACCTGCTGTGGAAGGAGAAATTATCACTGTCATTTTCCAAACCTGTGATCTTTGCTTCAGGCCTTGATTTCTAGAGGCTCTGTACCTGTCTTCGTTTCAGCTCTGGTTAGTATGTTCTTGAGAGAAGCAGAGAATCAGACGCTTAAAAAGCAGATGTTAGTGAAAAGCTCTGGAAAGTTAAGAGATTGTTGAATATTGTGCTGTACTCTTTAAACCAGGTCAAAACTGTTACAGTAAAACAAATGTTGGGAATATTCACAAGATATTTAACTCCTACCTATGTCAGGAGAAAAGGCCCCCAAGTTAGATGTTTATATGTTTCCTATCTTAAAAACATTCTGTTCTGTATCTTATAAGCATAGAAGTGACCCAACGCTAAATTTTTTATAACAAGTCTACTTTTGGAGGTCAGACTAAAATGTTTAGCACTATCGCCTACATAATGCAATCATTCCAGTTAGGGTTGCATCTGCCAGCCTAGGCTGTGCATCAAAACACCTGGGAAAGGGCTTCCCTGGTGGCGCAGTGGTTGGGAGTCCGCCTGCCAATGCAGGGGACGCGGGTTCGTGCCCCGGTCCAGGAGGATCCTGCATGCCACGGAGCGGCTGCGCCCGTGGGCCATGGCCGCTGAGCCCGCGCGTCCAGAGCCTGTTGCTCCGCGGCAGGAGAGGCCACGGCAGTGAGAGGCCCGCGTACCGCAAAACAAAACAAAAACCTGGGAAAGCTGCTAAACAATATATAAGCCTGGGCTTCATTCCCAGAAATGGTAACTCAGTTGGCCTGGAATTGGGCCTGGGCATGGGTATTTTTGGAATGCTTACCCATTGCTTATAATATGCAACCAGGGTTGAGAACCACTGCCTAAGAACTATATAATCTAACTGCACCTAGAACTAAAAATGAAACTCCATTTTTCTTTAAGAAACCTACCTGGTTTTTTTTAAGTCAGAAAAGCATCAGACTCTGACTCTAGCTTTTATACTACCTGATAAAAGATCTGATGGTATTAGTAAATCCATCCTGTCAAACGACATGAGTCTGAAACTTTTTCTCGTTCACTATCAGTGGTGCAGGAGATTGCTGACATAGGTGCAAATTTTCACCAGAAGATACCTATATATTTTTTGTTCTAGATTATTACCCTTTCATATTCTGCTTAGTTAAAAAAAAATTTTTTTATGTATATGAAGGGAAGTTGCTTAGAAATGGGACTTAAGTTAATGTGTTCTTATCTACTGCAGTAAAAAACAGCCACAAATCCTCACTGGCAGAAAACATGAAATGTTCACTGTTCATGCATCCGGGGTGACTTAAGGATTAGCTCAGTGGTCCTGCTGATCTTGGCTGGACTAGTTCACACAGCTGAGGGTCACCTGGCCAGTGGCTGATCCAGCTGACTGGACACGACCGGGGTGACTTGGCTGTGCTCACATTTCTCACATCCTCCAGCAGGTCAGCCTAAAGATATTCTCATGGTGATGGCAGAGGTGCTAAGAGGAAGCCACAGATGCAATCCCTTTTCAAGACTTGGCTTGTGTCAAGTCAGCTAACACCCATTGGCCAAAGCATTCACCTGAGCCCATTCACCTGCCCTAAGGGGCAGGCAGTCACTCCGCCCACTCGCAATGAGAGGGCAAAAGGTGTGAATACAGGGAGGGAGAAAGAATTGGAGCCATCATTGTAATTCTACAACTGTTGGAAAAAAACAAATCCAATAACATCAAGCCCTGCGATGGAGGACAGGGACCAGGAAAAGATGATGATATGGTGAAATACAGTGTGGGAAATACCTCAACACAATAAAGGCTATATATGATAAACCCACAGATAACATTATACTCAGTGGAGGAAAACTGAAAACTTTTCCTCTGAGATCAAGGAACAAGAAAAAGATGCCCTCTCTCAACACTCCTATCCAATATGTTTGCTAGTCCTAACTAGGGCAATTAGCAAGACAAAGAAATAAAAGACATCAAGATCAGAAAGGAAGAAGTAAAACTGTTGCTATTTGCTGATGATATAATTTTATATATAGAAAGCCCCAAGGAGTGAACCAAAAAACTGCTGGAACTAATCAACAATTTCAGTAAAGTTGCAGGATATAAAATCAACATACAGAAATGAGTTGCTTAGTTGTATTCCTTTACATGAATGATGAAACATCTGAAAAAGAAATAAAGAGAACTATCCCATTAACAATAGCATCAAAAACGATAAAATACTTAGGAATAAAAGTAGGAAGTGAAAGCTCTGTACAATGGAGAGTACAAGACTTTACTGAAAGAAACTGAAGAAGACAAACAAATGGAAAGACATCTCACACTCATGGATCAGAAGAAATAATACCGTTAAAACGTCCATACTACTCAAAGCCATCTACAAATTCAACACGCCCCCCCGCCCCCCCCCCAAAAAAATACCAAAGGCATTCTTTACAGAAATAGAAGAAACAATCCTAAAATTTTCATGGAACTGAATAGCCAAAGCAATCCTGAGAAAAAAGGACAAAATTTCCTGATTTCAAATGACACCACAAAGCTGTAGTAGTAAAAACAGTATGATATTGGCACAAAAATAGATACATAGACCAATGGAACAGAATAGAGAGCCCAGAATTAAATCTCAGCACACACGATTAACTAATATTAAACAAGGGAGTCAAGAACACCCAATGGGGAAAGGATAGTCTCTTCAATAAATAGGCTGGGAACACTGGAGAGACACATGCAGAACAATGGAATTTGACCCCAATCTCAACACCAGTCACAAAGATGAACTCAAAATGGAGCAAAGACTTAAACACAGACCCGATATCATAAAACTCCTAGAAGAAAATGTAGGGGAAAAGTCCTCAGTATTGGTCTTGACAATGATTTTTTTTGGAAATGACACCAAAAGCTCAAACAATACGAACAAAAATCAATAAACTGAACTACAATCAAACTCAAAAGCTCCCACATAGCAAAAGAAACAATTAACAAAATAAAAGGAATAGGAGAAAAATTTTTCAAACCATATATCAGATAAGGGGTTAATATTCAAAATATATAAAGAACTCATATAACTTAATAACAAAAACCCAAACAATCCAATTAAAGAATAGGCAGAAGAACTAAATAGACATTTTTCCAAAGAGGATATCAAAATGGCCAACAGGCATATGAAAAGATGCTCAACGTCCCTAATCATCAGAGAAATTCAAGTTGAACCCACCATGAGCTATCACCTCACACCTGTTATAATGGCCACGATCAAGAAAACAACAGACAACAGATGCTGATGAGGGTGGTGAAAAGGGAACAATTATACACTGTTGGTGGGAATGTAAATTGGTCCAATCACCATGGAAAAAATGTGGAGGTTCCTCAAAAAATTAAAAATATATCTACTGTATGATCCAGCAATTCCGCTACTGGGTATATACCCAAAGGAAATGAAAACTATTTTAAAGAGATATATGCACTCCCATGTTTACTGCAGCATTATAAACAATACCCAAGATATGGAAATAACCTAACTGCCCATCAGCAGATGAATAAATTAAAAAAAGATCTGGTATATATGAACAGTGGGATTTTATTCAGCCATGAGGAAAGAAGATACCCTGCCATTAGTGACAACACAGGTGGACTTTAAGTACATTATGCTAAGTGAGATAAGTCAGACAGAGAAAGACAAGTACTGTATGATTAATCTTATACACAGAATCTAAAAATGTCAAACTCGTAAAAATCAGAGAGTAAAATGGCAGTTACCAGGGGATGGGGGCGGGGGGATAAGATTGATATTGTTTAAGGGTACGAACCTGCAATGAGCAGTAAATAAGCCACAGAGATCTACGTACAGTATAATAAATATAGACAACAATATTGTATTATAATTATGTAATGTGATAAATACCACTACAATGGCAATCATATTACATTATACAAATGTATCAAAGCAACAAATTGTACACCTTAAATGTACACAATGTTATATGTCAAACATATTCAATTGAAAAATGTTGGGGACTTCCCTGGTGGCGCAGCGGTTAAGAATCCGCCTGCCAATCAATGCAGGGGACACGGGTTCGAGCCCTGGTCTGGGAAGATCCCACATGCCACGGAGCAACTAAGCCCGTGTGCCACAACTACTGAGCCTGCGTTCTGGAGCTCACGAGCCACAACTACTGAAGCCCACGTGCCACAACTACTGAAGCCCGCATTCCTAGAGCCTGTGCTCAGCAACAAGAGAAGCCACCGCAATGAGAAGCCCGTGCACCGCAACAAAGAGTAGCCCTCGCTCACAGCAGGTAGAGAAAGCCCGCACACAGCAACAAGACCCAATGCGGCCAAAAATAAATAAGTAAACAAATAAAAATGAAAAAAAATGTTGGAAAGATAGAATTTTTAAACAGAAATAGAGAACAATGGTTGTAATTTTGTTAAATACCAGAGAATAGGAAGGAAGGACTCGGCTCCTTCTTTCTACTATCCATCATCTGTCTAAATATGACTGTTAAACCCTATGAAATATGGAAAAATTATAATGCATTCAAGGAAATGTGAAGAAAAAATGATACTGTGAGTATATTTCCAAGCACACAATTAATATATCATAATATATCAGTGAAGACACTGAAATTATCAGGGAATAAACATGTATTTGAGTCAACTATTAAGACAAACATGAATTAGGTACAAGACACTATATTCTTAAATCTCTTAATAATTTGACAGTCAAGTTTGAGTTGCTATTCTATCAAATTTCATATTATTTGTTTACCTGACTTTAAGTAATAACACAGATGCTTGGAGGATATTATTAAAATAAGGAGCCTGGCATCTTCCTAATAGCTTAGACTACAGTTCATTTGGTCTTCTCAATTTCAGTTAGGTATTTCTTTAAATGATTTCATTTATATACAAATCCAAATAAATGTGGTTCTTAGACCTTTTATCATCCCCAAATTTGGCCTGGCTCTTGATCTGAATAAACAGATACAGTTTTTTAAACTTTTCAAAAATACTTTGAACTGACTGCATGATTTTTAGTGAAATTATTACATTATTTTGAAGATTTGGAATACAAAAGATGAGTTTCTGCATAAACGCTAAAATTGCTTTCTGTTTGGATCAGATTAATTACAGAAATAAAGGAACAACATTACTAACTATCCCCACATAGGACACAGAAGAATGGAAATCTGTGGTAGAATTTTAAAATCTGGCATAGTTAAGATAATAAGAAATTACAAAGTACACATGGTTTTTTAATGTTTAGCTATCATTTTTTCCACATTAAAGAGTACTTTCCATAAATGTGTTACATACATGTGGTATTAGAACATCAGTATACTTTTTAGACAAGAACATTTTTGTACTTGAAGGAAACTTAGAGGTCACCCTATTTAGCCCCTCAATTTATAGGGCTGGAAAGTAATTGTCAAATAAGTTGAAGTGATTTGCCTAAAATCATGCAGCAATTTAACCATCATCATAATATCTAATACTTATGTAGTCTACAAAGCATTTTACATTCACTACGTCCACTAATTTTAATAACTCTGTTAAAGTATGCAGTACAGTTTCCATCATCTTTATTTTTTAGATGACCTAAACCAAGGCACAGAGATATTAAATAATTTACCCAATGTCACCAAACTACAAAGGGACAGAACAGCCCTTATATAACTCTGCTTCATTACAGCATCAAAGTAACCCAGTTGGCAAGCTAAAACCACAGTGAGATCCACTACACACCCATTAGAATTAGAATTTCTAGACTCAAAAGACTGACTGCACCAAGTGCTGGTAAGGGTGTAGGGGACAGGGGACTCATACTTTGCTGGTGGGATGTGACGCAGTGCAGCCGTTCTGGACAGCAGCTTGGCAGCTCCTTTAAAAGTTAAGCATACACCCACCTGCGGCCGACTCTTTCCACCCTAGCTATTTACCCAAGAGAAGAGAAAGCACATGTCCTACACAAGCTGCATAGCACAAATGCTCACAGCAACTTTTCTGGAATAGCTCTACTGGAAACAGGACATAGATGACTCTCAGAATAATTATGCTGATTGAAAAAAAGCCAGACAAAAAAGAGTAGATGATCTATGATTCCATGTACTTAAAACGTTCTAAAATTCCAACTGATCTTTAGTGACAAAAAGCCAGTGGGGTAATGGGAGGGCAGAAAGGATCTGGAAAGAATACAAAGGGCCAAAAGAAAACCCGAGGGTGGGGCTTCCCTGGTGGCGCAGTGGTTGAGAGTCCGCCTGCCGATGCAGGGGACACGGGTTCGAGTCCTGGTCTGGGAGGATCCCACATGCCGCGGAGCAACAAAGCCCGCGCGCCACCGCGGTGAAAGAACGAAGAGTAGCCCCCGCTCTTCGCAACTAGAGAAGGCCTGCGTGCAGCAACAAAGACCCAACGCAGCCAAAAATAAATAAATTAAATAAATAAAAATTAAAAATAAACCAAAATGAGGGTGATGGAAATGTTCATTATTGTCTGTGGTGATGCTTTCACGAGTGTATACATGTCAAAATTCATCAAATTGTACACTTTAAAATATGCAATATGTTATGTTTCAGTATATATGTCTACCTCAATAAAGTTGTTAAAAAGTGGCCCGGATGAAGTCAAGATTCTAAAAAATCTACTTAATTATAGAAAAATCTACTCAAACTTGCTAGCTCACACCGATCCAACAAACGACTTTCTACTTTTTTGGTTGAAATAAATAACTTAAAATTACACATATAAACAACAATAACAACAGCACTGTCACACTTTCATGCCTTTTAAGGCAATTGCAATGACCTCTGCTCCTTCTAAGCCCCCATAACATTATAAATTCTAACAAAAGTTAGCTGTGCATTTTGTTGATTTGCTTTGTTTTAGTAAAAGCAAGGATTCGATCGGAGAGGCATGCTTAACCCATGCTGGTGGGAGTGCAAATTAGAATAATCTTTTTGGGACACAATCTGGCATAGATGTTCCAAGGATTTTAAAAACTATCCTAGTTTTTGGTCAGATAATTACACATTTGGCAGTTTAGCCAAAGAAAATGATCTCAAAACAGAAAGATTTTTGCAAAGACTGCTCCTCCGAGCATTATTTACAATAGCCAAAAATGGAAACAAATTTAAGGTCCAAAAATAGGGGGAGTTCTTTAATAAATCATGTTACATTCACTCACTGGACTATTACCTAGCAATTAAATAATTTGTAATTTTTTGGGAGAATCACCTGAAGACTTTCCCAGAAAAAGTGAAGCCAACTTGCAAAATGTCCTTCCCCTTAAAACTAATGAAATGAGCAAAAATAGGTAAAAATGGAAGGAGAAAGCCAGCACTCAGAAGGTCAGCTTCTTATAATAATACTTGAAAAGTGGTAGTCAGGGCAAGAGAGAGACCAATACATTATGTCATTTGGATGAGTTCCGAGCTCTCCAGACAGTGGGGAAGCGAAAAAGGAGAGCTGATGGCATCCTAAACATTCTTGTGAATCCTACTCAGTTTGGGGAGAGGCTCATTTGGGATAGAGGAGAGGCAGTGTGGACAAGAAAAGCAGCAAACTCTTGCAGAAGCAACAGCCTTTTGTCAGCATCTCGCCACTGACAGGGGAAAGTGTTTGGCTCTCTGTTCTTGATTTTCTTGACCAGAAGAAGACATGGCAGCCACTGCAAGCAGTCAGCATGAGGTGCAGAGAGCAGTAAACGACGATTTACCAGGACAGAAAGCAAAGGAGAATGGAGAACAAGGCAAGTCCACTTGCAGGAGTGGGAAGATGGAGTGGAGAGACCCAGGGGAACCTCCTACAGCCCCGTCTAAGAATTCCTGGACCAAAATCCTTGGGATTTTCCCCTCTTAAAACCCCTGAGACATCCCAGCATTATTAGAAAAAGGTGAAAAGTGGAAACAACCCAAATGCCCATTAACTGATGTTGAATAACAAAATGTGCTATAGCTATAGAACAGAATAGTATTTGGAAATAAAAAAAGATGGAACTTCCCTGGTGGTACAGTAGTTAAGAATCTGCCTGCCAGTGCAGAGGACATGGGTTCGAGCCCTGGTCCGGGAAGTTCCCACATGCCGCGGAGCAACTAAGCCCGTGCACCATAACTACTGAGCCTGTGCTCTAGAGCCTTCAAGCCACAACTACTGAGCCAGCAAGCCACAACTGCTGCAGCCCATGCATCTAGAGCCCATGCTCTGCAACAAGAGAAGCCACTGCAATAAGAAGCCTGTGCACTGCAACAAAGAGTAGCCATTGCTTGCCACAACTAGAGAAAGCCCGCACGCAGCAATGAAGACCCAACGCAGCCATAAATAAACAAATAAATAAATCTTTTAAAAAAAGAGATGAAGTACATCCACATGCTACATGCTACAATGTGGATAAAGAAAAGGTGGTATATACATACAATGGAATATTATTCAGCCTTAAAATGAAGGAAATCCTGCCATATGTGACAACACGGATGGACCTTGAGGACATCATGCCAAGTTAAATAAACCAGTCACAAAAGGACAAATACTACATGATTCCACTTACATGAGGAGTCTAAAATAGTCAAATCCATAAAAGCAAATAATAGAACAGTGGGCCCCAGGGGTTGGGGTGGGAGAACTGCAGAGCCGCTCATCGGCGTGTATAAATTTCAGTTATGCAAGACGAGTAAGTTCTAGAGAGCTGCTGTACCACACTGCGCCTGCAGACAACAGTACCACAGTACACACGTAGAAATCTGCTAAGAGGAGAGCTCTCACATTAAGAGTTCCTGTCACAGTTAAAAACAGCAGCAACAGAAAACATGGGTGAACCTTGAAGACATCATGCCAAGTGAAAGAAGCCAATCACAAAAGGTCATATACTGCATGAGCCCATCTATATACAACGTCCTGAAAGTGCAAATCCATAGAAAGTAGATGAGTGATTCCCAGGAAAGTAGGGTGCAGGTGGGGGAAGAAGGGGCAATGGGGAGGGACTGCTAACGGGGGAGGGTTTCTTTTGGAGATAATGAAACTGTTCTAAAATTAGTGGTGATGGTTGTACAACTCTGTGAATATACCAAAAACACTGAGCTGTACACTTTAAAAGAATGGATTTTATGGCGTGTGAATTATATTTTAATAAAACTATTATTTTATAGAAGAAGCCAAAGAAGAGGACGGACAGCTCCTGGGGCAAGCTGGTGGGAGTGAAGGGAGTGACTTAGCTGAAGGGCTGCATCCTGTCTAAGAGCCTAGGCAATGCCACTGCCTGGATGGAATTAATCCATTACAGGGCTTTATGTCAAATTGTAGAAGAGAGACCCAAACTCATTCACTAAATATGATTGATTGGGTATTCACGGCACTTTCCCTCTTTATCCAGACCCTCAGGCTTCCAGAAAGCAGCCAGAACAACACCCCACCCCGACATTCTGAGATTTCGGCAAAGTCAGAAGGGAACCGAGATGACTCACTAACAGATGAAAGAGAACACCTTGGTAGAGCTGCCTACGGAAAAGAAATAACATGTTAACAGCAAAGAAAATAATGGAGAGCATCACAGAAAGATAAAAGGTGAGCCATCCTTGGTCATAGGAAACACCACCCAAGGACTAAAAGAAAATTCCATGTAAAATAATAAAACAACATGTTCTAAAGAACATGAAAAGACATAAATTTTTAAAATAAGACTTTAGAACCATGGAAATTGTGGTTTAAAAAATAATACAATCATTACAAAACAAGCAATTACAGTAAAAGACACTTCTGGTATAAGGCTAAATTTAAAAGATACAAATATGTATATATATACATACACATATTATGATTACAAATATTTATTTAATAGGATTACAAGAAAATTCCCAATCCTGTTAAAAGTCACTGTTTTGAAGTGATTGGATCTTTTTTCCTTCCTTTCATGCTTTTGCATTTTCCAAGTTTTCTCTAACATGCATATATTACTTTTATACCACATATCTTAAAAGATACTGGTTTCTAAAAAAAAAAAAAAAAAAAGATACTGGTTTCTAAGTGGCACGTCGGAGGACATGCTTGTTCACACAAGTGCTATGTGAACACTGTGTGGCAGCAACAGACTCACAATTTAATGGCAGACTGACTAAAACTACGTGAAGGTTTATGTAGTTTTTCCTCCCCATATCTCATGGAAATTTCAAAGGGAATAAACACTAAAAGGAATGAGTCCATAACAGTGCTAGAAACCAAGGACAAGTATTATCATCAAACCACATATGCTGAAGAATTTCTGTAGGACAAAAAGCAAATGAAATTGGATTTAAGAAGAAACCACAGGTAAGTGTCCATAACCCCAAGCACGTGTAGGTGAGGACTGTCGGAGAGCAAGTTACCATCTTCCCATCAAGAACACTCTCAGAAACTGGAAGATAGCGGAAGAGTAAGACGCAGAGATCACTTTCCTCCCCACAGATACACCAGAAATACATCTACATGTGGAACAACTCCTACAGAACACCTACTGAACACTGGCAGAAGACCTCGAACCTCCCAAAAGGCAAGAAACCCCCCACGTACCTGGGTAGGGCAAAAGAAAAAAGAATAAACAGAGACAAAACGATAGGGAAGGGACCTGCACCAGTGCGAGGGAGCCGTGAAGGAGGAAAGGTTTCCACACACTAGGAGCCCCTTCGTGGGCGGAGACTGCGGGTGGCGGAGGGGGGGAAGCTTCGGAGCTGCGGAGGACAGCGCAGCAACGGGTGCGGAGGGCAAAGCGGGGAGATTCCCGCACAGAGGATTGGCGCCGACTGGCACTCACCAGGCCGAGAGGCTTGTCTGCTCACCAGCCGGGGCGGGCGAGGCTGCGAGCTGAGGCTCGGGCTTCGGTCGGAGCGCCGGGAGAGGACTGGGGTTGGTGGCGTGAACACACCCTTTAGGGGGTTAGTGCACCACGGCTGGCCGGGAGGGAGTCCGGGGAAAAGTCTGGACCTGACGAAGAGGCAAGAGGCTTTTTCTTCCCTCTTTGTTTCCTGGTGTGTGAGGAGAGGGGATTAAGAGCGCCGCTTAAAGGAGCTCCAGAGACGGGTGCGAGCCGCGCCTAAAAGCGCGGACCCCAGAGACGGGCGGGAGACGCTAAGGCTGCTGCTGCCGCCACCAAGAAGCCTGTGTGCGAGCACAGGTCACTATCCACACCCCTCTTCCGGGGAGCCTGTGCAGCCCGCCACTGCCAGGGTCCCGGGATCCAGGGACAACTCCCCCAGGAGAATGCACAGTGTGCCTCAGGCTGGTGCAACGTCACACCGGCCTCTGCCGCTGCAGGCCCACCCCGCACGCCGTGCCCCTCCCTACCCCCGGCCTGAGTGACCCAGAGCCCCCGAATCAGCGGCTCCTTTAACCCCATCCTGTCTGAGCAAAGAACAGACGCCCTCCGGTGACCTACACGCAGAGGCGGGGCCAAATCCAAAGCTGAGCCCCTGGGAGCTGTGAGAACAAAGAAGAGAAAGGGAAATCTCTCCCAGCAGCCCCAGGAGCAGCGGATTAAATCTCCACAATCAACGTGCTGTACCCTGCATCTGTGGAATACCGGAATAGACAACAAATCACCCCAAATTAAGGAGCCATGTGGATGAAAGGCTCTTGGTGCTACAGCCAGGAGTCAGTGCTGTGCCTCTGAGGTGGGAGAGCCAACTTCAGGACACTGGTCCACAAGAGACCTCCCAGCTCCACATAATATCAAAAGGCAAAAATCTCCCAGAGACCTCCATCTCAACACCAGCACCCAGCTTCACTCAACGACCAGCAAGCTACAGTGCTGGACATCCTATGCCAAACAAGTAGCAAGACAGGAACACAACCCCACCCATTAGCAGAGAGGCTGCCTAAAGTCGTAATAAATCCACAGACACCCCAAAACACACCACCAGACGTGGACCTGCCCACCAGAAAGACAAGATCCAGCCTCATCCACCAGAACACAGGCACTAGTCCCCTCCACCAGGAAGCCTACACAACCCACTGAACCAACCTTAGCCACTGGGGACAGACACCAAAAACAATGGAATCTACGAACCTGCAGCCTGTGAAAAGGAGACCCCACACACAGTAAGATAAGCAAAATGAGAAGACAGAAAAACACACAGCAGATGAAGGAGCAAGATAGAAACCCATCAGACCTAACAAATGAAGAGGAAATAGGCAGTCTACCTGAAAAAGAATTCAGAATAATGATAGTAAAGATGATCCAAAATCTTGGAAATAGAATAGACAAAATGCAAGAAACATTTAACAAGGACCTAGAAGAACTAAGGATGAAAGAACCAACGATGAACAACACAATAAATGAAATAGAAAATTCTCTAGAAGGGATCAATCACAGAATAACTGAGGCAGAAGAACGGATAAGTGACCTGGAAGATAAAATAGTGGAAATAACTACTGCAGAGCAGAATAAAGAAAAAAGAATGAAAAGAACTGAGGACAGTCTCAGAGACCTCTGGGACAACATTAAACACACCAACATTCGAATTATAGGGGTTCCAGAAAAAGAAGAGAAAAAGAAAGGGACTGAGAAAATATTTGAAGAGATTATAGTTGAAAACTTCCCTAATATGGGAAAGGAAATAATTCATCAAGTCCAGGAAGCACAGAGAGTCCCATACAGGATAAATCCAAGGAGAAATACGCCAAGACACGTATTAATCAAACTGTCAAAAACTAAATACAAAGAAAGCATATTAAAAGCAGCAAGGGAAAAACAACAAATAACACACAAGGGAATCCCCATAAGGTTAACAGCTGATCTCTCAGCAGAAACTCTGCAAGCCAGAAGGGACGAGCAGGACATACTGAAAGTGATGAAGGAGAAAAACCTGCAACCAAGATTACTCGACCCAGCAAGGATCTCTTTCAGATTTCATGGAGAAATTAAAACCTTTACAGACAAGCAAAAGCTGAGAGAGTTCAGCACCATCAAACCAGCTCTACAACAACTGCTAAAGGAACTTCTCTAGGCAAGAAACACAAGAGAAGGAAAATACCTACAATAACGAACCCAAACAATTAAGAAAATGGGAATAGGAACATACATATCGATAATTACCTTAAATGTAAATGGAATAAATGCTCCCACCAAAAGACGCAGATTGGCTAAATGGATACAAAAACAAGACCCATATATTTGCTGTCTACAAGAGACCCACTTCAGACCTAGAGACACATACAGACTGAAAATAAGGGGATGGAAAAAGATATTTCATGCAAATGGAAACCAAAAGAAAGCTGGAGTAGCAATTCTCATATCAGACAAAATAGACTTTAAAATAAAGACTATTAGAAGAAACAAAGAAGGACACTACATAATGATCAAGGGATTGATCCAAGAAGAAGATATAACAATTGTAAATATTTATGCACCCAACAAAGGAGCACCTCAATACATAAGGAAAATACTAACAGCCATAAAAGGGGAAATCGACAGTAACACATTCATAGTAGGGGACTTTAACACCCCACTTTCACCAATGGACAGATCATCCAAAATGAAAATAAATAAGGAAACACAAGCTGTAAATGATACATTAAACAAGATGGAGTTAATTGATATTTATAGGACATTCCATCCAAAAACAACAGAATACACAATTTTCTCAAATGCTCATGGAAATTCTCCAGGATAGATCATATCTTGGGTCACAAATCAAGCCTTGGTGAATTTAAGAAAATTGAAATTGTATCAAGTATCTTTTCCAACCACAACACTATGAGACTAGATATCAATTACAGGAAAAGATCTGTAAAAAATACAAACACATGGAGGCTAAACAATACACTACTTAATAACGAAGTGATCACTGAAGAAATCAAAGAGGAAATAAAAAAATACCTAGAAACAAATGACAATGGAGACACGACGACCCAAAATCTATGGGGTGCAGCAAAAGCAGTTCTAAGAGGGAAGTTTATAGCAATACAATCCTACCTTAAGAAACAGGAAACATCTCGAATAAACAACCTAACCTTACACCTAAAGCAATTAGAGAAAGAAGAACAAAAAAACCCCAAAGCTAGCAGAAGGAAAGAAATCATAAAGATCAGATCAGAAATAAATGAAAAAGAAATGAAGGAAATGATAGCAAAGATCAATAAAACTAGAAGCTGGTTCTTTGAGAAGATAAACAAAATTGATAAACCATTAGCCAGACTCATCAAGAAAAAAAGGGAGAAAACTCAAATCAATAGAATTAGAAATGAAAAAGGAGAAGTAACAACTGACACTGCAGAAATACAAAAGATCATGAGAGATTACTACAAGCAACTCTATGCCAATAAAATGGACAACCTGGAAAAAATGGACAAATTCTTAGAAATGCACAACCTGCCAAGACTGAATCAGGAAGAAATAGAAAATATGAACAGACCAATCAAAAGCACTGAAATTGAAACTGTGATTAAAAATCTTCCAACGAACAAAAGCCCAGGACCAGATGGCTTTACAGGTGATTTCTATCAAACATTTAGAGAAGAGCTAACACCTATCCTTCTCAAACTCTTCCAAAATATAGCAGAGAGAGGAACACTCCCAAACTCATTCTACGAGGCCACCATCACCCTGATACCAAAACCAGACAAGGATGTCACAAAGAAAGAAAACTACAGGCCAATATCACTGATGAACATAGATGCAAAAATCCTCAACAAAACAGAATCCAACAGCACATTAAACGGATCATACACCATGATCAAGTGGGGTTTATTCCAGGAATGCAAGGATTCTTCAACATACACAAATCAATCAGTGTGATATACCATATTAACAAATTGAAGGAGAAAAACCATATGATCATCTCAATAGGTGCCGAAAAAGCTTTCGACAAAATTCAACACCCATTTATGATAAAAACCCTGCAGAAAGTAGGCATAGAGGGAACTTTCCTCAACATAATAAAGGCCATATATGACAAACCCACAGCCAACATCGTTCTCAATGGTGAAAAACTGAAAGCATTTCCACTAAGATCAGGAACAAGACAAGGTTGCCCACTCTCACCACTCTTATTCAACATAGTTTTGCAAGTTTTAGCCACAGCAATCAGAGAAGAAAAGGAAATAAAAGGAATCCAAATCGGAAAAGAAGAAGTAAAGCTGTCACTGTTTGCAGATGACATGATACTATACATAGAGAATCCTAAAGATGCTACCAGAAAACTACTAGAGCTAATCAATGAATTTGGTAAAGTAGCAGGATACAAAATTAATGCACAGAAATCTCTGGCATTCCTATACACTAATGATGAAAAATCTGGAAGTGAAATCAAGAAAACACTCCCATTTACCATTGCAACAAAAAAAATAAAATATGTAGGAATAAACCTACCTAAGGAGACAAAACACCTGTATGCAAAAAATTATAAGACACTGATGAAAGAAATTAAAGATGATACAAATAGATGGAGAGATATACCATGTTCTTGGATTGGAAGAATCAACATTGTGAAAATGACTCTACTACCCAAAGCAATCTACAGATTCAGTGCCATCCCTATCAAACTACCACTGGCATTTTTCACAGAACTAGAACAAAGAATTTCACAATTTGTATGGAAACACAAAAGACCCCGAATAGCCAAAGCAATCTTGAGAACGAAAAACGGAGCTGGAGGAATCAGGCTCCCTGACTTCAGACTATACTACAAAGCTACAGTAATGAAGACAGTATGGTACTGGCACAAAAACAGAAATATAGATCAATGGAACAGGATAGGAAGCCGAGATAAACCCACGCACATATGGTCACCTTATCTTTGATAAAGTAGGCAGGAATGTACAGTGGAGAAAGCACAGCCTCTTCAATAAGTGGTGCTGGGTAAACTGGACAGGTACATGTAAAAGTATGAAATTAGATCACTCCCTAACACCATACACAAAAATAAGCTCAAAATGGATTAAAGACCTAAATGTAAGGCCAGACACTATCAAACTCTTAGAGGAAAACATAGGCAGAACACTCTAGGACATAAATCACAGCAAGATCCTTTTTGACCCACCTCCTAGAGAAATGGAAACAAAAACAAAAATAAACAAATGGGACCTCATGAAACTGCAAAGCTTTTGCACAGCAAAGGAAACCATAAACAAGACCAAAGGACAATCCTCAGAATGGGAGAAAATATTTGCAAATGAAGCAACTGACAAAGGATTAATCTCCAAAATTTATAAGCAGCTCATGCAGCTTAATAACAAGAAAACAAAAAACCCAGTCCAAAAATGGGCAGAAAACCTAAATAGACATTTCTCTAAAGAAGATATACAGACTGCCAACAAACACATGAAAGAATGCTCAACATCACTAATCATTAGAGAAATGCAAATCAAAACTACAATGAGATATCATCTCACACCAATCAGAATGGCCGTCATCAAAAAAATCTAGAAACAATAAATGCTGGAGAGGGTGTGGAGAAAAGGGAACCCTCTTGCACTGTTGGTGGGAATGTAAATTGATACAGCCACTGTGGAGAACAGTATGGAGGTTCCTTAGAAAACTACAAATAGTACTGCCATATGACCCAGCAATCCCACTACTGGGCATATACCCTGAGAAAACCATAATTCAAAAGGGTCATGTACCAAAATGTTCATTGCAGCTCTATTTACAATCGCCCAGAGATGGAAACAACCTAAGTGTCCATCATTGGATGAATGGATAAAGAAAATGTGGCACATATATACAATGGAATATTACTCAGCCATAAAAGGAAACGAAATTGAACTATTTGTAATGAGGTGGATAGACCTAGAGTCTGTCATACAGAGTGAAGTAAGTCAGAAAGAGAAAAACAAATACCGTATGCTAACACATATAAATGGAATTTAAGAAAAAAAAATTTCATGAAGAGCCTAGGGGTAAGACAGGAATAAAGACAGAGAACTACTAGAGAATGGACTTGAGGATATGGGGAGGGGAAGGGTAAGCTGTGACAAAGCGAGAGAGAGGCATGGACATATATACACTACCAAACGTAAGGTAGATAGCTAGTGGGAAGCAGCTGCATAGCACAGGGAGATCAGCTCGGTGCTTTGTGATCGCCTGGAGGGGTGGGATAGGGATGGTGGGAGGGAGGGAGACACAAGAGGGAAGAGACATGGGAACATATGTATACATATAACTGATTCATTTTGCAATAAAGCAGAAACTAACACACCATTGTAAAACAATTATACTCCAATAAAGATGTTAAAAAAAAAAAAGAATACTCTCAGCAACCTCAGTGAAAGGTTAAAGTGAGCCATGCACTTTTAGAAAGGTACTCAAAATTTTGCAGAAGTACTGAGCTAGGACCCCACAGAAAGTGTGGCATTTTCACCGGAATAGAGCCTGAAAAACTGTTCTCTAAATAAAGCAGGGAAACTATAACTGTGGGACCCTTATGGAGCCAGAGGCTAAATTTGGCTATTAAAAGAAGAAAAGTAGGGCTTCCCTGGTGGCACAGTGGTTGAGAGTCCGCCTGCCGATGCAGGGGACACGGGTTCGTGCCCCGGTCCGGGAAGATCCCTCATGCCGCGGAGCGGCTGGGCCCGTGAGCCATGGCCGCTGATCCTGCGCGTCCAGAGCCTGTGCTCCGCAACGGGAGAGGCCACAGCAGTGAGAGGCCCGCGTACCGCAAAAAAAAAAAAAGAAAAAGAAAAGCAGTGAAAGAAGCTCCATACACTTATGAAAGACAAATTTTCAGATTCAAAGATATCCCCAAGGCAAAATGGGCTGAGCAAAGATAACAAAGAGCAAGACAGACGGCTAGACGTAGCCAGTTTCTCAAAGAGCAGAAAAAGCAGAAAAAAAAAAAACAACCCAAATTATTTTATGAGGCTAGTATATCCTTGACACCAGAACTAGATAAGGACCATAGAGGCATAAAGAAGAAATTGATCTCACCTTGGATACAGATGCAAAATCAACTCAGCAGTGTACAAAAAATAATAATACAGAATGACATTAAAGATTGTACCCTATTAGCAACAAGGTGTTTCAAGTTTAATAAAATCAAATAACATAATCTAACAAATCAAAAGATTAAAGTAGAAAAAACTGACAGTTATTTCCATAATTGAAAAAATGTTTGATAAAATTCGAGTTGCATCATTAAAAAAGATAAAACCCTAGCAAACTAGGACTGGAAGGTAGAAAAAATAATTAGTTATGCCATCAGTCACCTGCACTTCTTCCCTCCTAAAAGAACTGCCACCTTTACTCACTGTCCCCTCATGGCAGTCGTGGTGGTGTTCAGATATGTCCACAAGAGCTTTGATTGTTCTCTCTCAGAAGTGGAGCCTACCTAGTGACTGAAGTGCGACTGGCTTGAGAGATTATGTCATAAAGAAGTGCAGCTTCTTCCCTGCTGTCTCCGTGGGGCTTGCCTCGTCTGAGCAGCCCTATGGAGAGGCTCCACGGCACGAACGGAGGCCCCCAGAGGCCACGGTGGTGAGCTGTTCTGGAAGAGAGCCTCCATCTGACAGCCTTATGTAACCTCACTGAAGACCCCTCAGCCGTAACCACCAGCTAAGCACCCCAGAGTCCAACTGTCACAGACTGTGTGAAATGATGAAGGGTTGCTGTTTTAACCTGCTAAATTCGGCGAGTAATTTGTTAGGCAGCAATAAGTAACTAATGCAATCAATCTTCCAGGAAGGCTAGAATCCCCCAGACCCAAGGGCAGGCCTTCACTGAAGCAAGCTAATCATGGTGGCCTTTGGTTTATGACTCAATTTTGGATGGTGACACATTAGCGCAAGTATGCTTCAGAGGGTTGGAAAGGCTTCCTCACTCTGAAAGAGTCACAAATACTCCCACTTCTGCCTCAAAAGTTGCTATCTGAGTCAGACACATGGAACAGTGGCGGCAGTGTCTAGACCATGAGGAAAGGCAGGAGTACCTAAATGGGAACAAAACAGGCTGAGAGCTGGAGAGCGAAAGGAGACAGGAACCCAGCCCTGAATTCCTGGAAACGCTGACGTTCTTAAGGGAGGGAACAGATGCCTTTAGAGGTTCAGCCCGTTTTAACTAGGCTTTCTGGTTACTTGCAGCTGACAGCACCCCGACTGAGCCAAAAGAAACCTCTCGTATTAGTCAGCACGGGCTGCCGTAGCAGAACACTACTGACTGGGTGACTTAAGCAACAGAAATCTGTTTCTCAGCATTCCTGAGGGTAAAAGTCTGGGATCAAGGTGCCAGCATGCTCTGGTTCTGGTGAGGACCCACCTCCTGGCTTGCAGATGGCCATTGTCTCACGTGTCCCCACATGGCAAGACCCCTTCTTCTTATGAGGACACTAATCCCATCATGGGTGCCTCGCCCTATGAGCTCATGTAAACCCAATGACCTCCCAAAGGCCCCACGTCCAAACATCAGCTCACTGGGGCTTAGGGCTTCAACATATGAAATTCGGGGGGACACAAGCAATTGAGTCCATATGACTCTTTTAATCTGACAAAGGATATCTATCAAAACCCACAGTAAATATTACATTTGCTGGTAAAACTATAGAAACAGTCCCACTAAAAATAAGATCGAGACAAGGATACTTGATATCACCACTTTCACTGAACATGCACTTGGAAGTCCTAGTAAATGGAAGGAGAAAAAAAAGTATATGACTTGGAAAGAAAGTGTTAAAAGTGTCCTTTTTATGATAAATGGCTATGATTGTACAGACGTCCGAAGGTATTTCAGAAAATTTTTAAATCTATCTTTGATGTAATTGTAAACTGGTAACATTGTTTTGGAGAATAATTAGAAAACATCTACTAAAATTTTAAATGCATAACATCTAATCTAGTATATCACTTGATTCTAGGACTCTTTCCTGCAAAAATTTCTCAAGGTGTGTAAAAATGTATACATACACACTTGTTTGTTTTAACATTGTTTGCAATAGAAAATTAACTGGAAATAACCTAAACACCCAACTGATAGAAGACAGCTTAATAAATTTTAGTAGGTACAATACTATGTAACTGTTTGGAAAAATGAAGTCAATTTTATGTACCAGTGAAAAGTAGGGGAGAAAAGCTTGT
Source organism: Delphinapterus leucas (assembly GCF_059928025.1). NCBI lineage: Eukaryota > Metazoa > Chordata > Mammalia > Artiodactyla > Monodontidae > Delphinapterus > Delphinapterus leucas. Next base: position 401,056 of record NC_143130.1, on the reverse strand, counting down.
TAAAGATCCATGTGTGTACAAATGCACCTGTAAAACTATACACCAAAGTGTTAAACAGTTACCAGGAAGATCTGAGTATTTCGTATGCACCTCTGAGTTATTTGAAATTTTTCAATGAGAAAGATTTGTTTTAAATTAATTGTTGTTGGAGTCTAGTTGCTTTACAATGTTGTATTAGTTTCTGCTGTACAGCAAAGTGAAACAGCTCTACATATAAATATATCCCATCTTTTTTGGATTTCCTTCCTGTTTAGGTCACCACAGAGCATTGAGTAGAGTTCCATGTGCTATACAGTAGGTTCTCATTAGTTATCTATTTTATACATAGTAGTGTATATATGGCAATCTCAATCTCCCAGTTCATCCCCCCACTTCCCTCCTTGCTATCCATATGTCTGTGTCTGTTTCTGCTTTGCAAATAAGTTCAGCTGTATCATTTTTCTAGATTCCACATATAAGTGATATTATATGATTTTGTTTTTTCCTTTGACTTACTTCACTCTGTATCATGGTCTCTAGGTCCATCCACATCTCTGCAAATGACACAATTTCATTCCTTTAAATGGCTCAGTAATATTCCATTGCATATATGTACCACATCTTCTTTATCCACTCCTCTGTTGATGGACATTTAGGTGGTTTCCATGTCCTGGCTATTGTGAATAGTGCTGCAGTGAACACTGGGGTGCATGTATCTTTTAAAATTATGGTTTCCTCCAGTTATATGCCCAGGAGTGGGATTGCTGGGTCATGTGGTAGTTCTATTTTTAGTTTTTTAAGCAAGTTCCATACTGTTCTCCATACTGGTTGCACCAATTTACATTCCCACCAACAGTGTGAGAGGGTTTCCTTTTCTCCACACCCTTTCCAGCATTTATTGTTTGTAGATATTTTGATGATGGCCATTCTGACTAGTGTGAGGTGATACCTCATTGTAGTTTTGATTTGCATTTCTCTAGTAATTAGTGATGTTGAGCATCTTTTCTTGTGCTTTTTGGCCATCTGTATGTCTTCTTTGGATAAATGTCTATTTAAGTCTTCTGCCTATTTTCTGATTGCATTGTTTGTTTTTTAGATATTGAGCTGCATGAGCTGTTTATATATTTTGGAGATTAATCCCCTGTCAGTTGCTTCATTTGCAAACATTTTCTCCCATTCTGACAGTTGCCTTTTCATCTTGCTTATGGTTTCCTTTTCTGTGCAAAAGCTTTTAAGTTTCATTAGGTCCCATTTGTTTATTTGTGTTTTTATTTTCATTACTTTAGAAGGTGGGTAACAAAAGATCTTGCTGCAATTTATGACAAAAATTGTTCTGCCTATGTTTTCCTCTAAGAGTTTTATAGTGTCCAGCCTTACATTTATGTCTTTAATCCATTTTGAGTTTAATTTTGTGTATGGTGTTAGGGAGTGTTCTAATTTCATTCTTTTACATGGAGCTGTCCAGTTTTCCCAGCACGACTTATTGAAGAGACTATCTTTTCTCAACTGTATACTCTTGCTTCCTTTGTCATAGATTAGGTGACCATAGGTGTCTGGGGTTATCTCTGGGCTTTCTATCCTGCTCCATTGATCTATATTTCTGTTCTTGTGCCAGTACCATACTGTCTTGATTACTGTAGTTTTGTAGTATAGTCTGAAGTCAGGGAGTCTGATGCCTCCACCTCCGTTTTTCTTTCTCAAGATTGCTTTGGCTATTTGGGGTATTTTGTGTTTCCATACAAATTGTAAAATGTTTTGTTCTAATTCTGTGAAAAATGCCGTTGGTAATTTGACAGGGATTCCTTTGGGTAGTGCAGTCATTTTCACCATATTGATTCTTCCAGTCCAAGAACATGGTATATCTCTCCATCTGTTTGTATAGTCATTGATTTCCTTCATCAGTATCTTATAGTTTTCTGAATACAGGTCGTTTGCCTCCTTAGGTAGGTTTATTCCTAGATATTTTATTCTTTTTGTTGCAATGGTAAATGGGATTGTTTAGTTAATTCTCTTTCTGATTTTTTTGTTTTTAGTGTATAGGAATGCAAAAGATTTCTGTGCATTCATTTTGTATCCTGCAACTTTGCTGAATTCACCAATTACTTCTAGTAGTTTTCTGGTGGCATCTTTAGGATTTTCTGTGTATAGTATCATGTCATCTGCAAACAGTGACAGTTTTACTTCTTCTTTTCCCATTTGGATTCCTTTTATTTCTTTTTCTTCGCTGACCATGGTGGCTAGGACTTCCAAAACTATGTTGAATGAAAGTGGCAAGAGTGGACATCCTTGTCTTGTTTCTAATCTTAGAGGAAATCTTTTCAGTTTTTCACCACTGAGAATAATGTTTGTCATAGGTTTGTCATATATGGCCTTTACTATGTTGAGGTAGCTTCCCTCTGTGCCCACTTTCTGGAGAGTTTTTACCATAACTGGGTGTTGAATTTTGTCAAAAGCTTTTTCTGCATCTATGGAGACGATCATATGCTTTTTATTCTTCCATTTGTTAATATGGTGTATCACATGGATTGATTTGCATATATTGAAGAATCCTTGCATCCCTGGCATAAATCCTACTTGTTCATGGTGTATCATCCTTTTAATGTGCTGTCAGATTCAGTTTGCTAGTATTTTGTTGAGGGTTTTTGCGTCTGTGTTCATCAGTGATATTGGCCTGTAATTTTCCTTTTTTGTGATATCTCTGTCTCGTTTTGGTATCAGGGTGATGGTGGCCTCGTAGAATGAGCTTGGGAGTGTTCCTCCCTCCACATTTTTTTGGAAGAGTTTGAGAAGAATAGGTGTTAGCTCTTCTCTAAACGTTTGATAGAATTCACCTGTGAAGCCATCTGGTCCTGGACTTTTGTTTGTTGGAAGATTTTTAATCACAGTTTCAAATTCATTACTTGTGATTGGTCTTCTCATATTTTCTATTTCTTCCTGGTTCAGTCTTGGAAGCTTGTACCTTTCTAAGAATTTGCCCATTTCTTCCAGGTTGCCGATTTTATTGGCATATAGTTGCTTCTAGTAGTCTCTTATGATCCTTTCTATTTCTGCGGTGTCATTTGTAACTTCTCCTTTTTCATTTCTAATTTTATTGATTTGAGCCCTCTCCCTTTTTTACTTGATAGTGTGGTTAAAGATTTATCAATTTTGTTTATCTTCTCAAAGAACCAGCTTTTAGTTTCATTGATCTTTGTTATTGTTTTCTTCATTTCTATTTCATTTATTTCTGCTGTGATCTTTATGATTTCTTTTCTTCTACTAACTTTGGGTTTTACTTGCTCTTCTTTCTCTAGTTGTTTTAGATGTAAGATTAGGTTGTTTATTTAAGATTTTTCTTATTTCTTGAGGTGAGTTTAAATTGCTATAAATTCAAACTCTTAGAACTGCTTTTGCTGAATCCCATAGCCTTTGGGTTGTCATGTTTTCATTGTCATTTGTTTCTAGGTATTTTTTGATTTCCTCTTTGATTTCTTCAGTGATCCATTAGTTATTTGGTAGCATTTTGTTTAGCCTCCATGTGTTTGTGTTTTTCACAGTTTTTTCCCCTGTAATTGATTTCTAATCTTATAGCATTGTGGTTGGAAAAGATGCTTGATACAATTTCAATTTTCTTAAATTTAGCAAGGCTTGATTTGGGACCCAAGATGGGATGTAGCCTGGGGGATGTTCCATGTACACTTGAGAAGAAAGTGTATTTGCTGCTTTCAGATGGAATGTCCTATAAATATCAATTAAATCTATGTGGTCTAATGTGTAATCTAAGGTTTCTGTTTCCTTATTTTCTGTCTGGATGATCTGTCCATTGGTGTAAGTGGGGTGTTAAAGTCCCCTACTAATATTGTGTTACTGTCGATTTCCCCTTTTATAGCTGTTAGCATTTGCCTTATGTATTGAGGTAGTTGCATGTTGGGTGCATAAATATTTACAATTGTTTTATCTTCTTCATGGATTGATCCCTTGATCATTATGTAGTGTCCTTCCTTGTCTCTTGTAATAGTCTTTATTTTAAAGTCTATTTTGTCTAATATGAGTATTGTTACTCCAGCTTTCTTTTGACTTCCATTTGTATGGAATATCTTTTTCCATCCCCTCACTTTCAGTCTGAATGTGTCCCTAGGTCTTAAGTGGGTCTCTTGTAGACAGCATATATATGGGTCTTGTTTTTGTATCCATTCAGTCAGTCTGTGTCTTGGTTGGAGCATTTAATCCATTTACATTTAAGGTAATTATTGATATGTGCGTTCCTATTACCATTTTCTTTATTGTTTTGGGTTTGTTTTTTGCAGGTCTTTTTCTTCTCTTGTGTTTCTGGCCTAGAAAAGTTCCTTTAGCATTTGTTAAAAATCTGGTTTGGTTGGTGCTGAATCCTCTTAACTTTTGCTTGTCTGTAAAGCTTTTGATTTCTCTATCAAATCTGAATGATATCCTTGCTGGGTAGAGTAATCTTGGTTGTAGGTTTTTCCCTTTTGTCACTTTAAATATATCCTGTCACTCCCTTCTGACCTGCAGTGTTTCTGCTGAAAAATCAGCTGATAACCTTATGGGGATTCCCTTGTATGTTATTTGTTGCTTTTCCCTTGCTGCTTTTTAATATTTTTTCTTTGTATTTAATTTTTGTTATTTTGATTAATGTGTGTCTTGGCGTGTCTTTTGAGATGTTTCAGAAATAAAGGAGTTTTCTAAAGTGATGGAGATTGGGTATCAGTGCTTGGAGGAGAGATTTAACCTCCCCCTTTTCTTATGAGTTTTCCCATTTCTTCTTTTCACCACTGAGCACTCCTCCAGCTTTCCTTGAGGAAGCAATGCTCATCAACAACACATTCTTGTTATCAGCTCACCTCTGTGTACACACCACAGGTCCCCCAAGACGGACAGGGGAGACCTGGGGCTGCTGACACATGTGGCGTTTAGGGTCTCTCCTCACCCAAAGAGGCAATGATTTAAGGAAGCAAACACTCTCACCACGGCCTGACTGACGACAGGGTTCCAAACAGACAGTGTCTGAAAAACTATCCCAAGGAGCTTATGAGTTTCTTCCACGTTTAAAAGGGCCTGTTAACACCAAGCCATGTGAAAAAATAATACTCTAGAGGGGTTTCCCCCACTTCCTGATGCGATTCACATCTGAAACTACTCAAATTATGCTCCTATGAGGAAAACTTAAACAAGAAAATCTCTCTTGAACGTTAAAAGAACCTGCTTGCTTTGGAGCCTGCCCTTTGGTTTCCAGGCCTCACTCCACACTGCCTGCAGCGTGGCCCTCCTCAGGCCGCACACGGTGATGTTAGCGTCGAAACTGGTGAACGGTCACAGGTTTTGAAGTATTTTGAAAGCAGTTCTTAGCTGCTAAGAGTAGAGCCACATGAGACACAGTCCTCTGACGGTGAACAGACCTGACAGGGTTTGGGTAACTCTAGGTCTTGCTTACAGCTCTTCTGCCAGGCCTCATCATGTGAATCAGGCAGTTTATCTTTGTCCTTTCTATCTTTCCTTTTGGAAAACATTTTTTTGTCTTCCCTTTGATCTCTGTATGCTCTTATGTCAAATGTTAATTTAATAATCACCTAAACAAAAGGGAAGTTACTTAAAGCTAATAAAAAGCAGCAGTAAGGCGTATAGTAGAAAAATCTTTGGGACTTCCCTGGTTGTGCAGTGGTTAAAAATCCGCCTGCTAATGCAGGGGACATGGGTTCGAGCCCTGGTCCGGGAAGATCCCACATGCCACGGAGCAGCTAAGTTCGTGCACCACAGCTACTGAGCCTGCGCTCTAGAGCCCACGAGCCACAACTACTGAGCCTGCGAGCCACAACTACTGAAGCCTGTGAGCCACACTACTGAAGCCCGCGCACCTAGAGCCCGTGCTCCCCAACAAGAGAAGCCACCACAATGAGAAGCCCGTGCACCACAACGAAGAGTAGCCCCCGCTTGCCACAACTAGAGAAAGCCCGTGCACAGCAACAAAGAGCCAACGCAGCCAAAAATAAAGAAATAAATTTATAAAAATAAAAAAAAAAGAAAGAAAAATCTTCATGATGAAGTCAGGCAGGGCCTGTTCAGACCCTGTGACCTCTTTGAGTTGCCTCAGTTTCCTCATCCATAAAATGGGGTTAGACAGGACTCTCCAAGGCAGGGTTTCTAAGACTTAATTAATATATGGAGACCTTTTAGAAAATAGACCCTTAGTGTTGATTCAAAATGTTTTCTAACTTAATGCTACTGAGTTATGTATAAATATAAAACTAGGTATGAAGTTTTTTATGCTTCTTATGCCATTTGTGTTGGTCGACTGTAACAGTGCAGCAGAGCTGACAACCCCCAAGTCTCAGCAACTGATGAATGAGTTTGTTTTCAATTCACAGTAGGGTTGGGCTCATCTCAGCTGGACTGGATAAGGATTCTGCTCCCCACACCCACGTCTTCATTCTGAGACCACAGGCAACACGGGGCACGGGTTTTAGGGTTTGTTTGGTTGGTTTGGCTTTGAGTGTTTCTTTTAATGATGTATCATGGGACTGCAAAGACCAAAGCAAATCATGCATACATATTTAAAGCCTCATCTTGTGTCATGTTCATTAACATTCCACCCAAGTTCAGCTTCCATGGGGCAGTGGAATACACTCTGTGTACTCTCTCAGAGGCACTGCATGGTCCCACAGTCTCGCTCACGGTAATTACTCACTTTGCACCCTTATGCAGTGCACTCTTCCCCACCTCTCAAAACATGCCATAAGCCTCATCCAATCACGGTGTCAGGCTCCAAGTTCAGAATCTGTGCTCTACATTGGGGCCAGATGTGGCTCTTCTTAATCCAGATATTGATCAAGAGCACTTAGCCACTTTTCTCAAAGTTGTTTTGTGCAGGTAAAAGTATCTACTGTCGGACACTGCCCTGAGGTTTGTCTTAATGGGGTTATACCTGGATTTTGTCATTTCCCTGAGGCTATTTTAGTAGGTCATTCAAATACAAGGCATTTAAAAATTTTATCTTCTACTGATTGGAAACAAGGAACAATTTTATTATCAACCCTACAGCTGCTGGAACTTCTAGCCTCCCTACATTCCCTCTCAATTTTGCTTACAAACTGGCCAGTTCTTTTCTGAGCTCATCACTTTCTTGTTGTACCTTACCAAATGCGGTGAATTGCAGCCCGCCCAGATGGTCCACATTCTGATTCAGAACCTGCTTGTCCAGTGCTATAAGTTCATTAGGTACATGGTTTTTTTGGCCTTTACGTTATTGAAAGGGACAGTTTTGGAGCTTCCCTGGTGGCACAGTGGTTAAGAATCCGCCTGCCAATGCAGGGGACACGAGTTCAAGCCCTGGTCCGGGAAGATCCCATATGCTCCGGAGCAACTAAGCCCGTGTGCCACAACTACTGAGCCTGCGCTCTAGAGCCTGCGAGCCACAACTACTGAAGCCCATGTGCCAGAACTACTGAACCTGTGCGCCTAGAGCCCGTGCTCTGCAACAAGAGAAGCCATCGCAATGAGAAGCCCGCACACCACAAGGAAGAGTAGCCTCCGCTCGCCGCAACTAGAGAAAGCCACATGCAGCAACAGAGACCCAACCCAGCCCCCCCACAAAAAAAGATATAACAGTTATAAACTCTTATGCCCTACTATATAGCATTAAACTATATAAATAAAAACTATGAATAAAAGATCTCATTTTAAAAAAATACCTAAAAAAAAAAAAAGTGACAGTTTTGCCAATGTTTCACTGCCACATAATACAGGTTGCTTTTTTCCCAGCCTCCTATAACATTCTGTCTTCTCTGGTGGAAGGTACTGCAAAGGCACAGGACATAAGCTTGGCTGTATAATAAGATAATAGAGAAGGACTGAAAAGTTGGGAAGAATCATCCAATTTACCACACTGATATAAATCAACACAAATTTGTAAATTTGTTACAATACTCATAAAAACAACAAAACTCAAAGAAACAGCATTAACAGTGTGATGACATTGTCTTGCTTATACCCAGTTATTAACATGATACTGCCATGATGCATGTCCTTTAGAATATGACTTTGCTCCCACAGGCCAGGTGATGACTCAAATCTCTTAGCCCTATTCTGAATCTAAACTCCTGCAAAGCCATCATTCGTTTCACACAATATGAGATCTTTTGGCCTCTACTTGGCATACTTGTGTCATTTATTAAGTCTGCCTTTATGCCTTTCTCATCAGTCTTCCTCAATTAAAGTCGCACACTGAGATACTGTGTGACTCTTTGGCTACAAGTATTTGATGATAAAATAAATACTCCTGATGATCCAGAATATGCTCATGGGTTTTGTGTTGGTCTCATCCTATTGACAGTGATGCTATCCCCAGGAATGCCAGAGGGCATTCACCAGGGCCCATATTACCTATGGCAAGGTCCCCAGACATTTACCAATGAGAGCCAATGTAGTGACTGGACCAGCCCTTGTCATTCTTATTATGACTGCAAGATGTACCTCAGCAACAAGCATCAGGGCACTGGAAAAAACAAGGTTTATTACTCACAGATTCTGGTGGGTATGGAACCACACAGCAAGGTCACGGGTAGAGACAGAGAGAGGCAGCATGCACCTGGGGCTCTGCCTTTACTGGGGTCTCAGGGTGGGTGCCTAGGGTTTTATGGGTTCACTCTTTATTGGCAAATTTAAAACATGAGGTGGGGATTAGGGTGCAGGAGGGAAAAGTGGGATCACTCCAGCAGTCAGTTATCGAGATTACCCAGGACTTTCTAAAGGGTAACTTCATGGGAAGGGGGTCAGCCTAGTTCCTTATCTAGCTGTTCAGCTACTAACCGTGGCACACAGCTGGCAATCTATTTAAGGAGATGACGTCTTTGAAATGGACGCTTCTGTGATCAAAAGCTTAATGTCAGGCACTTACGTTCAAAGAGCTTATTGTCAGGCATTTGCACTACATCGTGTTAAACATTTTAATATTATTTTTGATGTGAACACACAAGCATTTTAAAATCTCACCACTCACGGACTAGCAAGAATATGGTCTGTAGATCTCCAAGCTAAGAACATTGATCCGAAGGGTTAATGGGGGGTTTAAATGACATGACATTGTTTAAAGGGTTAATGGGGGTTGTAAATGACATGACGTTGTTTAAAGAGCTTAACAGAATACTTGAGTAAGTGCTCAATAATTTTTAGTTCTCTTCCCTTCCCTTCTCTTTGTACCTTACAGATTAGAGTTTCGCAGTCCACTGTGAGCATTAATTTGTTCAGCTCTGCCTTCAGGTGGGACACCTGTATAAACCCAGCTTTGAGACTATTTTTAAACTGAGAGACTTTCCATCTGTTTCGGAGTTAGAGCAGTCCACATTATCCTCACGAGAGCTCTTAATAACATACGTGTGGTGGAAACAAGGCTTTTAATGCAGAAGCGTTCACAGCCTGCTCCTTCCGTCTGTGCAGACTTCCCCCCACTCCCCATCACAGGCACCCTTTCTGTGCCAGTCTAGTTCTTCGTATTTCTGTGATGCAAAATTAGGAGACAGGGAGATGCATGAAGAATAGGGAGGGCGTTTTGCTTCCTGGGTCAGCCCTGGGTGCTTTCTTGAGGACAGTCCAGGTGATGAGCAAAGCAGAAATGAAACTATGAAAAGAAGCTCAATTCTAAACTGATCTAAATAAGAAGGAGCCAGATGTGCGGGCAGGAGGTAGAAGACAGAAGCCATAAAAGGTGGACGTTGGGAACATGCAGAGAATGAAAGAAGTGTGGAAGACAGATAATATCTTAAAAATAATTGTGTGGGTTATAACACAGATCTACTTAACATTTCTTTAGAAATGCACATAAAATATTAAAATTCTTTTTAAGTTACTTTGGGCCACTGCAGTATATATTTCTTCAGATGGAACACTATGTTAAAACTGATTCATCTGGGGCTTCCCTGGTGGCGCAGTGGTTGAGAATCTGCCTGCTAATGCAGGGGACACGGGTTCGAACCCTGGTCTGGGAGGATCCCACATGCCGCGGAGCAACTAGGCCCGTGAGTCACAACTACTAAGCCTGCGTGTCTGGAGCCTGTGCTCCGCAACAAGAGAGGCCGCGATAGTGAGAGGCCCGCGCACCGTGATGAAGAGTGGCCCCCGCTCGCCACAACTTGAGAAAGCCCTCGCACAGAAACGAAGACCCAACACAGCAAAAATAAATAAATTAATTAATAAACTCCTACCCCCAACATCTTCTTTAAACAACAACAACAACCTGATTCATCTGAAACCATGCCCCAACACAGACACACACACTTCACATTTTGATCACATGCAGTATTTCCTAACCAAACAGCAAGCATCCACCTTACATACTGATTAGTCTTTGAAACTCCACAAAATCACTAAAGTGCATTTTCCAGAGTGTCTCCTGTGTATTTAGTGGAAGATTTTCATTTGAACCTACTTTTAAGAAGAGAAAGTTACTAATATTGATATCACCTATAAACACAGGCACTTTTGTTGGACTTCAAAATGCATTTTAAAACTTCTAAGCAAGGCTATGTTCTCCCCAGGCACAGAGTCACGCAGTGCTAGAGAAGATCGCTAATTGATCCTCAGTCCATCCTCCTGATATCTAGCCACACAGCTAGAGACTACACTTCCCAGCCTCCCTCACAGTTAGTTGGCCACTGGACTAAGTGTGCGTCAGTGGAGGTGAGCAGAGGTGACTGTGCAAGTTCTGCATCACTTACAAGAAGATTGCCTGTTCTCTAGATTTTCTCTTTCTTGAGGCTGAAGTGTGAAGGAGCTGAGCCCATTTCAAGCACTTGGACAGAACAGCACTGCAGCAGCCAAACACAGGAGGAACCCAGGTCTCTGCAGGCTCTTTTGCCATCCGTACTGGTCAAGTTCCTCCTCCCAAACTGTTCCCGTGAGAGCGGAGTATACCTCTAATATGTAAGAAGTATTTGTTACTGTAGCTTAGCCATACCATGATCAATACGTGTAGAATATGTCGCTCTTAGTTTAGGGAGTTATTGACTAAAATGGGTAATATAACTTACACATGCTGCTTTCTGTATTATGCAAACAATCTGGTGTAGTGAAATAGTCAATCATAGGGGATCCTCATCATATTTAAGAAGCACCTTTCGCTGGTATGAAAGTGCATCTCTTCCTGTACAATTACGTTGTGATTGATTAAAATACAGTTCAGATTTGCAAAACTAGAGCAAAGTGTAGTGAAGCAACCAATAGCTGTCCATTCCTACAGCATTTATTCAACTCATTTGCAAAAAAAGTATCGAAGGATTTCCAGTTTCCAGCCCAGCATGTAAGGAGCTTGGAAGTCATTTCTCCCATCGACTCAAAAGAAAAAAGCTGAACAAACAGAACCTATCAGAGAACTGAGGTCAGGGGGCAAACCTCCAAAATTGCAGACAGATGGGTGGATCCCACCAGGGGAAATGTCCTTGGGAACCAGTGCAATGGCAGGAAACCTAAACTGTAAGTGACAAATTGCTGGAGGCTCCATGTGGACAAGTTTGGAAATTAAAAACTCTGCGGGTTAGGGGGCGAAGGGGGCGGGGTCCTGCCTTGGGGGGTTGGGCCTTGGGTTTTACCTACAGGTTCTCACAATAAATACCAGAGGGAGTTCCCCTCCTGTTTCTGGCAGGGGGAGAAGAGAACAGCCATTCTAAATATGCCCAGCGCACCTGTCCTGCCCTCAAGAGAAACTACTTTTCAAGAGCCTTATCTACAGAGGTTATACCGAAGCCTGACTGACCTAGAGGAAGGGAAACACCCAACTCTCTTCCATTCTAGAAATCCTGTCCGACCTAAGGCAGGGAGACGTGGTCACAGCCTCACATGCAGAGGTCACAGCCCAGGGTCACAGGCTACTGAAGACTGAGACCTGATCCAAGGAGGTCAAGGATGCTTCCCTCCCTCCACACCTCCCCGCCCATCAGTAGGGCCCCTGTGAGACAGCTGAGGAATACAACCGAGAGAACTGTGTGTCTCAGATGATACTTGAGAACGAGTCTCCAGGGAAACCTAAACAATACCGAGTGCCTTACTAGGTACCAGGCCATGTCTCTGTTGGAGACATACTTATGTTAAGTGAAAGCTCTCCGTCCTGGAGCTCACATGCTCCCGGAAAAGTAGGACAAAGACAACCTAATTTCAGTCCGTGGTAAAAGCAATATGAAGAAAATAAGGTACAGTGGGGCCTGGGAAGTGCTGGGGAGAAGTGCAGACCGTTTCGGCTCAGGTGGTCAGGGAGGATCTCTCTGAGCTGAGGCTTGAATGCATCAGAAGCTCTCACCGTTACAGCAGAGACAGCTGCACTCGGTCCACTCACACTTTTGCTCCTGACCCTCCAGGCATGCGAGACCACCACGAGTCCCCAAGAAGTGGACAGAGACACAGTCCGACCTCTGATGCATCAGGAAGATCAACTGCTTGATCTCTGATGCCTAAGGTTATTACAGGGTTATGTTTGATGAGAAGAAGAAAGTCATCAGATCCCCGGATGAGTCATGTAGTGCGTCTGTGACCTAAGCTTCCAATCCAAAGGTCTGTCAGTCTTTCAGAGAAGCCCTTCTGACTTTTGCAACCTATTTGTTGAGATTGTTTCTCATGGGCTGATGGGTTAGTTCCAGAATCATGTTCCTTATTAAATAAAATGTGCTGTGATTTGGCTAATACATCTTCCCATTTATTTGAATAATATGACTTTATTTTGATATGCTAATCAATTATACTGTTTCTATCTGGTTACACATTGTACCCGTAGTAATTTTTATTTCAGAAATTGGGCTTTTACTCAGCAACCTGAGTCTCTATATTAACATTATTTCTATGGAAAAGTCAGACTCAAATGAGAGCAAATTATATCACTTTGACAAACAATGTTCTCTCCAGAAGAGGAAACTGGATTCCATATATAATACATTAAAAATCTGAAAACAATGGATTTTACACTCTTTCTGAGCAGTGG